>NW_017729017.1:4320691-4324983 GCF_001723915.1 Gavialis gangeticus | reverse complement strand
GTGACCTTGGCTCTAACCTCTGGCTCTCCATAGATGCACTGCCTGGACTTTGCTTGATTAACCAGGTTAGCTTCCATGACTGCTTATGTCCTGGTCCCTAACACTAGGTTTGGATAGCTAACCTCTAGCACTCATTGTATGACTTTTCAGAAGTGCTGAATACCTACCACTCCAGTTCCTTCCAACAGAAACTTTGGGCTTTCAGCACTTCTGAAAATGAGGTCCAAAGTGTCCTCACCCGAGCAGGTCAAATTAGCAGACCCTTGAAAATGTTTACCTAAATGACTTCCAAAAGGTCCCATGTGAAGTCTAGAGCAGAGCCGGAAACAGAATCCTGTTCCTTACAGCTTCTTCCTGTGTCTCAGCCATGAGTCCAGTGGACCATTTCTTTCAGGTGAAAAGTCAGAGGTACAAACTGAACCTGTGAGAGAGAAGCAAGGAAGTATGGGTCCCTGCTGAGAAGCCCTGGACTGTATGGTGAGTGTATTTTGTAGATATATTTCTCTGGCCTGTTGAGACATAATTTTCAGGACTTTTGTGGAGCTCAGTGTAGTGTGTCTTGGTTTTGGTAACTCTGGGTCAAATCTTACTTTTAGCTGTAATTGACAGTGTAGGATGAGTCTTGCTAGCTCTATGGGTTCACTTCCCCTCAAACACTAGGGCAAGTCCTTTGAGCTTTGAGAACTGAATACCTGAGGTCAGTCAGATGCAATTTGCCTAACTCGTGATGCATCCTGATTCAATCCAATCCAGATTCTTTTGTGGGTGTGGTATGAATGGGAGCTGCTTTGAGGAGTTCCAAGCAGAGTGCTCATCAATACCACTGTGGGTTGTCTTGACTCTTTCCCCATTCCTGGGCCTGCACTAGGATGATAGCACTGTTAATGTTATAAGGTTTCCACTCCCAGGGTTCAGTTGTAGCAATCATCACATCATTGGTTTTTGACAAAGTATGCTTAGGTAGCTGTTTGGACAGGGAATACAGGAAATCAGTTGTAGCGTGACCTTCCTTGATGATTCAGATTTATTTACTGGGTTTGGCCATGGTTTCATGCTGCCACCGATGAGTAATGCAGTATATGAAAATTGTGCAAATAAATCTCATTTCAGAGAAAGTGATGCTGTGTTTGCCACTGGGGCAAAGAGATGTCTGTTAAATTTATCATATTTTACTAGCAGATATTGGGAATTTCATCACTTTCCACATAAATTAATACTGGGGAGAGCTGCATTTGTGTTCTGCTCTGGACTCAGTGGAGCTCTTTGGTTCAGCCCTGAGTCAGGCATAGCATGCATTTTTCTGCAAAGGGCAGCTTTGGTAAGGGGCTGTGTCTCAGTCATGATTCCTCCCTTTCCTGGTATAGAAGGGTGAGCCAATGAAAGAATACAGACCATTTCCTGTCACACTCATCCAGGTCCTCTGCTCAGCACAAAATGGAAGTTGGAACAATGTTTTTTCCCCTTCTCTACCACCTCTTTAGCTCATCCTCAGCTGCCTGCTTCAAGGGGTTGTATGTGCAGAGCTCCTGACAGAGACTGAAGTGCCAATAAGCTGATTCAGGGGATAGAGTGAAGACTCTACTGTTTTGTTTGAGTATAACAGAGGGTACAGTCTAGCCCTAAAAAGTAAGAAATCCAGTTGAATTTGGTTCTGTTTGCAAGCTGTAAGTGCATGTATTCAGATGGATATGTATGTACCTGCGAGTCAATGTGACAGTGAGTATAACGTATGGGTTTGGTAGCAGGTCTACTAGCCTTACAAACTGCAAGAGTTCATTCATGTTAGCTTGAATGGAATTAAAATTTCACCAAGGCAGGCAGCAACAGAAATCAAACAACCTGCGTTGTGACTGGTCTGAGGGAACAGGGCTTACAGAATTCATGTATTGCCTTGTATTACAGCCTTAACAAGGAGCACTTTATTGCAGAAAAGCCTTCTTGTAGGCACGTAAAAATAAAGCAAATATAGTCTGCAGTAATTTTTCCTATGACACAGGGTGTACCTGCTCACCTATCTTTTGTTTCTTTTTATTTTTATTTATACATAATATATACCTTCTCTTTTTATGCATCCAACTGGTATTATATGCAGCACAATAAGATGCTTGTTAATAAAATAATAAAGTTAATAAAGAGAGTAAGAAGGTAGGAGGAAAGACAGGATAAGCAAAGAATCTCCTCCCTCTGGTCCGCTGTGTTTCATTTGAGCCCATGTGCACGTAAGCACACGTGTGAATACAGAATGCCGTCTTGAGGCACTCTCATGCTCAGAGCAGCTGATGAGGGGACCAGACAAAGGTGACTCTAAACTATCTGTTTGAATTCTGGGCCTTCAGGGAGCTAAAGAGACCCCAGCACATCCATAGGTGTGCTTTGGCTGACACATGGAATGACACACTGGGGATAGGTCCATGGGTTGATGAACACACTGACCCCATCATCACACACCATGGATGGGTCACCCTACTACCATGGAATATCTGAGTCCACAACTGGCCTTGGCATACCACACCACATGAGCTGGGGCCAAATGTGCCTGGCATAAAGCTGAATATGCTGCCTTCACACTAGTCCAGGATTACTGTACCCTCAGGGAGTCCTCTATTCTTTTAGTCTGGTTTAAGTACTTTTTGTGCTGGTCCAGTGGCAGAAAGAGACTTTAAGGGACAAGAGCCTGATGCAGTGTCCTCTGAATAGTTCACGCAGTTCTGTTTCTCCATCTCTGCTCATCTTTTGTTCTCTCTGTCCTAAGGCTACCTATTCCTCCTATCAGTTATGGTTACATTAATGAATAATTGATACTATGAACGCAGACCCTTTTTTCTGTTTTTCACAAAAAAGCGTTGCTTGTTGGTTATGCAGAACTGTTTGACACACACTTACGGGAACAGACTTTAGCTACAGGCTCTGCAAACTAGGTTCTCTCTCTCTTTTTCAACTAAGTCACATGGAATTTCTTCTGCTCAATGACTGGCTGGCTAAATGAGTTATAAGCAAGAGGCAAGCTCAGAGAAAGATTTCAAGCTGAAATCAAGGTGAGAACTTTATTCACAAGCCTTCCTGCAAAGTCATGTCTACACAAGTCTTCACCACTGAACAGAAGATCACTAGCACAATTTTTGTTTGGATGGGGGAAGAGCATAAAAAGGGTTTAATACCAAAGCAGCTAGTTTTGCTTCTATTTGAATGACTGTTCATGATTGCTTGTTGCTAGCATTTTCCTAGCACTGCTTAACATTGACTAAAGCCAAGTATAACCAAACAAGCCACTCAGAAAGGGTAAAGGCTGATTATCAGCAGGAGCAGACTGCAGGCTGCTAGTGATTTTTCACTATTAGTAGAAAGAAATTGCTTCAAATGTCACATGCATACCCATACTTAAGGTAATCATTAAAATGATATAGCCTTTGCTGAAGTTCCTAAAGAGCTTTGTGCTGTCATTTGAATCCTAGACTGTCTGACTGACTCTTTTGGTTGTCCTTATAAATGATAAATGTTTAATTAGGTTTTCAAGGTGTTTATCATCTTAATTTATATTCAGCTTTCAGGTGTTTTTACCTAAATGCCTATCTAATATTATAACCATGGTACTCTCTGAAATATTATGATGACACATGGCTCAGTCATTCAGTCCTAATTTGGGTCCTGTTGAAATTGGAGGGATATGTGCCTTAATAAGTATAGGGCTGTGGAATCAGGCCCACACATTATGCTTGCGCTGCAAAGCCAACCATGGGCTTTTCCTATATTGAACTTTACTATTGATCGTTATGTCAATTCCTGTAGTTTTATTTACTTGTTCTTTAATAACTGGTTTATTAAAAAAACCCAACCCAAACCCACCCAGATTACTAAAATGCATAACTTTCTGACTTGGTACCAAGTATATAAGTCCTTTGTATCTCTAAATCTACTGTGAATGAAGCATCTGATATTTTCTGTCACATAACTGGAGTTTATTTAGGCTGCCTTTATGGATCCTGTGACAATTGACTAATGGGAACCAGTAGAAGAACCTGGAGAGATGGAATAAAGTTGCAGTCAGGGTAAATTCACAGCATTTTGTTATTGACTGTACCTAGATTTATAGATAAGCATTGATAACCTATCCAGCCAGCTACTGTGTCCAGCTCTTACTTAGCACCCATCACATAATGTTTAGCCACTTGTTCTATTAATCTTGGAAATAATTTCTATTCATTTTTTGACAGAAAATACTTCCCCTGCCTCTTTTTTTCAAAATCAAATGGCTTCATGGACATTTCCAAAGCCCTTGATTTTTTTTTTTTTTT
>NW_017729017.1:4317563-4320680 GCF_001723915.1 Gavialis gangeticus | reverse complement strand
TTTTTTTTTTTTTCTATCTGTGTCATAGAAATATTTAATTGTGGGTGAGGTTGAAATCAGTTAAACTCTTTCAGTGTATGAAACATGCTGAGCAGCCATGGTGCATCATGGGATCATCTTATAGTTAGGGTTGTTTTATATTTGAGTAAATGTTATACGTAGCAGACCCTCTCATCTGTAGCTACCCACCATCAAGAATTTTGCCTCAAAAACTTCTCAGTCAGGAAAGGGCTTTTTCCTTTCCTTTGCCACGTACATTTGGTTCAGCTGGGGATCCCATCCCATAGAAGAGAATGGTTTCCTGGAGTCCCTGTACTATAGTTCCTACGAAGCACCGGGGGACAGCACTCAGTGCTGAATTGAGCCGGAGTGAAATGTTTGGTATCTTTTAATCAGCTGCTCCCCGCGCTTTCCATTTTGTGGACAATGTTCCTATTTCAGCTTTTCATCCTAATTTAGGATAAAAACAAACATGAACATATTAGAATTGTGGGACAGAAATTAGAGATACTTGTAGACTGGATGCAAATCCTTAGTGCATATTATACTAACAGCCAAATTCACTATAAGCAGGTGTAGCAAATTCTGTTGATCTGGAGACACCACTGTTCCCTCCCCTTTGCCTGCCTGGCATGGTGGCACCCCATCCAAGAGAGGTTTCTTCCTAACAAAAAATCCAGCATCAAACAAACCTCCTCCTGATACTAATCAAAATGCCAGCCTCTAAGGCATATACCCATCTCCGACCTCAAGATGGCACTGACCCAACATGGTACTGCAGGGAACCAGGATAATGTTCTATTAGATTTTTCTTTGGGTTATTTTTGTTAGATGATTTCAGAATGATGTGTGTAAGCCCTGTAATAAAAGATTTTCAGTTTCAGAAATAAGTTGCTGAATATAGAAATAATCGATGCAATTGATAGTAAATAGTCATCTCACATTCACAAATTAATACCTTTCCTGCTGTCTTGGACTTCTGTCATCTGTCACAGGGAGAATTAAACAGAGCCCTCAAAACTGTCCTCTCTGATGGGAAAAGTTCCTGCTGGAGGGACTTGAATGTGTTACCCCTTGTGGACAGTCCTTCACTGGATTCTGGATTCAGTGACCTAAACAGAATTTAAAAGAAATGGACTAGGTCACAATGGTGAGCATTTAATGTTGGAAAGTTCATAGGAGTCCCCCATTTTCAGTTGCTGTAGTGACAGGGGGGATCTGACCTTGAGGAATGGATTGAAGTACTGAGTCTAGCAGCAGAGGGCCTGATTCTCCACAGCTTTGCAGCTTGTGTTGTCAGCTGCCTCCAGGGCAATGAGATGGCAGGCTCTGAGCCACAGCATTTTGCATTCACTTCACATGTGTGTAAATACATACTGGCAACTGGGAATCAGCCCTGGATTCTGCTTAGTCCCAGCTGGTAAATCTGCTTTTTTTTTTCTTTTTTCCTTCCATATGAAGGTTACTTAACATTATAAATAACACTTATATTCACTCAGGTCTCTTTACCTTACTTGACTGGGGTAATGGGGACGTCTAATGAGATGAGAATCTGTCCCTGTAAATTTTCAGGGACATCTAAAAGAGTGACATGCCTGTGGATCCATTTGGTAAAAATGAAGTGTTTATAACTGTATACCAGAACGCACCCTTTTTAAGGCAAATCTGTAGCTCACTTGCCTCCCAAAGTCAGCCATCTTCAGCATATGGCCTATAATACATCATGGTTTGCTGTCTTGTATGCATTGGACTAATTTGGGATACCAATCTGCTCTTCTCTGGCAATAGGGATGTACAGAATTTGGGAAATTCTTTGGTTGGGAAGTGGAGAGGAGAACAGAGACAGCAGACAGAGGTCAATAAAGCCCTGCATTTAGTAGATGATACAATGCTGCCAACCAAATGTACGTGGCAAAGGAAAGGAAAAAGCCCTTTCCTGGCTGTGAAGTTTTTGAGGCAAGATTCTTGATGGTGGGTAGCTACAGCTGGGAGGGTCTGCTATGTATGATATTTACTCAAATATAAGACAACTCTAAATATAAGATGATCCCCCCCGTAATTAGATTTGATGTATGGAAAATGTATACATTTGTTGTAATTTTCCAGGCATAGAATCTAAGTATTGAAGGATTGTCTTGAATTCCCCTGCTCCTGCCCCCTGCTACAGCAGGGAAAGCAGTGGCTGGGGGGAAGAGGGGGTGTTCTTCCCTCTGCAGCCTTCCCGCCCCCTGCCACCTGCACCCCGCCCCCCCAGCTCCCCCCAGTCTCTGCTTCTTCTCCCCCCACTTACTGTCAGACACTTCTTGGCTTGCTCTGCCACATAGTACAGCATATGGAAGCTCAGCCCTTGACTAGTCATGCAGCAGTGTTGGTGCGAATGATTGGCTGGGCAGGGGAAGAGTTTCCATGCACTCCCTGCCTGGGAGAGACCCCAGCCCCAAATGCAGCTGAACTGTGCCTGACAGCAAGATGGAGGTAAGGGGGTAGGGAGTGGGGACAGAAGTGGCAGAGGGGAAGCAGTGTGGGATGGGGGGGGAAAGGGGGGTGGGCAAGAGGCTGCTGTAGGTTTGACTCTCACCCTAACCCAAGCTCAGAGCCGGAGTCAAAGTCACAGCAGCTGCCTGCTCCTCCTTCCATTTCATATGTTAGTATAAGATGAGGGGCTTTTTCCCCTATGCTGAGTGAGGGGAGAAACCTTATCTTATATAATCAAGTAAATATGGTACTTCTAATCTCCTGCTGCAATGAGACTGGTCCTCTTTCTGTCTTGTTGTATAGGTGCCCACCTTCTCAATGACATTCTTCCCACATATTCATTGACATCAATAATCACTTTACTCCACAGTTGAATTTGATTCACTGGGTGTGTCTACATGTGCAAATGCTGCTGGATGGGTTTATTCAAGAGTAATTTACTCTGGAGTAAACTCACTCTGGGGAGGCATCTACATGTCTGCCCATTTGGGAGAAGATTTGCTGCTTCTGGCAGCAGTTTTCTCCCTCCCCCTCTGGCCCTGCACTGGCTTCCTGCAAAAGTCAGGGGGAGCTCTAGGTTTCCTCTGGATGCTAGCTCAGGGGCAGCAGGCAGCACAGGGCCAGGAGACAATTATCTCCTGG
>NW_017729017.1:4300882-4312563 GCF_001723915.1 Gavialis gangeticus | reverse complement strand
AATTTTCCAGGCATAGAATCTAAGTATTGAAGGATTGTCTTGAATTCCCCTGCTCCTGCCCCCTGCTACAGCAGGGAAAGCAGTGGCTGGGGGGAAGAGGGGGTGTTCTTCCCTCTGCAGCCTTCCCGCCCCCTGCCACCTGCACCCCGCACCCCCAGCTCCCCCCAGTCTCTGCTTCTTCTCCCCCCACTTACTGTCAGACACTTCTTGGCTTGCTCTGCCACATAGTACAGCATATGGAAGCTCAGCCCTTGACTAGTCATGCAGCAGTGTTGGTGCGAATGATTGGCTGGGCAGGGGAAGAGTTTCCATGCACTCCCTGCCTGGGAGAGACCCCAGCCCCAAATGCAGCTGAACTGTGCCTGACAGCAAGATGGAGGTAAGGGGGTAGGGAGTGGGGACAGAAGTGGCAGAGGGGAAGCAGTGTGGGATGGGGGGGGAAAGGGGGGTGGGCAAGAGGCTGCTGTAGGTTTGACTCTCACCCTAACCCAAGCTCAGAGCCGGAGTCAAAGTCACAGCAGCTGCCTGCTCCTCCTTCCATTTCATATGTTAGTATAAGATGAGGGGCTTTTTCCCCTATGCTGAGTGAGGGGAGAAACCTTATCTTATATAATCAAGTAAATATGGTACTTCTAATCTCCTGCTGCAATGAGACTGGTCCTCTTTCTGTCTTGTTGTATAGGTGCCCACCTTCTCAATGACATTCTTCCCACATATTCATTGACATCAATAATCACTTTACTCCACAGTTGAATTTGATTCACTGGGTGTGTCTACATGTGCAAATGCTGCTGGATGGGTTTATTCAAGAGTAATTTACTCTGGAGTAAACTCACTCTGGGGAGGCATCTACATGTCTGCCCATTTGGGAGAAGATTTGCTGCTTCTGGCAGCAGTTTTCTCCCTCCCCCTCTGGCCCTGCACTGGCTTCCTGCAAAAGTCAGGGGGAGCTCTAGGTTTCCTCTGGATGCTAGCTCAGGGGCAGCAGGCAGCACAGGGCCAGGAGACAATTATCTCCTGGTGGGGGCTGGGATATTGCTTCCTGCCCCTGGGAGCCAACTGCTGTTCCCTTGCCCCGACAGCAGGGAGCTCCCAGCCCCATTAGGCTGATTAGGGGCAGGGGGCTTAGAAAGGGCTGAAGGGGAGGGGGGCAGCCCCCTGCCCAAATCTGCTGGTGGGCAGCTAGCAGTGAGGGCTGCTAGCTGTTCCACTGGTGGATTGGGACAGTTCCCAGCCAGGTCCCGACTGAATGTGCAAATTTCTCTGCACAGCCTGGGACTGGCCATGAACCGTCCTGATTTGGGGCAGGTCCCAGCCAGCTCCAGGCAGGGTGGGGAACTCTCCCCTGCAGGGAACTCCCTGCCCCAGTTCCACAATTATGGAGCAGGGGCCAGAAACAACTGTGGAGTAGAGGCTGGGAGTTCCCTGTTGCCAGGGCAGGAGGACATTGTCCCCACCCGGGCTCCAGTGGTGGAGCCTATGCCATCAACAGGCAGCTTCCAGGGGCAGGGAGCAATCTCCTTCCCCTTGCTGTCCAGTTGACTGGGAGCAAATTTGCTCCTGGTCAGCTGTTTACACATGCCTTACTGCATGCAGTATTACTTGGCAGCCAAGTTGCTATTTGCATTTGCAGGTAGCAAATTAACTGCTGAGTAGCTAACATTACTGCGCAGTAAGGGTCTGCACATGTAGACGGTGACGCTTGCTATGCAGTAATTTGCTTTACTGTGCAGTAAAGCATCTCATATAGATGCACCCATTGTGGGACAAAAGTTTCAAAGTGTCAGAAGCCAAAGGGCTGCATTTTAGCAACCACCGTCATTTAGTAGAAAGGGTCTTGTAGCTGCCTGCCCTGAGCACAGCTGGATCAGGCACTGCCTATCAAGGCAGCGATTATGATCTCTTCCCCTTGCATGCACATAGCCTCCCTTCCTCATACACAGAGACCAAATTATTGCTCTAGCAAAGGGGGATTACTTATCTGATACAAGATAAAACCCACAAGGTCACACAGGCTGAGAGGCTGCTTATATTTCCTCTTAAGAAATAATCGGAACATTTTCAATAGATTTTTCTCCTGACCTTGTTGAATAATAATGGATGTGCGTGAGAATGAGGGAGTGCAGGTGAGGCAGTGGGACTAGTAAGGGAACAGCAATTTGCAACACAAAGAGTAATCTGTTTAGGATCTGAGGTGCCACCTAGCTTCTGAGCCTTATTCTGCTCTTGTTCAGGTTGATGCTGTTCTGGTAGTAAGGGCCATAGAGGTTCTAGAGAGAAGTATTAAAAGTTGGCAGGTTTTTTCCCTCCCACTTTCTCACATGCATACATTTTTCCTTCCCTAGATCTATTTTGTTTCCCGCTGGCTATTTATTTGCATCATTTATTTAATAGCTTCCATTATTTCAAATATTGTACGGCTGACAAATAAATCTCCCTTTGCATACTAGCCCTTGGAAGTGCCAGCTCCAGATCTGATTGGCCTGGGATCAGTAAATTGGAGTTAATGGTGTGTCACACAATCTTTAATTTGTTGGTATTTGTAAATCTGCGAGGGTGGACTGTATATTTGCCCCATGACTTGTGAGAAGCCTGTGCATGTGCATGTCTGTCTATTGTTCTCTAATTGGATATATGAGGCAGTCAGCTGCATTTTTAGGCATGTTTTAGAGGACAAATAATAGGCTATTTCATAGAAATTGGGGCTATTCCTTATTAAGTGAGGGAGGAGAGTATTTAATTCTCTTCTTTACAGAGCAAACTAGCAGTACCATGAAGCAAATGTGTTGACTAAACAGGAGAGTGTATAATTTGAATATTGAACTCATTGATGAAAACAGCAACTATTATCATGGTAGCTACCAATACCTTCCCTACAGAGAAAGCTCCTTGCCTCTGCCCCTGAGTCAGAGACAGCTACAGGAATGTCTCTGGAGGTATCCTTGGTCAAAGATGATTCAGTTCAGGACATCTACATGCAAAAGCAGCTCTGAGTCTCTGAAGTGCTTTTCTCTAGCTGCTGCAGTTGGAAAGGGGATTTTTTTTTCTTGTTTAAAGTCATTGGCCATCTTGGATTTTCCAGGCTTGCCCTAAGTTTTGGGGCTGTGTCCAAAGAACTTTCTGAAATGTGATTTTCTTGTACTGAATTTAAATAACTCGTTCTAGATCAGTGCCAGGCAAAGCCCTTCTCTCAAGTGGTATTAGGTCTACAAAATAGGATGTATTTTTACAGCAGATGAATTCAGAACAATCCAAGTTTTCTCTTAGCCGAGAGGTTCCAGTGACATTCGCTAGTGATATTTTAGCAGATGGCATGGATGTAAGAACCTAGTTGCTTTGACTGTACCTGCGACTGACTGATGTATTGTTGATTTCATGGTATTGCTTCTGCCCTCTGACTGGATGACTGCCATTTCTGTAAATCAGAGAGAGGAAATCAGATTTCAAGATGGTGTTTTGAACACATGGTTGTGAGACTTCATGCAAGTGTCTGTCAAAACTTGGTTTTCCACAGTGCTGAAGTTATTGGTGCTGGTTCAAGTGTTGTGACTTCAGGCTCATTTGGCTGGTGCATGCCGGTGATCAGTTGTGCCAACAATGACCTGTGGCGCAGGAATTTTACCTGACTTGTCTGCAGCATTCATCTTTGACAGTATGGGGCTGCTTATGCTACAGTTGGTGGCTGCAGCTGCTGACTGCAGTATCAAGATGCTTCTTTCATTTACAAGCAGGACCTCCCTGGGCTGGCATCTGGAGTCACCCCTCACCGGACTAGAGGAAGTAGTGATCAGTAATGCTCAGAGCATCTCCTTCTCTTGCAGGCTGGAGGTCAGTGGCAGCTGCTGAAGCCTGCTTGGTTGGGGAAAAGTGGAGGGAGAGGAGCCAGGAAGGGGAAGGCAAAGAAGAGGTATGCAGAAGAGGGCTGGAAGGAGAGTAATGGGAGATCAGAGAGGGATCTTTGTGATGGGGGTGTCAGACAGCAGGGGTACTTTTTGTGTGCTTTAAGGTTGAATTGTCTGCCTGTATTTTCACACAGGTCAGGCTTGGGTAGGCGGTACCTGAAAAGCGAAGGCAAGACAAACCTTATAAGTTATTCTCTTTGATTTTTTTTAAAGCAAAAAAATCTCATGATTTTTTTAAAAAGACAATCCCCTGACTTGCTGGTGTTCTGACTCAGGAGTTGACATGAGGTTTGAACTTTGCAGGTGGAAACACTTTTTTCCAGGAAGAGAGAATCAGAATGATGGGACAGGCTATGAATACAGAGCAGATTCACAGATGTTGTTTGAAGGAGTGTTCATAGATCCTTTTGGGGAGTGAGAGTGTCTCAGGACGAAAATTTTAATGTGGGTGAAATATTTGAATTATCTTTTGTCTGCAGACTTATTAAAACTCTCAGAAATATAGCTTCTAGAAACCTGCCAATCAGATATAAGACAAAGTTTGTTTGCTGTGTTTGTTTAACTCTTATTTCAGTACACGTCCCTGTCTTTTCTTCTTGTTTCCTGAACTTTCTATACACCCCAGAGGTTCAAAAGAAACAACTTGCAGCATGTTTAGTACACTGTTCAACACTTTAGTACTACCTAGAGCAGGGGTGTCCAACCTTTTTGAATGTGGGGCTAGATCATGAACTTTTTATCACCCAGTGGGCCAGTGAACCATATTCAAAGACCTCACAGGGAGCGGTATCACATCAGGAAGTGATGTCACGTGACCTTTGACACCAAATGAAGTTGCAGGAAGTGACAATGAAATGGGTCTGGAAATGTGGTTTAAAATCCAAAATAAAAACAATATAAAAGCGACAATGAAATAATACCAAACACTTGACTAAAATAAACACTTTTACATCTACTAACTTCTCAATGAATGAAAGAATAGGAATCAAAGGTGGGGTGCAAATGCACCAGTGCACCCCCCCCCCACCAATCCAACTTTGCTAATACCCAGCAGTCAATTTAGATTTTGAAGAACAAGACCTGGGGTCCTTGTAGCCACTTTCGTGTTATTCTGTGGAAAGAGCAGCAGCTGGCTGGAGAGAAGCCAGCGAGAGCTTACATGTGAAAGTCTTCAAAAAAACCCCAAAAGCCAATGAAACAAAAAACAACACATCAATAACCTACATCTCTTCAGTCCAGCTAGCAAGCTGGCTCACAAGTGAAGCTGACAGCTAACCCTTTCCTCTCTGGTGTGGACCCGACCTGGCGCTGACCCCTGGCTCTGCTGGGAAGGGCTGTCTGGGGGAGCGAGCCTGGCTAATACCTCCTGCCAGGGTGCTGCTAGCTGAAATGCTGGGGCGTGGTGACAAATTCAACACTCTGGGGAGAAGCTGGAGTGTACATATTTTTTACAGGGGTACAGGTTGTAGCCGTGTTGGTTTAAGCACATCAGTGGACCAGGTTCTTTGGGATCCAGGAAGACCATAGACCAATTACAGATGCTTCCTCAGCCTGAAAAAGGGTGTTTGTACCCAGAAGCTTGCAAAGCAGAAGTTTCCAACTATTTGAGTTGGTCTATTAAAAAATATTTTTTATGTTCTCTTGGTGTAAATATTTTCCACCTAGTGCATAAAAAGCCCAGGGCCCAGCAGAGACTTGAGGCACAGCAGGGCAGGAAGCCCTCCCTGCCACCCCCAAACTGGGCACTGCCACTGCCAGGGGCAAGGAGCAGCCTCCAGAACATGCCCAGATGGGAGTGGGGGAGGGGAGAGAGAAGCGCATGCGCAGAATCCATGTCCCCTGCTCAAGCTCCAGGCTCCTTCAGACAAGGTGAGCATGCCCTGAGCTCATGCATACGCAATAGCTAGCGCCCACGCCAAGCCGATTCCAAAGAGAGGGAGTTGAGCCTTGGCGTATGTGCAGTAACCACAGCCTGTCTCCCATTCTTCCCCCACAACCAAGGATGGGTGTCGGGTGTCAGGCATCAGGCAGGAAGGGCCCCAAGGCCAGCTGCCCGGTCTGCTCCACTACCCTCCCTACCTGCATCACGTCCTGACAGTTACCTTGAGCGCTGCAGCCCGGGTGCATCCGTGCAGAGAGGAGGCCGCCATGTTTTCATCCAGCAACAAAACCAGCGCCCCCCCTCGACGAAACGACACCCCGGCCGCAAGGGTTCCACCCACCCCAGGGGCCTCGGCACGTGCAGAAGGGATCCTCCCCCACCAAAAGTGTTTACTTTTGTTTCCTGTCACAGCACCTTGGGCCTCAGAAAATGGATCAGCAAGCCGCATGGCAGCCTGCAGGCCATATGTTCAACAAGCCAGACCTAGGGCAAGGTGGGGCTAATGTTTTGGTAAAATTGAGGTCTCTGCTTCCGATCCTGATCTCAGTCACATCATTGCAAATCCAGAGTAACTGGTTTCTTTAAACTATAATAGTTTTTTGCAAGGTAAAACTCAGTTGAGGGAAATGACTGAAGCACTGCATTTTGTGGAATGCTTGTAGGCCATGTCCTGAGTCTGACACATGCTACACATTATTTCAGTCAAGGAACCCATTCAGTAATAACTGCTGAAAAAAATTGCTTCCACTTATATAGGAAGATGATACACTGTAGTCTTAGAGCTAGCAAAATGGCCTCACAGGTAGGAAAGATATCAGGTCACATTATCAATATGGGCCAACAGAAATTAGAGAGGGGGGAAAAAATCCATAGGATAAATGGCAGAGGGCAGTCAGAAAATCTACCACATCACACCAAACTGGCCAGTTCCATCAGGTCAAGTGCAGAGAGGCTAACTGCAGAGAGGTTCTCCTTGTCAAATAAGGCTTGCATCTGAAGATATAACTGCATCTACCTACCCTACTCAGACTCTCTAAAAAGGAATGAGACCAGAACAGTTAGGATGCTACTGTAGTCTGGAAAGCTTGTGAACTGATTGAATATCCAGCTCCTTACAATCTATGAATATGAACAGAAGCTCCTTTCTATATCCCATCTGAGGATGAGCTTCCAGGAGGCTGATGGGTCTCTTTCATTCTTTCTCCCTTGACTGGCTACAGGGGATGCACTCTGTCTCACTAGATCAGGGGCCCTTTGTGTTCAACCACTGGTTTTTCAAACTTTTCAAGCTCAAGACATCCTCTGGACAATGCCAGCTCCTAGCTTTCAGTCATTTCTTGACTACAGAAAAATAATAGAGTAATTCTTCTGTTGCACAGGACTCAGACCACAAAAGGTCAGAATGTTGTTAATTCTATGGGATCCTATTTGAAATAATAGAATCATAGAAAATTAGGCTTGGAAGAGACCTGAGGAGGTCGTCTAGTCAAACCCCCTGCTCAAAGTAGGACCTTCCCCAACTGTATCACCCCAGCCAAGGCTTTGTTTAGCTGGGTCTAAAAAACCTCCAAGGATGGAGATGCCACCATCTCTCTGGGTGTTCTGCCCCAGTTTTACTACCATCCTTGTGAGAAAGTTCTTCTTAAGAGCTAACCTAAACTTCCCCAGCTGAAACTCTGGCTTATTTTGTGAATCATGTTTGCACACCTAGCAGTGCTCACTTTGCATGGCATCCAGTGGCACCCTTGCAAGGATCTCAAGGCACCACAGGATGCCATAGTACCCTGGTTGAGAATCAGTGTTAGATGCTGAAAATGCACCATGAGGGACAATACTTGTCTCAAAGAGGTTATAGTAGTTCTTAGTTGAGGTGCTACAAGACCCTTTTGGGATGCTGCAGCAGCCAGGTAAAAGTGTCTCACATGCCTTGTGCTGTGGCATGACTATGTGGTCCTTCTGCATTAGGGTCTTCTTATAGCAGAAAGCCTCCTTTGTACATTTTCCTTCTGGACATGGATATAACAGAAGCCCCTCCTTGCCTGCCCCCCTCCTTCATTTTGTACATTTCTTTTCTTTCTAAGCATTGGCACACTCGTTGAATCGGTATGGCAAGACTCAGAGCAAGCCAGAAAGCTTAAGTGGCTTTCTATAGGAAAAACCTAGAAACTAAATGTACATATCAATTAAGCTCAGTGTCACTAAAGAAACCAAAAGAACTAAAATATCCATTGCAAAGACTGTAAATATTAGGGCTGTGTGAAATGGCACTGTTCCATTTCGACTTGTGTTTTGACGTTTCGACAGAACTGTGTTTTGTTTCGAATTTCATTTTGACTCAACTGCTGTTCTGTTCTGTTTCATTGAAACAGTTTTGCTATTTCAATGCTGTTTCAACGTTTTGCCCACAGGCTATAATAGGGAAGCTCAAAACAGCCTATAACTTTCTCATTTCCATCCTGATTTGGATAAAACTTGTAGAAACGGTAGCCACTTCTGAGGGCATGAAGCCTGCCAGGTTTCAAGGAGATAGGTGCAGGGGAAGTCTGGGTACTGGGGTCCTGTATCCCTAGCTGCTGACACGCAAAGCTAGTGTCATGGGTGACTCTGTTTTCTGCGGCCCTGCTAGCCCCTGCTGAGGCCATGAAGCCTGCCAGCTGTCAAGGAGATAGGTGCAGGGGAAGTCTGGGTACTGGGGTCCTGTATCCCTAGCTGCTGACACGCAAAGCTAGTGTCATGGGTGACTCTGTTTTCTGCGGCCCTGCTAGCCCCTGCTGAGGCCATGAAGCCTGCCAGCTGTCAAGGAGATAGGTGCAGGGGAAGTCTGGGTACTGGGGTCCTGTATCCCTAGCTGCTGACACGCAAAACTAGTGTCATGGGTGACACTGTTTTCTGCAGGCCTGCTAGCCCCTGCTGCAACTGTGCCCATCTTGGGGCACAGGGGGGTGAAAGCTGCAGGCCTGTTAGGCCCTGCTGCAGCCACAAAGCCTGCCAGCTGTCAAGGCGATAGGTGCAGAGGGGTTCTGAGGCCCTGCACCTCTGGCCGCAGGCAGGCAAAACTCGTGACATGGGTGGGTGACACTGTGTGTGTGTTCAGGTGCACCTTTCCTGATGCTGGGGGCTCTGCACAACATGGCAGCATGCCCCGGTGAGGCCTCCTCCTCCCCTACAGCCTTGGTTCAGTCTACCACTGTAAATTATGGCAGGTGAAAATAACTTAGCTGGCTCAACACCATCAGCACCATCAGCATCAAAGGTAGCCAAAATGGAACATTCAGGCCCTTCTTTCCTCTCAAGTAGTTGTACCTAGCACGTGTCTGTTACGTGAGCTGTGTGACTCTATGTGTAGGTAGGTGTGTGGTGTAAATAAGAAATGTATAAAATCAACTAGGAATATGGCTTTGTCCCTATATAAATTCTATAACGTATGCTACAAAGCTTTAAATGTATAGGAATAAAATATAAATGTATTTTGCTTCCTATATAAATTAAATTCTACAGTAATCCTATCTAATATAATTATAGAATTCAAAATAATGAATCAATGAATATAATAAAATAAAAGAGGCTCAAAGAAAAAGGTATTCTGAATCTGAAATCCCTCTTGCTAGCGAGTAGGGAATCCTTTAGAAGGTCAGTGCTGCTAGCTGTAGTTGTCTGACGCTGAGCTGCTAGAACACACAGCTCACTAACTGACACCAAGGCAGAAAGCAGGGCAGTTCAAACAGTGCTGCCTTTTATGTAGTTTTTCCATCCCTCCCCCAGAGCACTGGGATTGTAAAGGACCTCAAGGAAGGATGACAGTCACTGGCCAGCTACACAGTCAACAATGAGAGCATTACTTCCCTCCCTCTCCTTACTGTAGTTTCTGTTTCCTTGCAGGCTAGCCCAGCTTAAGCTTTGAAACTTAAAATATTTTGAAAATTTCAAAACATTTCAGCTTGCCTCATTTCATTTCAAGGCTGTATCGAAGCTCTCCGTTTTGTTTTGATTTCGCTGTTTCGAGCTTGAAACAAGTTGAAACAGCATTGAAATGAAACTGCTGGCAAAATTTCATGCAGCCCTAGTAAATATATCCTGTGCTAACCTAACTTACTTACTGTCCCCAGTAGCCTTTGATCCTCACTACCTCACATTGCATTTTTATACATTTCTCACAGTGCATTTTTATATTTCATCTGTTTTGTCTTTACCATGGCATTTTCTGTGTTATATTTTATACTTTTAATCTCTTAAGGAATGTACTTCCTGTAGAATGAAGTTACACACTGGACCGTTGTTAAAACTGCATTGAAATTGTAACTGTAATGTGATAAAATCTGTTGAGTTAATGCGAGTGATTGATGATCATCAGTAGACAATAGCCTAGCCAAAGGAACTCCATTTTAAGCTAATCAGGCTAAAGAACTGATTCCTGGAACTTGAGCACTCACCCTATGGACTATTCCTGTAACCCATGACAATACATCCATTAAGTCAATAAGTCAAGGGTGGACTCAGGAAACTTCAGGTACCAGCAGGCAGAGACCCCTGTGACTAACAGCTGTCAGATACTACTCAAGATCCACATGCGACAGCAACCTCCAGATCGAGTAGCCAAGGTGATGCTGGGGGATCACACAAGTCTGCCAGAAAGGGATAAAAGGCAGTGAAGCATGACCCTCAGTGGTGCTCTCTCATCCAGCACCTGACCTACCAAGACAGAAGCGCAAACTGGCAACCCCCTGCTGGAGAAGACATCCCCTTGAAGAAAGATGACCATCAGAAGCAGACTCCAGGGCCTTAGATAGGTAGATATACTGACACCAGTGCTCACAGTCACTACAGCAGCCACTGCCCACTATACTACATGGGTTTGAATGAGTAAGTGCATGTGTGTGTATGTGCTAAGGTGACCAGTATCACCCATAACTCAAAAATGATTTTATTGGTAACTTCACATCCCATCCAATAAACTAGAATTTATTTTGATCCTGTGAGTTGGTCCTTTGTAGCCAACATTCTGATAAGCCTAAAGCAGGGAGGGGAACCCATTCTTGCCATAACCCTTCATGGTCTGGCTTCCCTGCAACACTCCTCCCAGAAACAGAGGCATGTGGGGGACTATTGAATGTGTCCTGTGTGCCTCTGTTTCTGGGTGATGCTGTGCAGGATTGCACCAGGAAGGGCTGAAGCAAGAGTGCCCACTCCTGCCTTCTTTAGGCTTATCAGAGAATCCTAATGCAGGGGGAGTGACTACATGTGCTTCAGCCCTTCCCAGTCTGCTTGCATTCTTACCTGGCTGTGGCAGAAGCACCCTGGTTGAGAACCACTGAGGTAAGCCAAGGCAACACAACTATGGTTTTCAGTTGGGGTGCTTCCAAATTCAAAAAAGTTGTAGAGGCTTATGTGAGCCTAAAAAGGTGGAGAACAGCTGCTTGAGACAGGCAAAAGATGGAAGGGGTAAAAGCTTGTCTAAGGTTATACAGCAGATCAATGACAGAACCAAGAACATAACCCAGAACTTCCTGCTTGTAGCTATTAGGTCAAGCTGCCTCTGAAACAACATGGGTATCTCATTTGAGCTTATAGATAAGCTGTCAGCTCCCTTGTAGCCCTGTGGGGTCAGGCCAACACACAGGATCTCAATATTGCGCTGTTAGACAGGAGGGTGTGACACAATTGCACATATACAAACACACAAATCAATTAGGTGCGCGTGCGCGCGCGCGCACACACACACACACACTCACTCACTCACTCACTCACTCACTCGCTCTCTCCCCCTCTCTTGCTCTCTCCCCCTTTCTCCCTCTCCACCAGCTCAGGCACATACACATCCAAACCAGCCTAGGCACCTGCATACCTATCACCAATTCAAGCACATACACTATACACCCTAAAACTTAGACACAGATCAC
>NW_017729017.1:4296746-4299620 GCF_001723915.1 Gavialis gangeticus | reverse complement strand
CACACACACACACACACACACACACACACACACACACACACAAAAAGAAAAACTGGGCTTTTGCTACACACACACACACATTAAAAAAGAAAAACGGGGCTTTTGCCACACTCTGTTGTGGTCAAACACTGCTGTGTCAAGAGGCAAACCCCTGATGACTTTTTTTGCCCATCAAACTACTCTTGCATTGTAAAGTCCTGCAATACAATTGATTTGGGCAGGCTTAGAATTGGTTCTGATTCTACCAGTTTGTTTTTAACCAGAGAGGTGCAATTAACCAGTTTTGTGCCCTGGGCCCCGTTGGAAGGTAAAAGTGTGTGTTTGTGTGGGGAAGGGGGTTCTGAATGCCAGCAAGTATGGTGGTGGTGGTCAGTCTTACCTGCCCCAGGCTGATGTCCCACTTACCCACTCCTAGTTATACTCCTAACTCCCAAGTACTATGGTCAAGAAGTGGGGGTGCTGGTTCTGCATCAGTACTGCTCCCAGACCTCCTTCTGATGCATCACACTGTAGTACTAGTTGCTCAGCTGTGTTGTAGTACTTCAGTGTTGCGGCCTCACTGATGATTTTTTAAATTCTTTTGAATGCCTCCTCTTGGGTCTGTGCCCATTCCTAGGCTGCATCATTGTGTGTTAGCAACCTGAGTGGCTCACAAGCATTAGACAAGTCTGCACAAAATTTGGACAGATAGTTAACCATCCCAATAAGGTGCTGGACTCCTTTGACATCCTGTGGCCTGGGTGTCTCCATAATGGCTCTTGCCTTCTCCAGGTCTGGCCATAGTCCTTCCAAAGTCAGTAGATGTTCAATGTAGTGTACTTCTGTTCTTCTCAGCTGGATTTTGTCGGCATTCAGTTTAATGTTCCTCTCTTGGCATCTGTTAAGGAGTTGTTGCAGTTTGGCATCATGGTCACGGATTGCCTCTTCCTTATCACCCCCCTCTCCTATGACAAGAATATCATCAGCCACAATCTTGATACCCAGAAGACCTTCTAGCTCTTGGTTCAGCTTCTGCTGGACAACTTCCAGAGCTGGGCTGATCCCCATGGGCATCCTTAACCAGCGATACCTGCCCAAGGGTGTACTAAAGGTTGTCAGGTGGCTGGATGATTTGTCTAGCTCCACATGCCAAACTCCATTCTTGACATTGCAAACTGTGAACATTTTTGCCCTAGACAGGTCAGGTAGTACATCCTCAATCATTGGCTGCGGGTAGTGGCTTCTTTAGAGTGCCCTGGTAAGTGGTTTTGGATCAATGCAGATTCTGAGTTTGCGTGATGGCTTCCTTACTACTACTAGGCTGCTAATCCAGTCAGTGCTTTTTTCAACTGGTGTGGTGATGCCTTTTTTTCTGCAGGTTTGTCAATTCTTTCTTCAGTGGCTCCAGCAGGGCTAGTGGAATTCTGTGTTTTGATAGTCATACTGGTTGCACCTGTGGATCTATTTCTAACTTCAATTTGCCTTCAAAGAGTGCAGTGCCATGGAATATGTCTCCGTATCTTAACAGAACGTTAGGCAGTGAACTTAATGACCGTTCTTGCTCTTCTGTGACCTGGAGGATGTTGTGGTGTTGCACTGTAATTAAATCCATGGCCTGTGATGCCCGGCTGCCCAGCATGGGTGTCTGCCCTGTCAATCACTATAAATTCCAGGTGGTACTGTTTCTTATTGTGTGAATTTCTTATAGTCAGCCAGCACTTTCCCAGTGGCCTCACAGTTGTTTTGTTAAACATTAACAGCACTTGGTGATATTTTTCCATTCTGATGCTGCTATTCAATAGATTCACAGGAAGGACATTGCGAGTGTCTCCACAATCCACCTGGAATCTTATAGGTCTTTGCTTTAGCATTGTTGCAAATATGGCTGAGTTGTTGCCTGCTTTTTTCTGTAATGTGTATATCCTGTGAGCCTGTGAATCTGTCAAATTTACACTGAAATCTTCCTCCTCATCTGTAGTCTCCTGATCCCTCATCACTGCGTAGACTGTTTTTTTTTTTTCTATTTGGGTGGCTACAACACTGACCCCAGAAATGATACTGTTTTCCACATTTTTTGCACTCTTTTCCATAGCCTGGGCATTTGTCCTTCTGCCTTCCATGTAGCTTCCCACAGTACATGCACTGAATCATATTGTTGGCATTTGCAGTTGGCTTGTCAGGTTCCTGCTTTCCAGAGTCCTTTAGGCTGAGCATGTGAATCTGCTTTGTACTGGCTGTTGATCTCATTTTGAACCTTTGTTTAGCCAACTCCGCTGCTCTTGCAATTTGGTGAAATTTTTCCATGGTTAGATCTACCTCTCTTAGTAGTCTCTCCCCCAGGGCAGAGTCCCATGTGCCACACACGATCCTATCCCTGATTAGGGAGTCTTTTAAGTCTCCAAAGTTGCATGAGGATGCCAGAGTTTTCAATGCTGTGATAGAGGCCTCTATTCCTTCCCCTTCCTCTTGGTTCTGGGTGAAAAACTGGTATCGCTCTACAGTCTCATTTTACTTGGGGTCACAGTATGCATCAAATGCTTCTATTAACTGTTCTAGTGTGTCAGGGTTCCCTGGCATCAGAGAACAGAAGGCTGCAACAATATGTATGGATCTCAGAGGCAAAACCAGCAGCAGCAGAAAGGAGGAGTCCGAAGGAGGAACAGGAAGTGAGGAGGAGACAGGAAGAATAAGAGTTAGAGAGGCTGGGGGAGAACAGTAGGCCCTGTAACAGCTCTGTAAGGAACTGCTATAATAAAGACATAGTTTATATTAAGTAGGGATCTGTTTCTTGATTACCCATATAGGGTCACATGAAACAAAGGAGTGAGGGTCTAGTGTTCTGAAAATGCTCAGAAAGAACAAAAATCCTCTGGCAAGTCAACGATAATGGTGAGA
>NW_017729017.1:4288711-4291746 GCF_001723915.1 Gavialis gangeticus | reverse complement strand
GGAGTGAGGGTCTAGTGTTCTGAAAATGCTCAGAAAGAACAAAAATCCTCTGGCAAGTCAACGATAATGGTGAGAAAAACAAACAACTCCAGAACATGCATATTGAATAATAAATAATAAATAATCCACTATGGGCTTGTGGGCTATGCAGGTATACAGCTCCAGCCAGAGATTCTGGTGATGTATTGATCATGGCTTGTGTGTTTGATAATAGGATTTAATGACCTCATAGAGGAAGCTGGCAGTCATTGCTTGTCAGAATCACAAGATGGAATCTTTTGTACTCCACTTCTGCAAATTGCTTGTGAAATAAGATTGGCATGCTTCTGTTTGAAATTCTCTCTGTTACCATTTCCCATCTTGAGCAGTTCTTACAGAAGACTACTTCACTGATGCTAATAAGACTGACAGAGATAACTAGGGACCTACTTGAATTGTGAATTTATGGAAATTGTGAAATTGGATGATCTGTGTGAAATCTGAAACTTACTAAAAATAAAATGTGGGCTCCCTAGTGGGAGCCAGCAGCCTTCCTGGCTGTGCAGCTGGGCATGAAGGGGGCTCCTGGCATAAAGATAAACAGGAAAGATGGCTGCAGCCCTTGCTGATTGCCACTGATTGGCTGAGGGACAGTGGGACCATATGATGGACAGTCTTCTCTACCAATCAGTAGTGGGTGGCAGGGCCACCAGGGTCCCTGAGCCAATCAGAGGCATGGTGGGGTGGGGGGACAATAGACCACGATCTGCCTATGAAATTGGCTGGCCTTCTCCTCAAGTTGGGCAGAGCCCTAGAAATAACAGCGATACCAGCTGGACTCATAGGAGTGTATCTCTTAAGCATGTTGTTCCCTGACCAGGATTTTGTCCACCAGCCCTTCCCATGTATCTTCCTCTGATCTATAATGCCCTTGGTACATTGTCTCTTGTCCCTTGGAGACAAGGTTATTCCTGCCTGGCAACTGGAATTCCACAAAGAGGAGCCATAGGAGAAGGGCCCAGCTGGATGACCAACCAGTCTTTTTCAATTATAACCCTCCGGATACTTCCCCCCCCGCCCGTTCAGTTTTATCCTGAGCCTGCTGCATAAACTTTTTGAGGCTGCAGCTACATAAGAGAATTAAACTGTTGGCAGCTGTACTAGTGGGATAATACTGATAACCTGTATTTATATTTGGACTATCCAATGCCAGTACAGTCACTTTGCCCGGAAGCTGTCCATAAGCTTCAGCATAGCTCCCTGGAGCAGGGACTTTTGGCAAAAGCTTTCTAGGATCCCAGGAGAGTTATGGGAGATGAGTGAGAGGCTTCTAAAAACAAATCGTGTTGTCCTTATTCAAATGGATAGGCCCAAGGGATACTCATATGCCGCAGTAACACTTCTGTGTCTGAGAGACCCTGAGAATTACAAGGGTATTCACAGACAGTATCAAAGGAGGTTGATATCACAGTAACCACAAGAGCAGAATAGCTTATGTTGTGATCAATAATTAATGATGATTATTTATTATTTGTTAGGAGCTAACAGTGTGCTTGCCTCAAATCTCAAGATATAGGTTACCTTGCTTAGTTGTATTTTTTGTATTTGTGTTAAGTCAACAGTTCCTTTGCTAAAAAATATTTAGATAAAGATTATGTCTCTGGATTACCTTTTTTATTACCGACTTGGTTTTCTGGGAGAGAAAAAAATCTTTATTTCTCTTAACAGATTGTCCTGAAATCAATTTCAGGACAGCTCACTTTTGAGTGGTGTAATCTTTGGGCCAAATGCCATTCTAAAAGTCATAAGAGTCCATTTTCATACTGCTTTTCTGTGATTAACTTAAAGTAAAAGTCATAGTGAGTGCATTAGAGCAAAGAGGCATGAGAAATGTATTACAGCTGGTTTGAATAATTTAAGTGGTTGGGTCATAGATAGCATGTACCTTTTATGATATAACAGGAATAATATTTTTGCCTTATGATGAAATTCACTCCAGTGCCAATGGTCTGTACAAGGGCTATTGTTCTTCCTTTAGCTGTTTAGAACAGGGTGCCCAAAGTTTTTGCTTTACAGGCTGGATGGGCAGTGCCAAGTCCTTCCATGGGGTGGAGTGGGCCCAACTTAGCATGCATGGGGTGGGTGCAGTGGGGTCCTGACCCCAGTCCAGCTGCACGGCAACAGCCTGGGTCCAGTATGGCCCAGCTTGATCTGGCTCCACAGGGCTTGCAAGGGTCGTAGTGTTAATTGCCACTGCTTTCCTGCTACCAGATATCCTGACCCACGTGCAGCCCTGTAGGCTGAATGTAGTTCTACAGCCCAGATTTGGTGTGTGGGCTGAGGGTTGAGAAGAAGGCAGGAAGGTATGGCCAAACCACAGGACCTGTTATGGAGATTCTGTTCCTGAATAAACTTGTATGGAGGGTACTGGCAGGGCTAGACTTAGAGAAAAAGCCCTGGATTTTTTAAACAAAATGCAGTGACCATCCAGAAAGACTGGGTGCAGTAGGTACTCTAGTCCTGAAATCCAGAGGCTTTCTTGCAGGTAGGATAGGAGAATGGAATGCTTTCCTGCACTGATCTCTCTGTGTAGCTTATGATTTTTACAGAAGATGGCAAATGCTGAATGGGAGTAGTGACGGTGTAGCAGAGGCTAATAGCATTGGCTGAAGTTTTGAGGGAAGGTAAAGGGAGTTGTTACTGGACAGTGGAAACCTGTGTAATGTAACCAAGATGATACAGTGGAAGCTGGAAGTAAAAGGAGCACTTGGGCTGAAAAACATTGTGGCTGCATCTACATGACTGGCAGACTGTGCAGTTGTTACTACGCAGTCATTTAGTACTTGCATAAACAAGTACAAAATGACTGTGCGGTAACCAGCATTACTGCGTAGTACTGTCCCTGCATGTTTTTTTTTTTTTTTCTTTTCAGATGCTACTGCACAGTAGATTGTGACTGCTGTGCAGTACTGTCACCATCACAGTTCATACCCAGTGATGCTAGTGTGCAGTAAGAACAAGGGGGATGCCTTGTTGGACTTGGTGTTGGCCACGGG
>NW_017729017.1:4284666-4288700 GCF_001723915.1 Gavialis gangeticus | reverse complement strand
CAGGTCCCTTCCGACCCTAGAAACTATGAAACTATCTTGTGTATACACACCCACTGTGTAGGTAACCCTTCTGCCATGTGCTGCTGGCAGGAGGAAGAGCAAATTTAAACTCTCATAATGTTCGCTGAGAAATTAACCAAGACACTGGGTTGAAAATAGAAATCTGGGGAAAACTGGACGATTTGCATCGGTGCAATTAACCAATAATACTTAGTCAGTTACAAGAACTGAATCTGTAGAAAAGGCGTCAATTTTGTGAAAAGAAACGAGAACAGAGCTTCAGATTGGGAAAACACAGGACTAATAAACATAATGACATATTATATCATTATATGAGCAAGGACAGATACTCATTCCTGTAGCATCTTTGGCAGTAGCTCAGTTTTCACCACTGGCTAGTGGGAATATCCAGTAGACAAAGATGTTTCTTTCTCATTTCTCTTTGCCCTCTAGAGCATCCCTGTCATTGGTATATGGGGTTAATGAAGGGCCGTGGTCTGGGAGTGCATGTGGGCAGCATCGTCACCAGCTGTTAGGGGAAGTGCTGCCTCCCTTTGGTGAAGAGACATTTCACTTGCTTCAATATTGATGCTGTTTCTTGCCCTGGTGCATGGGTGAATACAGAATTTTGTAAAGGGGTTGCAAGTGGTGAGGTGCATTATAACATATAAAATAGCCCATATTATTCTCCAATTAAAAATAAACTAGAAGCTTTACTAATATGCTGGGGGCCTAGCATATTATCCAGTTTAAGATTGAAGCAAAACAAATATAAATTTATTGGAATGTGTTAAAAACAGTCTGCAGGACTGTGAAATAGAAGCTACGTTACCAGGCGCAGCTAACAGAGAACAGAATTGCAGGAGAAAGGTTAGCATGATTAGTTGAAAGTCAAGACTATTAAAAAAAAAAAAAAGAGGGTCATTAAGAACCACGGAATAATGAGTTTAGAAGGAATCAGGTAGACTATATTGAGCCATTAAGTCAAGAAGGAATCAAGTAGATTATATTGAATCATTCTGACGCTCTCACAGCTGCCTCAATAGAAATACTGTTGCCTCTGCCAGGAATTTTTATTTTAAACTCTAGGTAGGCCCAGAATCAAAGGGGCATGTATACCAATGCACTCTGCTTATGCAATCGTTGGGTTGGATTGACCATCAGTGAGACTGCTTATATGAGTAAGGACTCAGCAAGACAAAAAACACTCCCATGTCTAACTCCTAAAGCTGGAACGTGACCGTTTAGATCACTCCAGTCCATCTCCCTGTAGCCAAAGCAGGCCTCTTTCCCATTGTACATCTGTTTTATATTTTATGTGACCCAAGCAGAGATGTCCATCAGTTCCCTTGGCATGAGTGTTTCCCTGCCTAATAAAACTTCCATGGTGATTTTCGGATCACTGCCCTGAATAATTCTATTAGAGCATCCACAGAGGGAGTTGGGCATTCTTAATCGGCAGACTCATCTGGTCTGATGGGATGCAGACCAAGTTGTTTAAAGCATCCAGTATTTATCTTCCACAGTTGTCATATGAGCAGATGAATGATTTTCTCCACCATTTCCTTTTCACCATATTTTGTGCTGTTTTTTTTTGGAAACAGTGTAACTCCCTGCTGCTGCTGTCTTGACTATGTTATCGCTTGCCATATTGACCCAGAACTCTCCACTGATTCTGCCTGACAGGATGGCTTTGTAAGATTTGTGCATCTAGGGAATTCCCAGCTGGCATCTATCCTGGGATTCACCTTGGGTCATTAATGTTTTCCACAGCATGGATGGGACAATAGAAATGTTAAGATTGGCTTCCTTGTTTCTTCCAGGGTTGTGACAGGAGTGGAGATGATATCTGTTTTCCTGTTCTGCCTTTCTACCCAAGCCACACATCCCTCAGAGAGGTCCTCAAAGGGGTCTAAACTAGCTGGTAGAGTATTCTGGAAGTATTGTAACATGGGGTGGGGAAGATCTATGAGGTGGTCTCCTCCATGATCTTTCAGCTGTGACCTAATATAATTAGACATGGAGTGGAAGTGTGGATCATCCATGTTAGCTCTTTGCCACTGCAGGGCTCTTCTACACCATATATTTTCATGCTTGCTCCTGCCACTTCTTTTGTGGGGGGTGTGTCTCTCTGACACTAATAAATCTTACCACTTCCTAATGCCCTAATTAATTCTCCCTTTGCTTAAATTTCATCCCCTCATTCCTACTTTCACTCCACTGGATGAAGCAGGCGAATGCATTTATATGGACAGTATGTGATGTATTGTAAACTCTGGGTTTCGGAACAAATGTGTATTAGGTGCCAGCATTATTTGTAGCTGTCTGTCTATAACAAATCAATTTTATTAAGAAACTGTAGATGTTATATGGCTCTATTGTTATCTAGGTGGTCCTGGTGACTTGGACAAATCACTTATGCTTTGTGCTTGTGGTTTATATTTTTGTTAGAAACCTGGCATTGTGTCATACAGATGGGTTGCGTTGATCTCTCCATATAGAGAGAATCGTATTTATATGCAGCATTATTTCCTACTGAAACCCTTTCTAGCAAATCCTTATTTTGAAGCAATAAGGAAGGGAGCAAAGGGTTAATTAACCCCCCCAAGGGAGTTTAGGTTTGGAATTTCTAAGGCTCTGTTAGCTCTGCAACATTTATGAAAGGCTCTTTTGTTTTATTGTTGTAATCTTTCATCCAAAAAAATCCCTCCTGGAGAACTCTTTCAATTTGATTTCTAATGCAGAAGTAAACTGGCTTATCTGAGTTCATTTAATATCATATTCAGGGCTTTTAATAAATGTGGATTTCACCAGTGCCTTTTTAACTGGCAAGATAATTTAATATTAACAGATCACACCTTATCACCCAATAACACTTAGTCCCTGTAATCTTATGACAGGCTAATTTCTGTAGCAACATCCCTTGTGTCAAATCTGCTCCATTCCATTACTACCCTGACTGCTCATGGAGCTTGGCTTGGTAATGAATATTGCAGTGTCTCATCTTTTATCTAAGAATTATGAAATGAATGCAGAGGGTGGCTGTAGGGAGTTACTGCTTCATTTTACCCAGTGGAGTAGGTTAATATCACTGGAACAAACGATGAAAGAAAACAAGGTACAGAAAGAAAAATATATAAGGAGAGTGTATGTGGGGAAACAAAATGATTTGAATGTCAGTTTAGTGTTTTGGAAAAGGGGTTAACTAGAAAGAGAGATGGAGAGAAGGAGAGGAAACCTATAGCACTAATGTTTCTGGGGATACAAGAATTAGGAGGGCAGTTGTACAGTCTCTCTTGCATTTTAGGTACAAAAGACCCTGTAGTTGCTAAGTCACTTCCAGAATGTTATAATAGAGATGTAAAAGAAGCATAATAAGTTGTGCTTCTATATTCCCTGGCATCCAAGTACCTCATAAGGCTTTGCAAACATCAGCTAATTAAATGTTGCAAGGTATTATCATCATCCCCTTTTATTGTATATAAACTGATGCACTGGGTGTTTCAGCGACTGCTCAGATCCAAGACAACAGAGTCAGTGGCAGGGCTGGGGATAGAACCCTTGGCATCTTGGCTCCTTATCCCCTGCTGTCATCGCTAGATAATATTCTTAGACCCATCTGGGGTCTGTGAAATTGTGCTGCTTGAAGAAACCAACAGCTTTGCTCAGGGTCAGGCACAGTGTTGGACAGAGTTCAAGTGGCAGTATCATAGCCAGTGAAGTTGAACTGAGGAGCTGTTATTGCTAGTTGAAAACTTTTCCCTCTCTTCCCATCCCTATACCAGTTCACCTATCTCCTGACCTAAAGGAATCTCTCTTCTGTATACCCAGTGGGAGGCTGTATACCCAGTGGAAGGGGGGGTGCTATCTCCAAGGAGGAGTATACTTCCTCTGCTCGGGCCTGTAGGGGGGCTGTCAGGAAAGCTAAGGTGGACATAGAGCTAGGACTAGCGTCCATGATCAAGGATAATAAAAAGTCCTTTTTCAAATATATAGGGAGGATGAAGAAGGCACCGGGTAATGTGGGGCCCCTG
>NW_017729017.1:4274675-4283991 GCF_001723915.1 Gavialis gangeticus | reverse complement strand
TGAAAGACTGTGGGACCTAAACCTGTTCAGCCTTCACAAGAGAAGGCTGAGGGGGGACCTGGTGACTGTCTATAAACTCACTAGGGGGGACCAGAAGGGTTTGGGGGAGACACTGTTTCCCCTAGCGCCCCCTGGCATGACAAGGAACAATGGACACAAATTATTAGAAAGTAGGTTTAGATTAGACATCCGCAAGAACTACTTCACAGTTAGGGCAGCTAGGAGCTGGAACCAACTTCCTAGGGAAGTGGTGCTGGGTCCTATCCTGGGGATCTTTAAGAAGAGACTTGATGACTACCTGGCTGGACCCATTTGAGTCCAGTCTTTTCTCCCACCCAGGCAGGGGGTCGGACCTGAAGATCTACAAGGTCCCTTCCGACCCTACTTCTATGGTTCTATGATTCTGTATCCCCTCTATATAGAGGGACCTACCTGTATCTGCAAGGAACTAAATTGAGCCAACTACCTCCTTTCATTTGTGGCCTCAATCTCAAGTTGAAGTCCATATGAAGCTGAAACATTAATGAGTGAAACCAATGCATTAGTCATCACTTTTTCCATTATGGCAGCGCATGCATTAGGACCAAAGCTCTGCTCTATGAAAAATTGTATCTACTTTGATTGTCTGTGGTGAGGCTCCCTTTTCTATGATGTAGAGATGTTGGTTGTCCATCTTGGATTTTAAACTTTTTGAGTCAGAATGATGAGTGTATTGTGGGAGTGGGAGGAGGGTGGTGCCTAGCATGTTATGGGCGATGGCAGAGTACAAATATTTCCTGGTAAAGTTCATACAGTAAGGGACAGACTGAAACACAAAGACTGAGAGGAGTTCAAAGTTCTTACTTGGTTTTTTTGATAGGAAGAAACAATTAGGTAGTTCTTTATATTGTAGTAGTGTCAAGGAGCCCCAACCAAGACGAGGACCTCACTGCATGAGGCCATATATGTACAGTATGAGATAATTTCTGCCTCAGATTTCTTACAATCTAAATAGACAAGATGAATGGTGGGAAGGGAAACAGACACAGGCAGAAGTAAGTTGTCCAAGCCACAAAACAGGTTAGTAGCAGAACCAGGAACAGAACCTACATCTTCTGAGTCCCAATCTGGTACCATTAGATTATCTGATGAAATTAAAAAGGGACCCACCCCCAAGAGATAAGACCTCAAACTATTGTATCTCAGGGCAAATTCTCTTGTCCCATCTCAATAGCCCTTCCTTTCTTAGAGAAGGGTGCCTGTACAATGGACTAGCAAGATGAGAGTTTTATGATGGGGAAGATGAGTTGACCTGATAAGGATGTGGTGGATTCTCTATCACATGCAGTCTTCATATCAAGACCAGATACCTTTCTGAAAGGTATGTAGTAGCTCAGTTAGAAGTCATGGATGCAATGCAGACATTGTGAAGTGAAATTCTCCAACCTGTGTTATGCAAGGGATCAGACTAGATACTCATAATGGTCCTCTCTGATCTTAGCTTCCATCATGATTAATAGAATAATGCAAACATAACTGGCCATCACTATCACAATAGTCAGAGGAACAGAGTGGGAGAAGGAGGAGCCCTGGATATTGAATCGCATCCCTACCTACCATGAAGCTCTGTGTGACCTAGAGGAAGTCACTTTTCCTCAAGTGTAAGGTTTCTTACACTTATCTTCAACAGTAAGTAACTGTTCTCTGTATCTCTTGAACTTTCCCAGCATTTGGATTCAGAGCTTTGTTTTCAGCATATCTGTAATAAATTTCTGCCTGCCCCATAGAGACAGCTGTGATTTATGTATAGTTACCAAAGGGCCTGGCTTGGTTGGGGTACTCCTTACTTTGGAAAAAGCTTCTTCCACATCCTGGAGTGCTTGAGAAAGCCAAGATTTTGTTCAAGTGTAACATTTTTTTGTCATGGAAAAACCTCTGTTTCACCACTGAGCAAACATGACCACCCTGGTATGGTGCCAGGAGGTGCCACATTGACAGACATCATGACAACATCTTAGTGTAGCTGCCTTTGTGTGATGCTTGGCATGTTCCGATGAGTTGTGTCTCAGGAGTGCTGAGTAATTGTATGCCTAGTGCTGCATTAAGACACCTAAACTATTTTGGGTTTAGGAGATATAGCTAGTTTAGAGGTATCTCAGTATAGCACTACCTGATGCCACGCTGGGGCGTGAGAGTTGTCCCAATTGTTCCATAATTATGGTAGCTTTAGTCATGTGAGGTAGCGCTGAAGGACAGGGCTTTGGGTCCCACAGTTTTAGGCACTGTATAGAACAGGGGTGGGGAATTATTTGGGCTAGAGAGCCACTTAGGGAGTTTTGGTAAGCTGTTGTGGGCCAGGTCAGGTCCCCCCACCCCCTCAATGCTGTGCTAGGTCAGCACTCCTCCTTCCCTTGCACCCACAACAACTCACTAAAACTCCTCAAGTGGCTCTGTCCTAGGGTGCGACTGCCTGGTGAGCTCAGCCCCAGTGGATGGGATAAAGCCATGGGCAAAGGCATCTGGGAGTAGGACAGGCAGGTGGGGCCGGGGCGGAGACTGGGATTGTGGGGTGGTGACAGTGTGGGGCTGGGACCTGGGGCAGAGCCATGATCCATTCCCAGCATGCCTCTGCCCATGGGATGAATGCCCTTCTGGCACCACCCCATGATCCCAGCCCTGGCCCTGCCTACCCATCCTGCTCTCAGACACTGTTCCCTGCCCACCTGCAGCTCCATCCCATCTGCCTGGCTGAGCAAGTCCTCCCTGTGTGGGTCCTGGGCAGCGGGTGCAGGGCTGATGGGCTGGGGTGCTCACGCAGCAGGGCTGGGTTCTGTAGTGGCAGTGGCAACACTGGCAGCTCTTAGGTGCTGCTGCCATTGGGGCTGCTGGGAAGGGTAATTTGGCCACTGTGCTGCTGGGCACCATGCTGCCCCCTCCTCTTGGGCTGGGCAGGGCCAAGCGACCCACTGCAGGCCAGATAAAATCCCTTGGTGGGCCATATTTTGCCCACTCCTAGTATAGAGGTACAGGCACGATATGTATTACAATCCTTCAATGACCTGAAGCTCTGGGTAGGGCAGTGCCCAGGTGACAGATCAGAATGTTTTAACTTTTCCCTTCCAGAGCTTCAGTCTGCCTGTCAGCACAATCCGCTGGAGCTGTGCTTAGCTCTGCTGCATGTCAAGAGCATGGTTGGTGCTTTTCTCTGCCTTTTCTTCATTGTGATGCTAACAGCTTTCACTTAATTTAATATGTGCATCTTAGAAGTCTGAAGATGAGGTGAGCTCATTTGGCGTAATTATCAGATGTGTCAGGAATGTGAAATTCAAGGCAATATAACTGTCCCGGAGCCATCACACCTTAGACAGCCTGTCGGCTGTTGACGCTGCAAGGATAGGAAATGTACCTACTTCCTCAAGCAGAAAATAGACTGTTAAAAAACTGGTAAAGGCTAAACTGGTATCATGTTTTTATGTTTAGCATATGCTTTTGCTTCCTGCTCCACTGCCCCCTCCCCTCTCTTCCTCACACATCTGTCACAGGACCCTCAGTGCAGCAGAAGATGATCTGAGATGAGTAATATCACTCATGCTTCCTAGGAAGGTCATTCTGGTTGCAGTCCTGGGAACTGGCAGTAATTGTGCAGGAAATGTCTGCTCACCCCATCAGAGGAAGTCTAATAAAATAAAGCTCTGACTGATAATTGTTGCCAAATTTTGCATGTGTGTGTTTGCGCACAGCTCTTGTGATGTCACTGCAAGGAGGATCGTCACATAGTTAGAGCATCAGTCTGGGAGTTGTTTTCTGGGTTGTATTCCCAACCATGCCTCTTACCCACTGGGCAAGCCGTTGCACTTTTCTCATCTATAAAATGGTGATGACAGTTGTGCATAAGGGGGTGGCATGAGTTCAGAGGGCTGAGGCTGTTGAAAGGCAGGGTTATATGTTAGCTGTAATAGTGAGATGAACATTTTGAACCCCCCAGATTTGCAAGCAAGTGGCTGAATGGTGCTTAGTTCCCACGGCAGGTGTTAGCATTTCCAAGATGGTTCTGACCCTCTGCAGCATTCACTGTGTTTCCTATGAGGATAGCGTGAGGGAATCCGACCTGGTTAGAAAGCAGATGCAGTTTGCCTTGTTAAATTAATCTGTGAATGAGGGTGCTGGGTCAGCTGGGGTAAATAATTCCCTCTGCACCATTGTGGCCAGTAGTTCAGCTGGGTGTCCAGTGCTATTTATGGGAAGCAGAAATTGGTCAAGGCGTGAAGCATTCCAGTAGCCAGGGTCTCTCTCGTCTTCCTCCAGACATGAGAGCTTTCTGTTTTCTTGCGTTTAGACCTTGCCATGTCATTCTGAGGATCACATTGCTGACCTCCTGATGTTCTTTGCTTGTTGGCTTGTGTCTGCCTTGTGATTCAAAAGCTGTTTGGAAATGAAATAAGAATGAATCTGAGGTAAAACAGGAACCGGCAAGGAGCCTGGTTTTAGGTGCCTTTCACATAATGTCACAAAGTAGGGCTAGGCCGTGCCAGCTGGCTGGCGGAAAATGGCTTAAATTCTGAACTGAATCCCCATATTGTGATGCAGAGCTGCAGCCTGAACTGCCTGCCATCCCAGTGTGTACCATGCTATCTAATCCTGGGCCAAATGGCACCATTGGATCATTCTCCTCCATCTCTTAAAGACAGCAGCTGCAGACTGGCCTATTTTATGCAAACCGGAGTCAGCTCTGGCAAGTTACTTCTGTGACCCTGAGCTGGGCAAAATTTGTGTCGCCAGTGTATAAAATTTTGTGTTTTGATCTTATTTGAGTATTATTTTATCTGGCAATTTGCTACCTTCTGAAAACCAGTTTCAGAATGAAGTATATGGAGCATGCCACAAAACAAATGGTCAAAAGTAAGAGGCAATAATGGCAACATATTTTCCAATAGCAATGTTACACTTTTTGTACATACCCATCTTGGTTTCTGGGTGATCAGAAAAATTCCTAGTCCCATATATCTCTTTGAGAAAGCAGCATCTAGAAGTATCCAGGGATAGGATTAAAAGCACTAATTTATAGAAGTGCAAATTTGCAGCAATAATTGTTTATTTGGACAGGTAAAAATTGAGTGCCTCCATTTTTACATGGACCACAGCAGCTTACAGAAATGGATAACCATGCTTGCAATAGCTAATATATGAGTGCAAAGCAGTGTGGTATGCCCATTTATGCATGGGCCACATCCAAGCTGTTAAATACATGCACAGTGGACCTGCATGCGTCTACATATTTTGAATGTCAGAATATGGCTTGAGGACATGCAAGTTTCTGAGAACATGCAAGGGCTTGTTTTTGAGAGATCACAGACCTTCCCAATTAAGAAATAAACCACATGGGGATGCCTATGTCAGAAAGGGGTGTCCATTTCAATAAGAGGTGACAGGATAGGTAACTGGATAGACAGCTGCAGACCTGCTCATCTTCTGGTGTATTATTTGGCAGCACAGCTGATTTAGGCCTGTTCTGGTTTACACCAAAGCAATAGGAGGATCTGTGCTGGCTCATGCCTATTCGTCCATACTACAGCATACAGAAATTAACCTGCTGCCAACGTCTCCCTTCCCCAACAAATGCCTAATAATAAATTCAACAAAAAATAATTACCTTGCCGTAAATTGGATATTAGCATATGAATTGGAGCTTAACATATGAAAAGGCTTTTGATGCCATTTAAAATTGATATAAAAAATGACCGCAACAGAACTTCCTTCATGCTCCATTTTTCTTCCTGCAAGAGTCAAGGCCTCCATTAATAAGCAGCGTCTTGTGTAGAAACAACACTTCTGTCAGAGCAATGCAAATGCCTGTGGATGTTGCTGACATGCAAACAAATAAGCTGGAGGTGATCATGTTGACTCTTTAAAAACACAGGACCAATATGAATCCTCTCGCTTGATTCATGCATGCTCAGTACTTGCAACCAGATCCTGGTATAACTTGAGTGAAAGGAACGGACTCAACTGAGGTTAGGATTTAGGAGACTGTCAATGGTGGGATCCCACTGATGTCACCAGGAGTCTGTCTGGCTGGGTAGGAAAATTTTACTCCATGGAAAGTCTGAGCCAGTATGTGCTCTTTGGAAAATGATGAGATTGGCAGAGAGGAACTTTGGCTGTTGTTGAGCTTCCAAGGGAATGAAGTTCTATCCATGCATTCCACCATGCTTAGAGTCAGAGAAAATTAAGGTTGGAAGGGACCTCAGGAGCTCATCTAGTCCAACCCCCTGCTCATAGCAGGACCATTCCCAACTAGATCACTCCAGCCAAGGTTTTGTCTATTTGGATATTAAAAACCTCCAAAGATGGAGAGTCCATAACTCCTCTGGATAGCCCATTCCAGTACTTTACTACCCTCCTTGCATGACAGTTTTTCCCAATATCTGACCTAAACTTCCCTTGAGACCACTGTTTCTTGTTCTGTCGTGTGCCACCACTGAGAACAGTTTAGCTGTGTCCTCTTTGTAACCACTTTTCAGGTAGTTAAAGGGTGGTTGCCCCCTTAGTCTTTTCTTCTTCAGAGTAAGTAATCGCAGTTCCCTCAGCCTCTCCTCAAAAGTCATGTGCCCCAGCCTGCAAACATTTTCATTGCCCTCCGAAGCTCAAGACTTAAAGTACAAGTACTTAGGCTTAAACCTCTGCCCTGCAGGCTGCCCCCTGCTGCCCCACTAGAGTGCCTCAGATCTTACCTAGGAGATCTGATGGGATGAGGATGGCTCATTTCCTCTCTGTCTTTCAGTCCCTAGCTACTCTACAGAGACTGTGAGCAAGGTCCCTGTTATGAAGGCAACACCAGCCAGGAACCGGACTGCATTCATTCTATTTAGGGAAACACCAGACAGCCATCAGATCCTGACAGCCTTCAGTCGCTCCTAGAGATGAGCTTCAGGTGAAGGGTCTGGTAGAATCTGGCACTATTGGTCCTTCATCTGAGTTACCCATCCCTCCGGTAAGAAATATTTATATAGAAGGAGCTACCTAGATACTCAGACCCACTCTCATCTGAATTCTGATACCCGCCACTCCCACCTCCCTTCTTTTTTAGCACCTTACACTCTTCCCTGAAGTGGGAGTGGGGGAGAGCACAGGCTGGGGCAAAAAGTGGGACTGGAGGCTGCAGGGGGGCAGAGATGGCAGGGGGCAGGCACAAGCAAGGGGCAAGCTGCTTGACCTCCCCAAGCTGCCCACCTGCAGCTTGCATTATGGCACTGACAGTGTCTCTAAATAGCTCATTATTTTATTTTCATTTACTGATTGTTCAGTTTCTTTCTCTCCCAATGGTGAAGGTAAATCTGCTTTCAGGTACCAATTACAGTTTGCCACATATCAAGATAAGTTAAGGCTTCCTTTAATTCTCCTCCTGGAATTTGCTGTCCCCTTCACTTTCTGTGCATTTTCACTCGATGGCTTACCTTGGGAGATGTCTGTTCCTCAGTGTCTTTTTATGTGTTTTGGTGCTGGGCCTCAAGATGAGAGCTCTTTGGTATGTTTGATCTACTTCTGAAAGCTGTTGTACCTGGAGCTGAAAAGAGCATACAGCAGACTTCTTGTACAACCTTAGGGCAGTTGTACATGTGGTGCCATTAACATGTACATGTGACTAAAATGTCACTTTGTGTGGCTTAATGGTGTCACAGTGTACACATGCAAAATTTTTAGGGGTTTTAAATGTCTTTGCATTTTAGCAAACAAACCTACGTCTAGATGTACTTTAGTTTGCAACTTTTCAAATTGTAATGATGCAGGTGTCAGCTTGCCCCCTGGCTGTGGGAGAGGTGGGGAGGCTCTGTGGGGGAAAAAAGGATTTGCCCCTTACCACTTCTGCCTTCAGCAGGTGCGTGCTGAAGGCAGAAGCGACGAGGAGCCCAATCCTTTTTTTTTCCGGCAGAGCCTGCCTGCCTCTCCAGCAGCCAAGGTGCAAGCTGGGTGGGCCAAGCAGCACCTGAGCTGCAAGGGGCCCTGGTACTTCCCTCCCTCAAGTGTACAAGTGCCCTTAGAGCAGTGGATCTCCCCGTTCTTAGACTCAAGGCAACCCTTGGAAAATGCCAGCCCTTAGTTTATTTGTTATTTTTTTGACTAAGGAAAATAATAGAATAAAACTGGTGCAAAGAACTCAAAGATCACAACGTGTCTTTGAACCACAAACAGCAGGTCTATGGATTTCTGTTCGAAATCTCTGGGTTTCTCTTATGACTCATACGGAGGTATTTGCATGCCTAACAGTGTTAATATTGCACAGCACCCTGTAACACACTTTTAAAGGATCTCAAAGCAATCCAGGTTGCTACAGCACTCTGGTTGAGAATCACTGATTTAAAGGTTCCCCTGCTTAAGTTTGTCTTAGTGTTCTTCTTTCAGTTTCTAGACGATAGGAGTTTTGTCAACCCTCCTTTCCCCTCATAGGCATATAGTGACTTGCCCATATGATACTGCTAGAGCAGGACAAAACATTTTGTCAAGTGTTACGTTAGCTGAAAAGTACAGATTCTGGTAAATCAAAAGTATTCACAAATGTTTCCAACTTTTTTAGCCATTAAAAATTATTGAAAAAGTCCAAGTATTTTGTTTTTCCTTCTGAAATGACATTTTGTTTTGAAATAAAGTTAAATTTTAAATGTTAAAGGGTAACCTTCTCTGAACATGAAATCAAAAAAACCTTTTTTGGAAGGAAAACAAATCAAAACCAAATCATTTTAGGTTGCCTCCAAAATATTATTTATTTCTGTTTTGTCAGTCTGGCCAGTGCATGGAAAAATCAGTCAATTTACTGTTTAGAGCTGTGCTACTATGTGCTTAGACTGACAATCACATACCCTCGGGTATTTTACATCAGTTTGATGCACTAAGGTAAATTAAACCTGCATCAGAAACCTGGCTCAAGCACATGTCATAAGCCAGTGCTTCTCAACCTTTTTTGCCTCAGGGCACTCACTGTTTTCAGAGTTTTGTGGCACTCCAGTTGAGACTCGCTAAGCTAGAATCGAAATTTAGAAAAGATATGAAGAGGTGCCTTGAGCTGAAAAGGATCGAGAACCACAAACTTAGCTGATGCCAGGTAAGTGTGGTGGGGGCAGGTTTAAGTGATCTAACTTGGGTATGGAAAAGTTAACCCAGCAAATGTTTACTTGTGTCCGGAGTGCAGCCCCAGACTGGGAAAGCCCAGCTGTTTGCCCCAGCCCTGGGGCTGTGTTGTTCCTACCCCCCTGATTCTGTCCTGGCTATTTTTAGCCCTCCATACCTCCCTCCCCCACGACCCGACAACCCCCCCCCCCCCCCACGCCCCCCCCACCCCCCC
>NW_017729017.1:4259885-4274404 GCF_001723915.1 Gavialis gangeticus | reverse complement strand
ACGACCAGACAACCCCCCCCCCCCCCATGGACCCACCAACCCCATCATGGACATATTAGGGCCCCCCACCCTGAATTACTTGCACTTCATGACTCCCGACACTGGCAAATGCCTTTACATGCCACTGCTACTCTACAGTTATGTGGCTGATTGTAGACCAGGTATGATGAATGTGTGTATGCACTGTAAATGGCTGGGGAGCAGGCAGTAGCCCATTTGCCTTTCACAAATGGCTACTTGGGGATGGGGATGGGTACAAATACTTAAATTGGGGTAACTTACATTTGAGGAGTTTCACCCCTGATTCTTTTGGGTATAGTCCTATATCAGGTAGGGCAACATTCTTCCAGTTTAAGGGTTTACATGATCTGCCTTTCATTTTACCACACTGTTGTAATGCTGATGACACTGGTAAAACACATTGTTTTCCCATGCCTGTGATGGGAACACAGCATCAGGATACGGCAAGGTCCAAAATGTATGTGCAGCCCTTTGACTGTCTGGCAAGCCAAGGACTTAACTCTGCTGTGTTTTCCAAGGGCCTGTTGTAGTTACCTAAACTCTCCTTGCCCCTGCTCACCCTTGCTCCTTTAGGTTGGGGTCCATCCTCTTGCTCCCTTTGGGTAAGGAAGTGGCATTGGTTCTTCAGTAAGGGGAAGTAAGAAATATACCGCTGTGTCTCAAGACAGCACAGGCTTCTCCAAGAGCTGGCTAGCAGAACAAATTAGGGTTGTGAGACTTGTTGTGCTCTTCCCATGGAGCCAGTAAGTGCCCACGTCATGAGGTGACAACAAGCATCTCCTCTGAACCCTGCATCTTCATCATACATCTAGCAGCCAAAACTTGTGTCTTTATCCAGAAGCACCTTGTTCAGTTTCTTTTACTAACATTGCTCAATGGTACCAGGGATGACCCAAGGGCACTGGGGTCCTTTAAAAGGTATGTTGATAATATTAGGCTAAAGAATTTCAGCTTTAATTGATCATATCCACTCCTGGCTAGGGGGCTACTTGAAATGGATAAACAGCACTGCTGTGTCCTGACCCTTCCATTTGCGGAGGCTGTCTTTGTTTGGGAAGGCAACATGGTTTGGAAAGAGCATGGGGTTGAGAGTTAGGAGTTCCTGAGTTCTAATCCTGAGTCAGCTACAGACTCAGCGACTGGCCTCAATGAAGTAGCTTCTACTTTCTGTCAAACAGGGATAATAATCTCCATCCAACCACCTCCCAGGGGTGTTGTGAGGAGATGTTAATATGTGTACGTTGCACTGAGCTTGTGAAATGCTGCAGAAATGCCAAGTATCATTCTAACACTGCAGTCAGGAGCATGGAAGGGATTTTCTTGGGTTACTACAAGCAGCCAGATGGGCGACCTTATGCCTGAGCTTCTGGACATGAACAACAACTAATTTGCCAGGGAAGCAGCTAGAGTTGGCAGATCTGGGATACGAGATGGGAGAGTGCACAGAATTCATAGCTGGGGGAGAGAAGTGAGGGCAGATCAGTGAAATTCAGTTATCTCCAGGTTTGTATGATGCAGAGGTTGGAGAAGAGAAGAGAACAGGAGAAGGCAAATGGCTGAATAGCTAAAAGAGATGCAGAAAAAAGGGAAAGATAAGAGAGGGGTAGCAACAAGAAGACGCAGTCTGAATGACACGTTGGAGCCAAGAGCATTCTGTTGCTCCATTTATTGTGCAGGGAAGGGGCTGTGAAATGGAATCAGATAATAGTACAATTATGGCTTTCCAGCAATGACAGCCTCTTTTGTGTGACAATTCTGATTGTGCTATAGGAAAAGTGTATGTGGGAAGGTGGCAGTGGCTGTCAGTTTTCTTGGGGTCAGTTTAGCAGACAGGCCTACTTGTGAATAAGAATGCATGATATAGACTGTCTTAAGACATATTGGTGTGGGCTCTCTGCACAACAGAGGAAATGAAAGCTTAGGGGACACAGTAAGGTCTGCTGAGGCAAGACTGTTTAGTGAATATATAGGGGATCATGCACTGAAGCTGCCAGACAGAAATCCCCTCTGTTCCATTGGGGTGTGGACATATACATTGGTGGAAACATTGAGCGGACACATGACTTGTAGCTCTATTGAGTTATTAGCCACTCCCTTCCAGGGTAAAGTTGACTCTGAAAATCAGGCATAAATATACATGGCTGCAAATTACACTAGTGCATGGGTCAGAGGTAACTGTTTGCTAAGTGCAAGCAGGCTACTATTGGCTTTCCTGCCATCTACCAGTAAGGCAGTGTAAGAGTCCTTATTATAAACAGCAATCAAGTGAGAGTTGGTTGTCCATTCTGGGCATCATTGTAAGGGACTTGTTACATATTACACTTAGCACATGTTATGTTTAGACAGTACGAAGCATTAATACAACTTAGAAAGTTTTCTTAGCAGTCATATGTTAATGCTTACTACAATCCAAATACAGAGTGTCATACTGTATTGGAGAGTCTTGGCTCCAGTGTGATCCCAGGGCTGAGACTTTCATGCCAGGGATCACACAGAGCTGGTTGCAGGAATTGCATCTGAGCTGGTGCAGAAACTTGGAGTGACACCAGCACCCAGCTCCTGCACTGCACCAGAGCCAGTTCAAGGCTCTGGTGTGGTATGGGGCCTGGGAGCAAGACCAGCACAGCATGGGAGCCAGACCCAGCACCTGTACTGCACTGGAGCCTTGAGTCTCCTGATTGTATTACCTCCATGGAGCAGACTGATATTGGCTCAACCCATGTTAGGTAATACAATCTGGAGTTATTCCTTGGCAAAGAAGGCCTGGCTTTACTATACTGCGATAAAACTTAGCACATGCCTCTCTGCTTGACCGCTCAGATGCTAGCATTGTAAGTGCAGTTAGCCTGTGTGAAGTGTCATGTATAATAATGCCCTCATTCAAATTGGCATTGGTTTGCATGTCAGTGTCACTTCTGTGAAGGTGTCTTCTGCTTGTGCCTCCCGTTTCTTTAGTTTACAGATTAATTGGTATACTTTATGCTCTGATCCTCTTTTCTGCTGTCCTGGTGTTTGAGGTCAACCTTAAATTTCCTCTGCTCTTGAATTGTCTTACCCTGAGCCTGTATAAGCCACTCCAATGCTGCTCAAACTTTTGGCCCTGAAGGCCAGATAAGTGGCGTGGGCTGCATTGGGCCCTGTTGGGCCAGATGTTGCCCCTGCTGGCCAGGATCAGTGCCACTGCTCCCCCACTTCCCAATTTCCAGACTTACTGAGAGCCTCACAGGCTAGTTGACATGGCACCAAAGGCTGGAACTGGCCTGTGGGCTGGGGCTTATGCATCCCTGGTCTAGACCCTAGTTCCATGCTAGCCTGCTTCTGTTGTTCATATTTAGTAACACCTTTACCTCAGGTGTACTCATTTCCAGCAGGTGGATCATTTCCTAGGGACATAGCCCATATTTCTGTCCTGCTGGTTGGATCAAACCTGTTAGTTGATTTTTGTATACTTTTACCCTGTTCACGTTTTCTCCTGCATATACAGATGTGCCTTACTCAGTCTAGTTGGCAATATTTTGAGCACCAGATCTTCTCTCATTGTTAATCCCTTCAGAAGTAGACAAGATTTAAGGCAGCTGTTGAAGCATATTATAATCTGATTATATTGTTAAAAAATGTGCTGTTGAAAACATGCATTATTTCCAGACAAAATGTTTTATTAGGAGTGAGTTAAAAGAATGATGAAAAATGTCTTACATTTGAAACTTGTCTAACTTAATTCCAACCATTTATTTGGTAGATATCAACCCCCCAAAATCCTTGCTTCTCATAATTTCTGGATCATTATGGCTACAACATAACTCTAACACTACCTTAAAATTGTAAGAATGGACTTATTAGAACAAGTATTGTTTGAAAAAAGTGCTATGAACTTTGAACATTTCAAGCATTAAAATAAAAGTATGAAAGTCTGGAAATTCACCCTTAACCCTACCCCATACTCCATTGCAAGGAACATTGTCTAATGATGATATGAAATGGTTTCAATGAGAATAATAAAAAATATAGGTCTGAAGGGATGTAAAGGGGTAACCTATTCTGATGCCTCTACTCAGGAATACCCTTGTGTGATCCTCTTTGCTTACTTCCATTTCTTCTACATCCAGTAAGGAAGACCCTGGTTTACATATACATTGGAGGCTGACCAACAAAGATTGTTGCTTGGCCAGAGAAAGAATTATGCTGGAAGTCTGTTCTGTGTATGTACATCTGCATCTTCTATGGCAAAGCATGGTGTGATTGGTCTTTCTGCTCTGTAGAAACAAATGACAGATATAGAAAACTTAATGTTTTTTTTGCTCTCCTTGATTTTTATTTGACAATGTGATTCGTAGTACTTGAATGGCAGCTAATGTTAGTTGCAAGAAGAGTCACAGAAGGACAGATGTGAGGCTATCATGGTTTATTCACCATAGGGGAAATATGGAATGGGCAGGGTTAGAGTTGCCATATATCACAGGTGAGAGGTGATGGCAGTGTTTCTGCTTGGAACAGCTGGCTAATAAAGGCTGAAACAGAGGAGAAATTGGAGCTGATGTGTTTGCTTTGAAGCACAAGTGTAATTCAGAGAACAAGGTATTCAGCAAGGGATATCAGAATGGGTGCATGTGGACACTGGAGTTTTTCCAAAAGATAAGGTTTATACAGCAAATATGTCTTGGGAATATAGGCATAGGATGGACAAAGATCTGGAGAAAGGACAGAGCTAAGGCTGAGGAAAGTTAACTGACTTTCAGATATTCAGTTTTTTTTTCAAACACCTAATTGAAAATGTCCAAGCTTTAATCATATTTTTAAATATTATAAGGTTCCACTGAAGTTATTTTTCTAGTAATTAACCTGTATTTTATAGCCTGAAGTTGGCTTTAAGCAAGTCTTTGCCTGGAACTTTCCTCAATTTTTCCTAAACTAATAATTCTGATATGTTAAAAATGATACGTATGACACTGCTACAGTTTATCTCTCTCCATCAGCCTGCCAACATTAAGAACAATCTCTCTATCCTGTGTCTGTTTGTCTACCTTGGATATGTATAAGATCTCTATGGAATCTAAATACTTCATAATCTTTAATATATTTGCCGTTTTAAAAGGATTGTGAGTTGTTATGCCCATTTTACAAATGGGGAACTGAGGTTCAGAGAAACCAAATGATTTTTCATAGAGTCATTAAAGTTAAGGTCTTAAATTGTCTAGTTGCATCTCCTCTATATCATAGACCATTACATTTAACCCAGTTGCTCCTGTATTAACCATCATAACTGGTGCTAGACTAAAGCATATTTTCCTGAAAGGCATTTGGTTTTCATTTGAAGGTATTAAAAGGTGAAAAATGCAATACTTCTCTTGGGGGTTTCTCTCAGTGGTTGACCAGCCTTTTTGTTAACATCTGATATCTCATTTCTGTTTGGCTTTGGCTTCCAGGCATTGGTTCTTGTGCCTGCAGACTGAAGAACCCCTTAGTACCCAGTATTTTCTCATTGTGAAGGTACTTATGCATTGCAATCAAATCCACTCAATTGTCTTTCTGACCAACTAAACAGAGCATGCTTTTTATGTTTCACATGGTAAGACCTTGTTTATCTCCAGCCTTTACATCATGTCTGGGCTTCTTTTCTGCTTTTTGTGCAATTTTTCAGCTTCCTTTTAAAACTGTGGACAGCACAACTACATGCTGGTTTCTGCAGTGCTATGTGTGGACAAATCACCTGCTTCTTCCTTCTCGCTACTCCCCTGCTGATGCAGCCAAGCGTTACAATAAGCCTTTGTGCCATAGGTTTGTATTGGAAGCTTACGTTGAGTTCTTTTTTCTCTATGACACTTAACTCATTTTCAAACTGCTTCCTGGGATACCCTATATTGTTGGTATGGTCTCCATTCCTTGTTCATAGATCAGTCAGCCTTTTGGCTAAAATAAAATGGGCTGTTTGGGTGGCATTTGAATCTCTGGTCCTTTTGGCCCAAAGACTGTACATATGATGTAAGCCCAGTGATGAGACAAGGCTCTGGACAGACACGGATATCACACTTAGATATTTTGGATTTGGACCTTAAGTTGGATATATATGTTTTAATACTAGCCAATTGCTCATCAAGAATGATGGGGGGGTGGGGAGTGGGTGGGGATGGAGCCCCTTCCCTCGTGCTGCTTGCGGTCCGGGCCTGTTCCCCCCCCTCCCTGTAGCAGTGGCAGGGGGATGGGAGGAGCGGGCTTGGGGCTGATGCAGGGGAGCGGAGGTGGGGGAGGAGTGGGCCCGGGCCTGATGGGGGGAGGAGGTTCACTCCTCTTCTTCCCCTGCAGCTGCTGTGTTGGGCTGGGCTGGGCCATGTCGGGCCTGCTGCCCCCACTGCCACGGTGGGCTGGCATTTTTCACTTGGCTCGGGCAGTGACCTGGGGGAGGGAAAGAGCAGGCCTCCTCCCCTACTCGGGCCCGGGCCCACTCCTCCCCCCGCCCGCTCCTACCTTCCCCAAGCGGGCCTGATGCGGGGGTGGAGGGGTGAGGAGGGTAGGAGCAGGCGTGCCGTGGCGTTGGTAGTGATGGTGGGGCTAGGAGTGGGCCTGGACCGGGGGGGTCCCAGGTCTCCATGCCCGCCTGTTCCCTACCTCCCCTTCATTCTTGACGGGCAATTGGCTAGTATATATATAACGTTTGGTGACGTTAAACACTCTATTTGAATAGGCCCATATTACCAAGCGATCCAATTCACTCATCATGCCTGTACTGTACTCATTGTTATTAACCACTGTGCCAAACTTTGTGTCATGCAAGTTTTAGCAGCAGTGGTTGTATATTACTTTCTAGGTCACTGATGAAACTCTTGACTAACATTGGGCCTGGTACCATTCTTCTCTAGAAACATGCTATTTGATGTTGATTCCCCACTGGCAACTACACTTTGAGAGGTATCAGAAAGCCAGTTCTTAATCCATTTGGTGCATACCCTGTTGACAGCACAGAAAGGTAATATTTTCATCAGAATGTCAGAATATTTTCTGACAATTTTTCTGTCAGAAAAGTGTCAGAATATTTTCATCAGAATGTCATGTAGACTTTCCAGAAGTCACACAGGAAGCATATGCTGGAGTTGGGAAGTGGACCCAAGGCTCTAGAATAGCAGTCCTCCTTCTCCAGTTGCATATATTGTAATTTTGTAGCAAACCCTGTGGAGTTTAATGAGCTTTTCAGCTGTTTCTATGACTATTGCAAATTCTGTAGGATTCCCTCTGGTGTTTGTAAACCCTACAAAACCCCTCGCCGTACTTAACCCCTGCAGGACTCTTTGCAGCATTCACTTCCCTTACAATATTCCTTGTAGTAGATACAACTCCATTAGAAATCCTTCCTCTCTTTCAAATACCCGGTGGAGGTGAGAATCCCTACAACAGCTATAACAAGAGTCCTTGGAGTGGTTCTTAAAGCTCTTGAAGCCTTATGCTACAGACACCATCAAGCCTGCAAACTGGCTCAGGTCCAGTAGAGACAGGGAAAAGTCTGTAGCTCCTGGCTGTGCTTTTTTGAATGAAAAGCCCTTGTTGTTAAGTGAGTTCTAGTTAGAATGGAATAATTATACCTGTCCAGTCGCCGGCTCTCCCTCTTGCAAGTATGCTTCCTCAGCAGAGGTATGGAAAATAAATATAGCTTTTGAGAATTTAAAGAAGAGGCATTGTTATTTTTTTTCTAAATATCAAGCTTTAATGCTGTAGGCAGACTGGGGCTATGAGGGCATCTCATGTTAGTGCCTGGTGCTTTTGATTTGTCTCTCTTGCATAGCAGAGCCAGGAATAGTACAGTGGATGCAACCCCACAGGTCCCTGTTGTACAAGGTGTTGAATTACAACGGAGCACTTTCCAGTGGCAGGGGCTCTGGACCTGGTGGCACCTGCAGCTGTGGAGAGCTCCTTGGAGCATCTCCTCGTGCCTGACAAGCAGCTTTCTCTGTTGTGTGGAGGAGCAGAGCAGGCTGTGTGTTATGATGGATGAGAGGGAGAATGCTGCGCTAAAGTACCTACTCTAAATTCATGGCCATACAAGGCAAGCTAAATAGAGACAATCACACTTTGCCGTGGGGGTTAACTACCTGCTGCTGAAATACTAATTGCTGTGAATTGTGTCCATCAATTATAGCAAAGAGTTGTTTTCTCTCTACAGGCAAGTAGAAAATGGAAGGAGTCTGGACTATTTCAGTGAGGCACAGCACAGAATAATCCTTGGCTGATACCAGAGGAGGCTGGGAGATGGGATGATTTGGTAAGCTGGTAATGAATAAAACAGAGGCAGTTTAAATCGGGATTGATGGCAGGCTCTCTGCTACCACAGAGCACCTGTTTGCCTGTGGTTCTTTTCATCCAGTTCTCAGTGGATGGATTCCACTTGCAGAAACCATCACCACAGCTGGTACTAAATGCCCCCTCCCCACATTGAGTGTTGTGTTTAATTATCAAGTGCCAAAAAGTGTGACAAGAAGCTTGAGCTCTACCTGAACAGCACTTCATAACAGAACAGCTGGTTCCAAAAAGCTTATTCTAGAGCCTCTTAATGGTATGGTTTCCCACATCTTCCTTACCAAACAATTGTAAAAAATCACAACTAACAAACAGTAGTAAGATAATACAGAATTTCAAATCTTCTAACCAATATAATAACCAAACTAATTAGTGGCATTTAGAGTCCATCAGGAGCCCTGTGTTGCCCCATGGACCTTCTGATCTCCTCTTCAGCCCTAATTCTGACAGTCAGTCTGTTTGAGCTTTGATCAGACTGTATTCTCCTTCTTCTCCCCAGTTTGGAGCGTACATAAATTATCCACGGACTTTGATCCACTCTGATTTTATAAAATGCTTGAGAGTGTGTGCCTGCACCCATCAACCTTTCTATCCAGTTTGTATAATCATCAGCTCTTGGTCTGGCCCATTTTGGCCAGGAAGTTTATGGTTGGTTTCAGCCAAGACTATGCTCCCTAAATCAACACATGAAACATTTTACACCTATGGACTAAGGTCAAACCTTCCTTTTTGATTTGAAAGGATTTTCATTTACATTTGGTTAGCATCCATTATGAATAAGCCATTAGTCTCCAGTTTTGATCATGCTCTTTTAAGAGGATGACACTGGTACCCTCCCTGGAGGTGTCCCTCACTCACTTAGTTTTATACTTCTGTCATGGTACCTCATAACTGGGGTAACTTGACTTCCTTTAGGTTCTGAAACAATGAAGATTTGTTTTGCATGTCCATTAGGCATCTCTGGATTGTAGTGCTTTCAGGTTGCTCTTGTGGTCAGCTGGTTTAGGAGCAAATTCCCCTACACCATTCACTATTTCAAGGAATCTTTGTATCTCTTTTTTGTTTTCTGGGCAGACAGGTTGGTGATGGCCTCCACTTTAGTTCTCTACCTGTACACCTTGGTGTGTTAACTTTGTCATAGGGCAAGAGGAAATTTTCTGGAGGAATCAGCTGTGGGACTTTCAGGCCCTTTCACCTCTGTTTTGCACTCTGTTCTTCATTTCTTTTTTCTATTGAAAGGATGTCTTCAGATTCTTACTCAGTTTTTTATCCTCTGCTTTGTCAATGAATCCACATTTTTGATAAGACACAGGGCTTGATGCATTTTTTTTAACTGGATGAAGTACTCTTCCCCCTCAGTCAAAAGTATGTGACTATCCACACTTACAATTCAAAGGGATCCCCAGCTCCATTTGAAATATTTAGGGGTCCGCAACTGAAAAAAGGTTTTCCCCCTCCCCTCCCAATTTTGTTACAGACTATGCTCCTTCCACTTCCTTATTTATCTGTGCTTCCTTGGTGGGCATTACCATAGCACTGTGAGCCCTGTATTTTAGCGTTTACAATTATAAAACTTTGTCCCCCTCCATTAGCTTCATTCTAGATTAGCTGACTTCTTTAGGGGACACATTCTAATTGCTTTAGCAAGAGTTAATTCTGGGTCTTGCAGTAATCTTTGAGTGTTTTGCCATACATGAGCAGCTGTTTGCCACCATATTGGCAAGTGCTAGGTATCTCTTTTGTCTGCTCAACACTTAAATCTCTCCAACCTCCAAAATGCTTAGAATCACATCTGTGCCCATTACTTAAAGCAGTGGTTTTCAACCTTTTTTCATTTGCGGACTCCTAAATATTTCAAATGGAGGTGGGGATCCCTTTGAATTGTAAGTGTGGGTATTCACATACTTCTGATTGATCATAGTCAGCTTTTGTGGACGCCTTAGACATAGTCTGTGGGCCCCCAGAGGTCCACGGACTACAGGTTGAAAACCATTGACTTAAAGGTTTAGTTCCTTGCAGCATCAAATCCCACAATCACAGACCACACTAACGACCTCTGTAAGCCCCCTTAAGATCCGCTTCCTGTTAGTGTCTGTTCCTCATATCCACTCACCACAGTTCTTTTCATCCTTACTTATGTTGGCACCGTTGGGGTTAAAAAAATCAAATGCGTTGATTAGCAACCATGTTTATTGCAGGAACAGATATGGAAGGAGAAAAATCACTAGAAGAGGTACATTGGCTCTCAGGTTCATACACTCAGCTTTGTGAAACTGGGATTTCATGAGGTAAATTGCCCAAAGGCTACAAATACCTTTTGAAATGCATAGAGATTTGTCTTGGAATAGTCTCTGCAGAATTCTGTTAATTACTGCTGACGTGTAGATGTCATAAAAGGAATTTAAGGCAATAATAATTCTCTATTTTTGGCACACACATTGCAGGGCAAAGCAGCTCTCTCAGGACTGTTCATAAAGCTAATTTTGCTTCCATTACTATGCCAACTCATAAAAGGGCTGCATGTCTGTCTGGTTTGCCCATTGTATTTTTTGAACAAGACCCATTTTTCTCCTGGTGACCTACCAATTGCAACCTCTGAAGCCAGGACAAGCAGCAGGGGTTTACAGGAAACTGCTAGCCTGGTCACTGTTACTCTCCACCTGTCCCAAAGCCAGCATCTTCTAAGCCAGCACACTAAATATCACCTATCTGCTCTACCATCCCCACTACCTCCAAGCAGCACAGCCATTCAAATACCTAGCTTTGTTACAAGGGACCTATACTAGAAATCTTACCATCTCAAAAGGAACCTCAGAATGTGAACAGAAGATGGAAATAGGCTTCTAAAATTGTGGGAAAAGTAACATCTTATCATTGCTGACATGGACACCATGTCTGGGGCAACAGAAAAATTTCCTTTGCATGTTCCTCTTTGTCCCTATAATGCCATGGTTTAGGCAAAGAGGAGAGTTACCATGTGCAAGGTGACTGACAAATTTCTTGAATGAAAAAGAAAAGCAAGTGTCTCCCAGGAACTATTGAATTTACCCCACCAGAGGGCCATTGAGGGCACTATTATGGAGGGTTGGTTTCTTGGTGCATTCTAAAAATCCTGGAAAAAGACCCAATGCAGGAAATGCAGAAGCAAACAGCTGTGGTGAAGCATCTTTGGTGACAATGCTGTGTCCTGCAACATATTGAGAACTCATTATACTGGGATTGCTATTTCAGTCAACCAAATGACAGGATATCCCCACATCATTCAACTCTCTAAAGAGATGGGAAAGGCTTCCCCTTGTGAACACATGACAAAGGAATTTGTGAGTGCTCCTTACTCTGTCCACATATGAAATTCTTGTTGAATTGTCTTCAAACTTATTCAAGAAGTAGCATGTTCAGGCTCATTTTGACTGTTTGCTTTTATGCTATGTAATGCTTCCATGTCACATGGTAGAGTTTCTGCTTTGTGATTAGATAACTACAGTTATTAAGCAGGACATGATAGTATGAATGATACATAGCAAGTAATGAAGGAGGTGATTCATATATTGGTTTTCAGATAAACTGACTACGCTACATCTGTGAAATTTTAGTCTACTGCCTGCTTTTTAAATGCTTGTAAATGACTTGGTGCCTGGCTGACCCGACATGTGCTGAATTTGTCTCTCATTCACAAACACATTCAATAGTCACCCTTTTATTATTCTGCTTAGCCCTTGCACAGGTAGCACTTCTCAGCTCCATGTCACCATTAGCTAATGGCTGTTGCATTCTTTTGAGGGAGGGCTGATCTAAACACCGCTTGTGTAGTGATTTAGCAGTACCAAAATTCTTGGAATTGTGTCAAAATACAAGTAGAAGTACCTTTTTATAGCAGCATAAGTATATCTGCTCTGTGGGATTGCCCTGCCTTCTTTATATTAGCTCCTAAACCAGTATGGTTCTGTCAGTACACAATTGTGTGAAGACTAGCTCTAAGTGAGGGTATCCCTATTTTTGCAGATGGGGAAGCTCAGGAAGAGAGCTGAAGTATTTTTTTTGAAGGCAAAACAAGTCAATGCCACGGCCAAGATTAGAACTTGGGAAATTGCAGCTGCAAGTCCCATGCTTAGATCATTATATCGCACTTCTCAGTTTAAAAATTAAACAAATCACAGAATCATAGGAAGTTAGGGTTGGAAGGGACCTTAGGAGGTCATTTAGTCCAACCCCCTGCTCAAAGCAGGACCATTCCTAACCAAAGCTTTGTCTAGCCAGGTTTTGAAAGGATGGAGCTTCCACCACCTCTCTGGATAACCTGTTCCAGTATCTTATTACCCTCCTAGTATTTTAACTTAAACTTCCCTTGCTGCAACTTGAGACTGTTGCTCCTTGTTTTGTCACCTTCCAACACTGAGAACAGTCTAAAAAAACCCCTTATGAAGATGACTGACTATTTGTACTGTAGTTGTACTCCGAGGCCTCAAATAGGGTTGGGATCCAATTGTGCTACATGGGGTGCATCTACATGAGCTATTAATGTGGCTCAGTAAACACTGGTGCAATTCATGCCTCAGTTAGCTGTTTCTGAGCACTGTGTCTTCATGTGCTCCTGGAACTGTAGCAATTTGAGCCAGGGCAGACCAGCCCCAGGCTGACAGTAGGCTTGTGATGGAGAGGGTCATCCCTGGGCTCCAGGTGGCAGTGTCAGGGCTGTCTGGGGCATGATAGTGCTGAAGCTGCTGAGCCATGTGGCTCTGACCCCTGCACCCCCAACCACCCCCGGTTCAAACTGCTGCAGTCCCGTTCACCATTCACATGTGTATTCCTGCTCAGTAAATGACTCCACTATAAGATAGTGCCGTCCCCAACAGTACCATGTTACGGAGGAGTTAATTAATTCACTGCACCCTAATACTGGTGCATGTGTTGACATTTGATGCATTACTGAAGAACTAATTAGTCAATTCTGCAGTAAAGTGCACATGTAGATGCACCCATGTTGTACAAAAGCATAGGAAAAGTCAGTTCCTAGCTGAAAAAAGTTTACAGTTTTTATGATACTCTGATGCTAGATAGGAGCAGCCTCAGATGTTATAACAACACAAGAATAATCTGTAATACTTGGGCCACAGGGAATGTATAGAATTTTTGAGCCTTCAGACAGTAAGTAGCTGCTGGGAATTATGAGCTGTTGGCAGTTTCCCATGATTTATCCTAGACACCACCCTTCTGTAGACAGGCTCTCTGAGGGTTTGTCTCTCAGAAATCATTAAGGCCCAGCTCATCAAAGGTATTTAGGAACCTTGAACTCTCATTATAGAAATTAGTGCATAGTAGGTGCCTAGTTCCCTCAATAAAAACATTTGTCCCGCTACCAGAAGAGTAACCAGAACATCCATCAGACTGGGCAAAACTTCTCTTTCCGTTTTCAAGCAACCATTTTTTTATGAAAATATTACGATACTTGTAGTAAAAAGGGAGAATTAGAATTCTTGCATGCATTGGGAATCTATTGTTCGGTCTGTTTCCCTCCCTTTTGTTCTGAGAAATGATTAATCGTCTCCTTGGACAAGGTTGTCCTCTAAATTGTACTAAATTGCTGGTAATTTCAGTAATATTTCTCACTTTGTACAGTAATGATTTATTGTTTACAGATTTTCTGGCTGAAGATGCCTTTGAGAACATTCAGTTCTGTTGCTTTGGGGTCCTGAAGGGATAAAAAACAGCACTACAGCTCTCTGAAATGCTCCACCAGGAACAGATGCCTTTACATGGACTTAACCTCTCCTCTGCTTTTACCTGTCCCTCCCTGTGTGAGTTATGCTATTGCTCCTTTTATTTTTCTACTCCTGCATTTCTTGTTTTGTAGGTTTTGTGAAGCATTTGAACATGGGGGATGTATGTTGGGGGTGGGGGAGGGGTTGAAGGGAGTCAAGGAATAAGAAAAAGTGTTATTTGTCCTCTTTGCAAATGGCCCTGGTTCCCTTGTTTGTTAGGGTATAGGATGGGACTCCATCCGTTACTTGGGGTGAGTGCATTGTTTGGAACCTTTGGATCTTGTATCTGCAGTTCAAGGTCATAGTTGCCAGTGTTTGAAAACTATAAATAATAAGATTTTTGAAGCAAAACAACGACACAGAAAGAAGAGCTCCACTGAAAAGCATAGGAAAAACAAAAATTTTAATTGCCCAGAAATTAACAGGAGAAAGAGCTTTTGAGGGTGGGGGTTGGAG
>NW_017729017.1:4253935-4254885 GCF_001723915.1 Gavialis gangeticus | reverse complement strand
GACGCTCCAGCAGTTATTTTTAAATACCAGTACCTACACAGATTTGATGAACTTATGAGATGGGCAAACAAACTGGGGTTGGCAAGTTGATCAATTGACAGGTCAAATATTGTCAATTGAAAGTTTACTGGTCAAAGATTACAGCAATTTTACAAAAAATGGCAACTGTTCGTAGTTTTATTGACAAAAATATGATTTTTGTTTTATGACACATTTCTTAATGGAAAATTTGTGCTTTTTTGAGTATTATTTGGACCTATTTTTTACCATTTTTGACTAATATTTGACAGGTCAATTCACTAAACTTTATTTGACCAGTCAAATACCCAACCCTAAAACAAACAAATTACAGTGAGTTATTTGGGGGTGGGATTTGGAGGAGGTATACAGTGAGGAAAGTGTTGTTGTTGGGTTTTTTTTTAAATAATACAAGGGTTGTCTCATGGCATTAGAAGTACTTTCCCGCCAGCCCTGGAAGCTGAGGTACCAAAATGTCATTTGAAAGTTGTTCTTGTGGTATTTGCACCTCAAATGAATGTAGAAAGGCACAGACATCTCATAAAGAAGCTGCTGCTTTTCCCCTCTTTCCAGCCATATCTTGTTTAACAGAGAAAGGTGGACACTTCAGATAAAATGCTAGGCAAGCAACCAAACTTTTGGTTGTGTGATAGCTACCTATTCTGGGCTGTGAGTTGATCCTCGATGGCTGGTCAGGGTCTTCACCAGCAAGGTGTTATCCAGAGGGGGTCTCTGGCAGGGCCTCTGGGTGGATAGGTGGTGTGGCTTAGTGCTGGTCCAGATGGAGAGGGTGTCCCAAGGAGGTCACACTCTATAAAAGGGGTGAGCTACCTGTGTCTCCAATGGAGGGACATGTCCAGGCAAGGACAGTCCTGCTCAGATGCCTACATGAAGATCCAGGTGTCCTCATTGTCTGGTAGGACACAATGGTG
>NW_017729017.1:4252190-4253653 GCF_001723915.1 Gavialis gangeticus | reverse complement strand
TCAAAATGGAAACTTGACATTACTTATGCTAACTTACACATGTGGGCCTAAATCGTATAGTATCAATTAAAAAAAAAAAAAACAGTAAAAAAAATTGATTGTTACACAGTAACAATCAATATAAGTACAATTATTATACAATATAAAACAGTGGATCAAAGAAGGAGACAGAGAAGAAAAAAAACTTGCTACAAAAATGCTAAAGCTTATCCTATGTCTTAGTTTAGAGATACTTATCTATAGGGAATAGAGAGGGAGAGAGAAAGCCGGAAATAGTTGGAGAAGGGAGGGAATGTATTTTAAAATAATAATAAAAAAGGAAAAATTGGGGGTTTTGCTACACTTGGACGGATGAAAAACATATCTGTGTATTGGTTTACCTTAATCCCGGGGTTTAGGTTATTCAAGTTTCTGTAAAACAAAATGCATAGTTTTAGCTATTTTACTTTCCCATGAGTTAAAATGTGTGTCTGCAATGACAAGTAAAATGAGTTAGTTACTGCCTAGATGTTTGTCGTCATGATCAAACCACCATCTGATTGGCAGTCTCCGCTTTAGGGAAGGTCTAAGTCTCTCTTATCAGTGGTTGATGTGATTTTGGGATTGAAGTACCAGCCCAATTATTTCCAGATAATTCTTATTGCTAGATAACTTTTTAATTTTCATAAAAGTTTGGATTTTTTGAATAAAAATATATTTTCAGCAAAGAAAAGCCTTTTCCAATACTTGGCTGGGAAAAGCTAAAAGTGTTCCATTTGGGTGTTTTGCCCAAATAGCTCCCATGAACTAAGTTCTGAAGTTTGAGTTTCTCAAAACAGAAAACTGTACATGGAAGAATGGCAATGAAAATGAAGTGTTGCTTATCTTGGAAAAAATCGAAAGGAAAAAAAACCCCTTTCCCATCAATTTTACGTACAACTTGGTATACACAAATGGGGACATCAGGTTTCCCAAAATCTGGATATACAATTATGCATCAGCTCTGAATTAAAGCAAGGTGTTGAGTCCTAATGAAGAATATTGTCCTCATCTCAAATAAGAAACCAGGGCTGCATACCTACAGGCACCATGAAGAGCAAACCTAGGATCTAAAATCCAAAGCTTTGCATTGTGAAGAATAGCCATCAGCTATTTGTCATTGCAGGAGATAGGATCACATACAAAGTACAGGCAGTCTTTGACTTACAATGTGTCGAGTCACAATGTTTCACACTTACAATGTTTATAAATTGACACCCTGTTTCAAATTGACACCGCAACAGAAGACTGAAGGGGGATCTAGTGGCCTGTTACAAACTAGACAGAGGGGACCAGCAGGCATTGGGGGAATCCCTGTTCCCCCGAGCACTACCAGGAGTGACTAGAAATAACAGTCACAAGCTGGCACAGGATAGATTCAGACTAGACATCAGGAGGCACTACTTCACTGTCAGGACGGCTAGGATCTGGAACCAACTTCCAAG
>NW_017729017.1:4250910-4251628 GCF_001723915.1 Gavialis gangeticus | reverse complement strand
AGATTCAGACTAGACATCAGGAGGCACTACTTCACTGTCAGGACGGCTAGGATCTGGAACCAACTTCCAAGCGAAGTGGTGCTGGCTCCTACCCTGGTGGTCTTGAAGAGGAGGCTAGACGAACACCTTGCTGGGGTCGTTTGTCCCCAGTACTTTTTCCTGCCAAGGCAGGGGGTTGGACTCAATGATCTGCTCAGGTCCCTTCCGACCTTACAAACTATGAAACTATGAAATTTCTGACATCAGTTTTGACTTCATAGTGCTTGATCCGATGCGACGCCATGCCAGTGAACAAGTTTGCTGCATCGCTTATCTCCCTGGAGAACATCTGTCCAAACTTCCTTGGACACTTTTCTTTAAGAAAGCAGACAAGACTCCAGAAAAACCTGCAGCCAAGAGTCCTGAGAAGACTCCAGGCAAGAACTCTTCAAAAAGTCCAACCAAGAGCCTTTCAAAATCACCTCTTGGCAAAACTGGCCAATTGTGGCCTTGGGTCCACCACAATCCACTGGCTGGAGAACTGGCTCCGTGGTCAGACCCAGAGGGTGGTAATTGATGGAAGTCAGTCTTCATGGTGCCCTGTGACCAGTGGAGTCCCCCCAAGGCTCTGGCCTTGGACCCATATTGTTCAACACATTCATTAATGATGTGGACAATGGAGTCAGAATCAAACTGGCCAAGTTCGCCGATGACACCAAACTTTGGGGTAAAGCATCCA
>NW_017729017.1:4246199-4250464 GCF_001723915.1 Gavialis gangeticus | reverse complement strand
TGGGGCTCTTTAGCCTGGAAAAGCGCAGGCTCAGGGGTGATCTGATGACCACGTATAAGTTTATCAGGGGTGACCACCAGTACCTGGGGGAATGTTTGTTCACCAGAGCGCCCCAAGGGATGACGAGGTTGAACGGTCATAAACTACTGCAAGACCATTTCAGGCTGGACATAAGGAAGAATTTCTTTACTGTCTGAGCCCCCAAGGTCTGGAACAGCTTGCCATCAGAGGTGGTTCAAGCACATACATTGAACGCCTTCAAGAGCAAACTGGATGCTTATCTTGCTGGGATCCTATGACCCCAGCTGACTTCCTGCCCTTTGGGCAGGGGGCTGGATTTGATGATCTTCCAAGGTCCCTTCCAGCCCTAATGTCTATGAGATCTATGAAAAAGTCCAGCAAAGTGACCTCAAAGAAGTCCTTCCAAATCAATATGATTGCTATTTACAATATAAATACATTAATGTAGCTATATTACTCATCAATCATTGATCAAGTACAAAATTCTGGGGTATTTTTGGTGAAAATAGGGTATTGGGCCTTGGTTCAGGAACCAATCCCCCATTTATAACATTGTTTCTTATGAGAAAATTGGTTCCAAGTTACAACATTTCAACTTAAGACGTGGTTTTCAGGAACCAATTGTGTCGTACGTCCAAGGACTGCCTGTAAAGAAAAACAAAACACGTTGTAGCACATGTATGCAGGAAACCATAGGAAATGGGAAGGCATTTCTTCCTTTACTTGTTCTGACAGATTTCTGACAAGGTTATGTTAAAGAAAGTAGGGATTAATATCACCCTCTCAGAGCATCTGACAGACTTCTCTCCCTCTGAAATGACAGGAAGAGCCTTGAAATAGGTAGTAACTTTAATAGTGACACATGTGCTTTCCTTTTTTTCCTTTCTTCAGTTCTGGGGCTGTAGCATTAGATCATTACTGGGTGTGTATTACCAGGGTTGTGTACCTGCCTTGTTATAGAAGGACTACCACATTTTTTTTAACCAAGTTATGACTATATGAAAGGATTAAATGAATACTAAAATCCATGAGTCTCCTTGTTGACTCCATTCCCAGTGGGGCTGAATGCCCCTTTGATACTATAATACTAACTTTGTTTTTCTGTTTACCACCAATTATTATTTCTTCTCAGTGTTGTTTGGGAAAGTTGATGTACTCTATAGACTGTGAAACATAACCCATATATCCATCTTCCCCTTGGCTGATTACCTTTTGATCAGCCAAGGGGGTGATGCATCCATTTAATATTTTATGGAAGCAGAAATCTGTTTGGAAAGGTTCCAAATGATGCATTGTCTCTATTCCTACTGAGCGGGTGACGACTCATGTTATTTTACTGCAAAGTGCGTCACAAACCCTTTGCTGGAACATGCTCATGCTACCCGGTATTTGCCACCCTTGTCTTTGTCCCAAGAGTGAATGGTCTACGTGGGCACAATCACGTGCTTGCTTTTCCATTTCAGGGATGTGGGACACTGGTGGGGTGGGATGGTAATACTAAGGACTGTTTCTCCAGTCACACCAGTGTGGACAAATAGACCTATGGTTTCCAATGTGGTCAAGACACCTTCTCTCTTGGTATAATGGCCCCTTCTGGTTCTGTGGTGTATATTTTTTCTGATCTCTTTCTCTACCCTTTTTCATTTCTCCTTCTCCCCCCACACATTTAGCTGACCTTAGAGACTACACAGAGAGGTTCTGAATCTCTCTACATAGATGTTTTAAAGAGTGGATTAGACAGACACTTATTTTAATTAGGCATAATCTTCACTGGAACAGGGAATTGGACTAGATGACCTCCTGAGGTCCCTTCCAACACTACTATTCTATGATTCTGTAACCTGGGCGGTACTCCAAGATGTACCCCCTCTCCAGTTGAAGGGATCAGAGCAGGTGCACAAGCGCTGTGGGAGGTGTAGGGACTCTCCTCCCCCTATAGAGCAGAGCCAGACCACCAATGGGGACTTAACCATATAACTTTTAATGAGAGAATAGTACTGGGAACATAACAGGCATAAACCAGGGGGTACAGGGGACACTATAATGCCCCAAGGGTGCAGGATTCAATAAAGGTTGAAAAACTTACAATCATCCAGTTGACAAAAGACAGGGCTAACAAAATATAAAACACAAACAGCAGAACAAACAATACTCGTTGGCAAAATAAAAAAGGCACAAAATACAAAACATCAAATAACAGGGAATACAGGGCCTAGGTACCGGGGGAAGGGGGAAAACACAGTGACCCCTTTCCACTGCAACAAGAATTTCTCCCTGTCACTTTACTCACCTTAAGTCATTGCAGCTGGGACTTGAACTCAGCTCTCCCACATGGTAGGCAAAAACTCTACCACACAGCCACCAGTGCTGCTATTGCCCTAAACTGCTAGGGGTCTTGACTTTCCTGGAGCTCCTGCCTCATGTTGAGCTTCCTGGCCTCTTCGAGGAGCTGGAAGCAGAGCTGGGAACCTCTCAGGTCACTGATCAGATCCTTACTGGAGCTGGGGAGCCTCTCCTGCTGGCCGCAGCCTTTCATAGGGGATCCTGGAGCCCAGCAGGGAGCCTCTCCTGCCAGCTGCACACCGTGCTGCTGACGGTCCAACTGCTGCCTGCAGGTCCTGCTCCTTCAGGTTCTTCTGGGGCAACTGCTCCTGCCCTGCTGGCCCAGCTCTTGCTAGCTCTTTGAAACTCCTTCCTTGTGGTCCCTGGCTGGTCTCCCCTGAGTCAGCTGTGGCCCAAGGGGCCAATCAGGAGACATGAAGGATGAGTCTCTGGGGCCTGATTGGTGAAGAAAGGGAATCCCAAGCCCTCCAATCATCTGTTACCCTTTCAAAACCCCTGGGCCAAGTCATTACCAGCTAGCCCTCACAATTCTGTGACCTCAGGATCCTGTGGCCTATTCCTTCTCCTGAAGGGGCGACAACTACTGTTTGAGGCTCCATCTTCTTCCCAGAGGTCAAATAGATTGTGGCATCTTTTGTCAGCATTCTCTTTGCTCTCTTCTGAGCCAGAAGAGAGCAAGCACACATTAAGACACTCAGGTATATGAGCTACTTAAAACTTTTAGGCGGTTTGAATGTTGAGGTAGAAATTTTAAAAATGCCTATAAAATTTAAGAGCCTAAATCCCATTGGCTAGGGACAGAAGTTATACAGAAACTAGTTTAAGTGATCAGAAGCTGGTTTAAGGTTTTAACAGAACAGGAGTATAGTGCACATAAACCACTTTCAAAATGGTTAAAACTGGTTTAAGATAAATCTGGTTGGATGTACTATCAGACTTAACTGATTTATGTCAAACTGGTTTATGGAAATTCTCCCTATTCAAGTTAATGCTCAGTCCCCCAGCATCCCAGGATGCTTTGTAGCCCTGGGCTGTGCTGTCTGCTCCAGTGGAGCAGGGCTGGCCGTGCCCCCCTGCTTTCACAGACCTGAGGCAGTAAAGCCTCTGCTCCCTAGCCTGTGCCTGTGGGTGAGGGGCAGGGGAATGGACCCCAGGCTCCCCTATCCAGGCCCCCCTAGCTCAGGTCTGTGCAGCAAAAAGAGAGGGAAAGCAACCTCTGTGGGGTGGGGAACCCCCTCTGAGGCTGGGGGATCTGGCCAGCCCTGGGCTGGAAGGACTATTTCTGCCTCTAACCTGTGGGTGGGAGGGGGGAATCCCATCTCTGCACCAGGGACAGGGTTCAGGGGACCCTGGCAGGGTGAGGAACCTGCACTGAGGCTAGGGGATCTGGCCAGCCCCAGGTTGGAGGGACTGTTTCCCTTGGGGTGTGGAGGGGAGTGGGAGATGGCAAGGGGTTGGGCGGCATGTGCTGGGTAGCTAATCAAGGAGAAGCCTTGCTCGGCTGCATTAGGGTGCCTTTGTTAGTGGCCAGCAGGCTGGGAGGCATGTTGTAGTGATCCCCAGCTACCAGTATGGGTCACTGCAGGGGTCTGGCTGAGTTTCTGGTTTCAAAAGTGAACATCAGTTCACATTATTATCAGTTCAGTCTATGCAGTTCATAGAAACCTGCAAAGTTTGTATCGATCCAGCCCTGTTTTTTTTTTGACTATCTGTATGTACATAGCCATTGTCTTTCAATTGGAGGTCAGCTTCTAAATCACTGTATATGTTTTTTCAAGTTGTACCTTTGATCAATAGAAACACGATTAGCAGGTTAGCAGAGCTATATAGGCTTTGGTATAAACTGTAATTATTGGCTGCATTCATTTATATACCAGTGCCCCCCCCCCCCCCCCCCCCCC
>NW_017729017.1:4245062-4246143 GCF_001723915.1 Gavialis gangeticus | reverse complement strand
CCCCCCCCCCCCCCCCCCCCCAAAGCAGGATGAATAACACAAAAACTTGATTTAGAATATTGACATTGCACCTAGAATTACTTTCTTTTATGCACGTCATGGAAAATTTCATGTCAGTTTAATTTTTACATTTTTTTTTTTCCATTTTGATGAGGCACACATGGCATTCTCACTCTTTAAAAAAATGTAATTTTTCCCCTGGAAGTCTGAAAAAAGTTAGAAATTGAGTGGAAATTTGGAATTTTTGATGCAGAAGTCTTTAATGAAAAGGAAAATTTGAAAATTCAGGTTCTGTTATAAATAGGTATTTTCTGTCACAAAAAGAGAGAACATTTTAAATCAGCTGTAATTACATTACTAACTTTTGTGTGTGTGTAGATAACTGTCTGTGTGTAATGTGGTTTATGTAACTGATAAAGCAAGTGCCTAGCTATAGCTATTTGCAGGTTGAACTACCTGAATTTTACCCTGACACGAATCTCCTGAAATCTTTTTTGTTACCCGATTGCTAAGATTCTTTAATTAAAAAAAAAATAGTTTTTTTACTTCACCTTTGTACTTCTTACTCGGGCCAAAATAACATGAAAGAACTTGATTGTGTGCGTGTGTGTGGGGGTGGGGGGCGGGTTATGTGTGTTAATAAATTCTTGCTCATTCACTGGAAAATGTGTGATTATAGCTATTTTCATACAACAGGTGGGGAAACTGAAACACGAAGTGATTTGGCACAGAATTCTTGTGGGGCTTTGATCCATTTTAGAAATCAAAGCCAGCACCATGGCCACAGGCCTATTTGTGCATCCATTTTTGACTTAAAAAAGCAAACCAGCAGAAACCTTTTTGAGCAAAGGGTCCCTCTTTCTGCAGTCAGTGGTGGGAAGGGACATTGGAACCATTTGTCAGTCTTGACGCAAGGAAGAAGCTCCTGCTTTTTTTGTGTGTTAGAGATGTTTCTGTGTTTCTCAAGTGTCCCCACCTGGCTCGCTCACTTCAAAGATTGTCACTTTTTTAATGGAATTTCTCTCCATGCCCTTTCATACAAGTCTTTCTTATCTATGCTTTTGTGCACCCCCCCCCCCCC
>NW_017729017.1:4241888-4245006 GCF_001723915.1 Gavialis gangeticus | reverse complement strand
CCCCCCCCCCCCCCCAGCCTTCCTGCCATCAGCTCCATTGCCACTTTGCTTTAATTCTTTATGGACAAAGGCTTACTTTAGTAGAAGACCCCTTTTGATCAAAGGAAGCCTTATCCAGTTCCAGAGATGACAAGCGGAGCCCAGAAATCACAGAAATTAGGTCATCTCTGTGGCTTTCAAAGGCGATAGGATGTGGTTGCTGATCCGTGATCAGCTGATGACTTTTGCTCACTGTCCTGTTTATGATACAGATCTCAGTCCTCAGCACTTTACTTCTTCTTTCTCCTACTACCTCCCCTTGATACTTGTCCATGCTGTCTGGGGAAGGAGCTTAGTAGGTGGAGATTTCCCTCCCTCAAGCAGGGCAGAGCTGATTGTTTGCAGCAGGCTCTTTTTCTGTGCACAGCTGTGCTTTGTACACTAGATCAGCTTTTCCTTGCTGCTATGAAATAAAAAGTAAACTTTAGCCCATGATCCCTTCACTCATCCTTTGCAATCTCACCAACCAATGGGTTAGTGCTGTTTTGCTTCACACTGTAGCTACCCTCATGTAGCAGCATATTTGAGGCAACTCTGTGGGTGGCAGAGATACTTCACAGCCCCCCTACCATGACTGAGGAGTCTTTAACTAGGGGACTGTGGTCTATACTATGGCGCTCTGGATCTTACTGTTCTTCTGGGGGAAATCTTCACAAAGAGGACCTATACACAAGGGTTGACCCTATATAGTTTTGAGGCCTGTTTTGAGGACTTGGGTGCTGCATCAGGCAGCCCTCAGCCCTGGGCATGATTTCTGTTCTAAGGAAGCTGATCACAGAGTATAGAAAGAAGCAGAGTTATGTGGACTGGTGTGTATTCGGTTTCCTTTCTTCCTTTCTGGCAGGTGGACAACTGCATGTGGAAGACCAAGTTAAAAAGGGAAAAGTACTGATAGTCTCCTCTGGCCTTCAGCTCTATGAAACTATCAAATGGCTAGTGTGAACACAATGCCTGCTAAGTTCTTATCTATTATATGAAGTAGGTGGCAATATTTTGACCCGGATTTTCTGAAGAGGAAAGATGGAGTTGTATAAATGCAGCCATTGCAGTAGCTGGACCTGCAGCTGGCTCTTCTGAAGAAGCTAATATTGAGTGCCATCAGTGTAAAACTGAGCCTTATACAAGCCCCTGGAACAATTCCTAAACCTTCTCACATGGCAGTGTGATGCTTTACTTGTGCTAAGAAAGGGCAAGAGCAGTGCTGAAAGGCTGGACAGGGATGGAAAAGCTTTGAAGGAAGCAATAACTGACTCAACTAAGTTTCTCTCTCTGGGACAGAATTCTAACTGCGGCCCCACAGCATCATTAATCTCAGGCGGATGACCTTTCTTTCAGCTCATTAACATCAAATGCTAAAGAGAAGGAGGGCAAAGCCATTATGTAGCAATTTATATGTAAATGCATAAGGTACCAAATAAAAAGCAAGTCTATTGGCATTCATTAAAAAAAGAAAAACAGCATTATTGGGGCAAGTTTTGAAAGGTCTATGCTTTTAAAGTTCAGCAGAACAAAATAAAATACATTTTCAAACATTCATTCAACCTCTATTCCCCAGCTCTGAATTTGTAGGTTTGAAATTGCAAACAAACTCCTTGTATGTACACACTTACAAGTGTGAGTGTTGCCGTTCATTGGTCTTTCAGTCCCACAGACCTAGTTTCAAATTGGAAAGAAGGAAGGTTCATGAGGCTTTGGCCACAAGTGGTAGGATCAGAGTAAACTGAAGAAAAAATAGACAAACATCCCAATAGTGCGTTTTTTAAAATCTCAGCTTAGGGCCGTTTCTTCCAGCTGTAGATAGTAAGTAAATAGTAAAAGATTCAGGCTCTGTTTCCAGTTTAAATTCATAGCATTCAGGAGAGGTTTGTAAAACTAGGCAAGATGCACATGTTCATTCTAAATCAAACTATTATATTTCAGCAATGGCCTCAAGTACTACAGCTGGCAACAATGCTATGGTAGGGTACACTGCATTTTATTTATCCACTAGGCCTGTGCAAAGTGGCTAGTATTCACTTTGGATTCAGATTCAGCTGATCTGGGGGACAGCGATTCGATTCGGTGGTTTGAATCACTGTCCTGATTTGATTTGGCCAAATCTGCTGCCGAATCTGTGAATGAGCCAGGCCAGGCCCATCCCCCACCCACTCTTCCAGCCTGGCAATGGCTGCCTCTCCCACCCCAGCTCCTGGCACTTGTTAAAAAAAAAGCCCCAACTCACTGGGTGCTGCCGGGGGGGGGGCAATCCCTGCTGCCCCCCACTGCATGGGGGTTCTGCATGAGCCCCCCAGCCCCCCCTTCACTTTACCAGCCCCCCAACAGGTGCGCTGCCTGGGCCAGCTCCAGCCCTTTAAGAAACCCCTCCTGAAATCCCCCCCACACTCACCATTCGTGCCAGCGGGGGTGATCCCCGCTGCGTCCCACTGCCCCGTGTTACGTGAGGGTTTCTGCATGAGCCCCCAAAGCCCCAAGGCCACCACAGGAGTGGTGAATCCCAGGGCTTTTCTCGTTTTTTGTTTTTTCTTAAAGGGCTGGAGCTGGCCCAGGTGGGGCTGGGGGAGCAGGGGGGGTTGGGGGGCTTGTGGAAGAGCCCCCTATGCAGCATAGGGCAGTGGGGGGCAGCGGGGATGGCTCCCCTCGCCCGGCAGCACCTGGTGAGCACCGGGCTTTTATTTTAAAGTACCGAGCTGGGGCAGGTGGTGGCAGCCATGGGGATGCTGGGGAGTGGTTGGGGGCCCTGGGGGAGAAGCGGGGGCTGGCAGGGGTCCCCTCATGGTTCTGCTCAGGAGAATCTACAGACTAGAAACACAGGCTGTGTTCAGACGAGCGTGGCCATGTGGTATATGGTGCCATAAACATGTCTGCAGTGTCAGGTACTGCACATTCAGATGTTCTGCATGCTGGAAGGGAGCACTGCCCATGCAAACACTGCTGTTCTTTTTTTTTCCCTGTGGGTTTTTTGTTTTTTTTTTTTTTGACCCCTGGATATCCAGGGGTCAATAAAAGCCGCGGAAAAAAAAAAGAGTGGAGCAGTGCATGCACAGGCAGCGTGTGCCACTCAAAAGCAGAGCTGAGCCAC
>NW_017729017.1:4233035-4236888 GCF_001723915.1 Gavialis gangeticus | reverse complement strand
AATAAAAGCCGCGGAAAAAAAAAAGAGTGGAGCAGTGCATGCACAGGCAGCGTGTGCCACTCAAAAGCAGAGCTGAGCCACCCGGCGCTAGGTTCTGCATGGCAGAATCACCACTGCTGCAGCATGCATAAGAGTGCTGGCCCCAGCCTTCCCTACCCTATCTGGGGTAACATGTTGTGCGCCCAAGTGCGTGTGGCATGGGCATTCTCTGGGGACAAGTAGTGGCAGTGCAAGAAGCACTACTGTTAACTGTCCCTGGGGAACCAAATGTCTGTGCTCATGTGGATGCGGCCACATTGGCAAACCATTCACTGCAGAAGTTTGCACAGCACCTGTGCAGGTTTCATGGCTCTAGCAAGCCTTGATGTTAACAAGTGATGGCATCAGAAGCCTATTACTTTCCCTGCAATTTGTTGTTTGTTTTTTTATTGACTTTGATTAGTCTATAAGGTGCAAATATACCCTGCCTTCGACTTTACTGCAGCCCAGTTGTAGTTCTTTGCATCAACTCCACAGACAATGGCAGCAATCATGGTTATTTTCATGCTCAGAAATACTTGATGCCAACTGTGAAGAAGGAGCAAAGACTTTTGCTTCCCACTTACTAATCAATGAGCAGCATGTTTGTACAGCTGTGTGAATGAAACTTTCAGGCAGTTCGCTGCAATGAGTTTTCCTTTCCCACTTCAAGTTTACAATATAGTAATTAGGCAAGGGTGGCTTCCATTTGGCTTCTTGCAAAAGCTCTGAACTCAGCATTATGGGTAACTTTATCTAAAATGCAGTAGATGCAATGAGACCTTTTTATTCCTTGAAAATAAACATCAAAAGGAACACCTATTTTGCTTTGTCTCATAGTTGAGTATCAATTCAAGAGGTCCCAGCTCAGTCAGGCCTCACACATAAAGCACCTGAATATTTCCAGGATATTTGTATTCTTGCAACAGCTGCATTGGAAACCCCCCCCAACATATTCAAATGAGGAACAATAATGCAAAACTACTGAAGTCATAACATTGCCATCAATTATGCAAGAAGATGCGTCCTATAAGAGATGTGTGTATCATGGTGTCAAGGAAGAGTGTCTGCACCAGGAAATGCCGAATGCATAGTAAGAAATTTCCAAAGCAGTGCAAGAGAGGATCCAAGTTGGGGAAAGATGTAATAGGTGCAATCAGCAAATACTTGTCCTCAGAGCACTCTTCCTTTTCTGGCTTGCAAACAGCCAATTTATATCTCTTCTCTTGAGCACCTGCACCAGGAGAGGTCAAAGCTGATTTATACTTAAACCCCTTGTTCACTGAACTACTTGGCAGTCTGGGGTCATCTATTAGCCAATTGGGCACACCAAAAGGCTGGCTTTCTTGTTATCTGTTCCACCTTCTTGTGCAGGGCATGATAAACTGCAGGAAGAGCTTTTTTGTGGTACAGAAACAGGATCAGCCTTAGTGGGCACATCTACACATGCAATTAAGGCACAGCAATAAACTCCACCACATATCACACCAAGGTTTATTGTTTCTGGACTTGCTGTTTGAGCATGTGCCTGGATGCACCCAGTGAGTAGATTTGGCTGCATCTATTGGCACACTGATCGTATAGAAGTGTCTTACCATGTCTCATGCTCAAAAAGCTGCTATGCTGGGTATGCAGAATGCTGCTGCAGATGGAGGGAGATGTTATCTATGAGGAAATCACCAGTTGATTTGCAGGCAGTTAATTTAATTCTGGTATGTCTGCTTTGGAAAGGGAAATGGTGTTCCTTGCAATCAGATAAGGTTCTGTGTTCACAGGTAGTTTAGTTCTTATTCGATAGTAGCAGTGTGGAGACAATAGCTCTCAGTCTAATATGTGAGCTGTCCTACCGCCCCTGCACACAGTGTTATTGGACCTGCTGCTTGCCTGAGGGGCCTGACTCTGCTCCCAGGCAGGTCACTGAGGAGAGTGAGAGCCAAAGCAGGTGAACTTGCTCACTGGTGTGAGCAGGAATCAAAGCCAGTGTGGGAGCAGGTTAATGCTAGGGGCCACAGAATGTCTCTTAACAGGCTTAACATGGCTTAACATTGAGTGATACTAACATACCAGCTACTAACAGGGATGCCACCCTGTGCCTGCAACAATTCCAAAGTTACAAGGTGCAACAGAGAGGTGTAAGGCAGAGGTGGGTCAGTGGCGTGAAAAGGCCGCAGGCATGGGCGTACTACCCGGACCTTGGGAAGGAATTTGCAAGGGGGCGTGTCCAGCCATCAAGAAGAAAGCCTCTGCAATTCAGAGAAGGAACTCAAGGAGTGGGTGATAAGAAAGGTGCCACCTGCGCCCCCAGCCCTATGCTACTGCAGTGGTCATAGCTTCCGAGCACAGCTGCAGCTGCAGAAATTAATGAAATGGACCTGCAGAACTTGTGCAACTCATGCTGATGCAGGAGGCAGGGAGGGTTTTCACCAGCAAGAAGCTTTCCCCCAGTCAGAAGACATGTATTCTGTATTTAGCCCAGTCAGAAGACATGTATTTAACAACTCATACCATACTGGAGCTGATGCTTGACCCAGTGCCAGTGAAGAAAGCAGAAGGGCTTGGCCAGCAAGAAGAAGAAAGGTTCTGTAGTGTAGAGAAGAAACTCAAGCCTCAGCTGCATTTGTGGCCAGCAACAATTTGAAAGTTATAAGGTGCAATGGAGAGGTGTAAGGCAGAGGTGCGTGAGTGGGGTGACAAGTCTGCAGGCATGGGCAAACTACATGGACCCTGGGAGGGAATTTGCTGGAGGGCTTGGCCAGCAACCTGGAAGAAAGCCTCTGCATTTGTGGCCAGCAACAATTCTCAAATTACAATTCCATAATACGCTCATTAGCAAACATGACCAGCAACCAGGAGGAGGGCGAGAATAATATGAAATGGATCTGCAGAACTTGTGCAACAATTCAAGTAGACAGAAGAGAAGCCCTACCAGTACTGAAATATTAAATATACTAATTAAAATATTAGTGTGTAAAGGCAATTCATAATTCTTAAGTACTTAATGTGCGTATTTAGTATGCATTCATTACATAGTTATTATGCATTTCTTTACGAGCGTATTTACAGCAACAGTTGCTTGATAGTAGGCTTAGTGAGGGGACTGTCACTCAATGAACATGAGTCCCCTCAATGATATGCATTATACTGTGTAGTGTCCTACTGAAAATAGCCTCAGCTGCATTTGTGGCCTGGCCAGCAGCCAAGGAGGAGAGTGAGAAGAAAACCTTGCCCTCCTCCCAGAGCAGTGTCAGGCTCAGAATTTGGCACTTTTTGGAAAAGAGATAATTTTCCCCAAGCCGGAAGCCTGAGCCATGGGAAGAGAGGGACCTATGGAGGAGCTTGCTCATTATTATGGCCAGTAACCAGGAGGTGGGCAATCACCTTCCCCCCCCCCCGCCATGGGGAAAGAGGCAGGGAGGGAGGGCACATAATCACCTGCCTTACGTTCGGTATCTGCTTTTTCATCAAAAGGAATTGAACACTAATTATAAATTTATATAACATAAGTCTATGTCATACATTGGCTACATATATGTGGTGGAGGCCCAGGATGTGTAGTATGCATGCTGCAAGAAGCAGCTGGGGGTGGGGGCGGGGTGTGATAAGGCAGATCTACCTGATTTGAAATGCTGTGATAAGGAATCGAACCATCACAATTATTATTGACCATTAATAAATCATCATTAATATTAATATTACAAACTCTTATTAATATATTACTTTTGGAATTAATATTATTATTGACTTCTATTGTTATCATAGAATCATAGAAGTCGGGTCGGAGGGGACTTGTAGATTTTCAAGTCCGACCCCCCGCCTGGGTGGGAGAAAAACTGGA
>NW_017729017.1:4232076-4233024 GCF_001723915.1 Gavialis gangeticus | reverse complement strand
AGTTGTTGAGAGAATCCTGAAGGAAGTGTTGTCATCCTCTTTGTCTTCTCTTTCTTCCTTTCTCTTTCTGCCTTCTGGCACACCAACAGGGATTGATCAGCCTGTGGTAGCAGTGGAAGGGGATCTAAAAACCGGAACGAGGGATGAAAGAAAGAGAATTGGAATTTGTATTGGTGCCTCTTGTGCACCTCGCGTACCTTCCTTCATGCCCATAAAATTCCACCAGCCCCATTTACAATAAATTTGAACTAAACAATGTGTACCCTGGAACCAGAGGTGACCCTATCAGGGTGCAGGGCCGTGGCACACTGCTGGTGGTGGGCAGGGCAGCTGCCCCAGGTGTGGATGGAAGGGGGCACCATTTGTAGGTGTCTGGGGCGCTATCATGCAACGCCGCTTGCCCTCCCCCTCCTCAGCTGCTGAAGCTGCTGCCGAAAGTGGCTTGTCCAGGGTGCAGAGGTGATCCCGTGTGCCTCGGTGGCAGGGGAGGGGGGAGGGGAGTTGGCAGATGTCTGGATGTGAGGCCAGCAGTGGTGCTGAGGAGTCGACCCATCCACCTTGCCTGTCTCTGCGGGGCCCCCAAAGCACTGTGCCCGAGGTGGTTGCTTCTATTTGCACCCCGCTAGGGATGACCCTGCCACCCCCAGGACACAGACAAGTGTCAGATGTCAGTTACTAAAGGTGGTGTGAAGCACATCGCCATGTCCTCTTTTGGGTCGCACTTCGCAGAGGTGTGGGCATCAAATAGCACTCAAAGCTTCACTGCACCCCATTTGATCAGCCTGCAGTCTACTCAAACCCTGGATTCACACTGCTCTGCCCCCCAGGGGCAAATCTCATGACTGGGATGAGTCCTTCCCTGCCTCTGCTGTGGTGTCGTCTCTCATCTGCCTCAAACCTCCCTCTTTGATACAGCGAATGCGCACCCCGACCTCTGCTCCCCCAATT
>NW_017729017.1:4222928-4227076 GCF_001723915.1 Gavialis gangeticus | reverse complement strand
TGCACCCTGACCTCTGCTCCCCCAATTTATAGTCCTTCAGTGGGGCAAGCCCCTCCCCCCCCCCCCCCCTTCATGCAGCAGTGTCATTTTGGTGTGAGAAAAAGCCTAGACACTCTGGTGCCAAGCAGGGAAAGAGCACAAAAAGAAGGTGGGAAAGTTTGCAAAGCCTCTGCGTTTGTATGCAAGCAAAGCAAGTCTTAATCCCCGTGCCGCCCCCTGACCCTCAGCTTTGCTTTGGTGTTCCACAACAAAGGAGACAGTGCCTGGCATCTGGTTGGAAAAGAGTGTGAAAAGAATCCAGAGAAAGCACATTTGCAAAGTTTCTGTCTAGGGAAAATGCAAGGATTGTTAAGGGTGAGCCAAAGAGCCTCCCCAGCACATACTATAGGCAGACCTGACTGGGAAGGTGTGAGCCCCTGTGGGTGACTTTGTAAAGTGGCTGGCAGCTTGCCAAAAAGCAAGCCAGGCTGCGGGGGGAGGACACACCATTCCCCTTCTCCCAACTAAGGGAAATGAAATCAGAAGCAATATGGGCTCAAAAGTGACTTTGCAGGATGGATGCTGTCCTTGCAAAACACTGGTTTGCAGGCCAGCACTTGTGTATTGTGACCCACCCAGACAGCCCCCCTGTTTACCTCTGGAGTCCCCCTATGTACCTGTACAAGAGAGATTGCCAACCCTTCCCCTCCGACACCATGCAGCAAGCGGCAGGAAAAACAAACAGAGAAATGAACCCTAACAATGAATGCAATCCACATTCCCAACCAATCAGCATAAGGGTGGATATGGAAGCAGACACAGGAAGCCAGGAAACTGTTAGACCTTGACTCCATGTGTCGCCCAACAACTAGTGAGACAATAGATTGATGCCATTATGCATCACCTGCACACATTGCTTGTCAACAGCTTTATTCAAAATGGAGACAGTTTCGAACTAGCTCCAACAAACCGGGGAGCCGTAGTGAACATTAGTTTTATTTCCATATTTATACACCTTGGCTTATGCTCATTAACATTTACCCTACCTTTGTCCCTCCTTTGTTCCACCTTTAGTCCTTCCCATTTTAAGCTCCGCCTCTGTTTACTGTTTACTTCATTAGCATGGAATTACCTATGCATTTCACTTATTTACATATCTTTTTCTTATGAGCGCATGCTTAAGACCCTGACCCCTCTTCTTTGGTCACTTGGGCGGACTTCGACCAAAGCCTGGAAGCTTCTGGAGGCTTCTTTACCAATCACCATTCACCTTTTTGCATATGTTTTATCTCGGATTCTGTTACCAGTTATGTGTTGTCTTTCACATTCCAGTCTGTTTTTCAGTCCCAATTCGTACCATCTCCGCATTCCTAAGACTTCACCTCATTCACAGCGCACAGACTTACACAGACTCACTTGCTGCTTTTTTCAGAAAATGGTTGACACAGTTCGGATGGCTACTTAATGTAAGTAAATGGCTGGCTTAGCATAAGCATTCATAAGCAAAATCTGCTTTATCTCCTAATGATACGTAATGAGCTATATGTCTTACAGCACTACCATATTGTTAAGAAAATGCTTGCCTAATCATCTTGCAATGTTGCTTTTAACATGCCATTCTGCCTTGTGATTAGTAGTTCTGCTAGGCCACAGGTTATAGCCTTTTTATTCAGCTGCAAATCCAATGCTCCCCAAGATCCAAATACTATCACCCTAACAGAAACCATGAGGTTTTATTGTTTGGAACTATTATAAGCAGTTACTCGTGCTTCTTTGCCTTCACCCCACCATGACCCTGAACTACCCCTGTCTCCCTGAAACACAGTGGCACCCTCCTGGTCCTTCTGGCAGTTGTATGGGCCTCCTGTGACCCCACTGAGTTAGGGGTAGCAGGCTCAGCTGCAGTTCTCCATCCAGGTTTTTCCTGCACAGAGGCAAGCCAAGCGGACTGACTTTTCTCTTTCGGGTGTGGTACCTGCTTATTTAAGAGGTAGTTCTGCACACTCTGAAAGGCATCACTAAAATTTTCCTGTGACCTCTATAATTCAACATAGGACTCGTTAAACATGTCACATTCTGCATGGTGTCTGGCACTTCCTCAAGGATGACATCATCCTTACTCAGCAACTCAAGGAGTTTGTCCTGCCAGGCATCTGTGCCTGCTGCTCTGGCTAGTGAGGACTCTGACAAAACCTTGAGTGAGCTTTTGTGGGACTGTCAGTACCTGCTGTGAAAATCTCTGCAGTGCTCTGCTGTAGTGTGACCTGGGAGCTGTTCTGGGCGTCCATGAGTCATGGTGGCTGATAAACAAAGAAAAAAATCAATGGTTGCCTTCCCCCAAGAGGAGGAAAGTACACAACCCCACCCCCACCATGCAGTGCACGAAATGCCGGCAGGTATGGAAACAGACCCTGCAACAGTGGGGCACCACTCATACTGCCCAAAACTTACAAGTACCCACTTCAGAAATAGGTCCACAGCTGCCACTGCCCATGCTAGCTGCAAAAAATTGAAGCAAATAATTCGCTTGGTGTCTGTTACGTTGTGAGCTATCGAACCCGTCATGCATCACCACCAAAAGAACATGGTGACCCACCTACAGCAACACATGAATTTCTCCCCCTTGCCCCCAACCTCCCCAGACCCAACCAGCATGAACGTGGGAGTTGACTGGCAGTGGCAAAAGGCATATTACAAGAGACTTACTTGGTTCAGCATGTTCTTGGGTCTTGGTAGCAGTAGATGATGTATCAGCCACATGGGTTTCTTCCTGACCCTCCACCTCCTCCACTTCATTGTCTGCGCTAATCCATGGAATGGAGGGGCAAACTGGCACTAAGTATATGGTGACTGACAGTTCTTCCTGCCAGTCATGGTCATCAGGGAGTGGTCTGTGTACAGCTGAGACATACTCATGGTTTCACCTGTCAGGGGGCTGCTGCCACCTCCTCCTCCTCCTCCTCCTGCCCAACCCCCGTGCTGAAAGTCTCCATACCCTGGTTGTCTCCTGCATCCTTGGAGAGAATGATGGACAGTTTGTCATACAAGGGAGCAATTGTGCGACCTTCCCCAGAACAAGAGTTTGCATCTTTGGTTCACTAAAAAGCAGAACTCAAGGACTTGATCTTGCACCAGACCTGGGTCCAGACATGAATGTGCCCTCGTGCCTGCATGCCTTTTGCTATCTCAACATTAACAGTCTTATTCCTTCTACTTTCCAGCCTGTCTATGATCCTTTGCTCTGAACAAATGTCGATTAAGTCCTCCAGTTCTTCCCAGGTCCAGTTGGGTCCATGGGCATTGGAGGTATCAGCCTTCTGGGACATCAGCTTCATACTGCTGCCCTTGGCTACCTGAGACATGGCAAAGCAGTTTGTGATCAACAGCACAAGCGATTTGTGATAGGGGGCTATTTAGGGGAGGGGGCCCTTTATACTTGGGCTCTGCTTACGGGAGTTAAAATTTTCAGGTGCTTGACATTAACTCCCATTTCATCTACATATGCCGTATATGCGCCATCTGTTAAGTTTGCCATGGGAGGGGAGGCCTAAGATGATGTTCTCCCCATGGCAGCATGGCTGGGGCAGAGCTAAACGGAGCCCATGCTGGGGGAAGGCACAGGGGTGGATGTGGGCTGCCTACTGTAGGCTTGGGGCTCTCCACCCTACTTCCCTCCCTTCAAGAACCCTGTCATCTGTGTTGCATGGTGAGGTATCTCCTGCCACGCCACTGCCTCTGCTGCTGGCTGCATGGCAGCATGGCCAGAGCAGGGCTCCCAAGAGGAGGGCAGCAGGGCTGCAGCAGGTAGGCTGCATCCACTTCTGCCCCACACACAAATCTGGGGGGCACATACTCCCTAATGCCTCTCTCCCTGTGAGTGTGCACAGCATCAGGAAGCCACCCCCGCCCCCCCTCCCCCAGCCCTTCCCTGGGCCGTGTGCACCACCCTGGCTGGGCAGAGCCCCAGGCCCAACGCCTGCCCCACTCCTCTCTCACCATGGGGGCCTCAATCTGCCCTCCCCATAGATTAATTGCAGGCAGCTGGGGGAGCTGCTCTCCACTGATGCCTGGGGCTGTATTCCTGGCCATGTGCTTGTTTACTACAGCTGTGCAAAGCTTTGGTCCCTGATTTGATTCGTCGGAGATTCGGCCCGATTTGGTGGCCAAGT
>NW_017729017.1:4209620-4217928 GCF_001723915.1 Gavialis gangeticus | reverse complement strand
GATGTATCAGCCACATGGGTTTCTTCCTGACCCTCCACCTCCTCCACTTCATTGTCTGCGCTAATCCATGGAATGGAGGGGCAAACTGGCACTAAGTATATGGTGACTGACAGTTCTTCCTGCCAGTCATGGTCATCAGGGAGTGGTCTGTGTACAGCTGAGACATACTCATGGTTTCACCTGTCAGGGGGCTGCTGCCACCTCCTCCTCCTCCTCCTCCTGCCCAACCCCCGTGCTGAAAGTCTCCATACCCTGGTTGTCTCCTGCATCCTTGGAGAGAATGATGGACAGTTTGTCATACAAGGGAGCAATTGTGCGACCTTCCCCAGAACAAGAGTTTGCATCTTTGGTTCACTAAAAAGCAGAACTCAAGGACTTGATCTTGCACCAGACCTGGGTCCAGACATGAATGTGCCCTCGTGCCTGCATGCCTTTTGCTATCTCAACATTAACAGTCTTATTCCTTCTACTTTCCAGCCTGTCTATGATCCTTTGCTCTGAACAAATGTCGATTAAGTCCTCCAGTTCTTCCCAGGTCCAGTTGGGTCCATGGGCATTGGAGGTATCAGCCTTCTGGGACATCAGCTTCATACTGCTGCCCTTGGCTACCTGAGACATGGCAAAGCAGTTTGTGATCAACAGCACAAGCGATTTGTGATAGGGGGCTATTTAGGGGAGGGGGCCCTTTATACTTGGGCTCTGCTTACGGGAGTTAAAATTTTCAGGTGCTTGACATTAACTCCCATTTCATCTACATATGCCGTATATGCGCCATCTGTTAAGTTTGCCATGGGAGGGGAGGCCTAAGATGATGTTCTCCCCATGGCAGCATGGCTGGGGCAGAGCTAAACGGAGCCCATGCTGGGGGAAGGCACAGGGGTGGATGTGGGCTGCCTACTGTAGGCTTGGGGCTCTCCACCCTACTTCCCTCCCTTCAAGAACCCTGTCATCTGTGTTGCATGGTGAGGTATCTCCTGCCACGCCACTGCCTCTGCTGCTGGCTGCATGGCAGCATGGCCAGAGCAGGGCTCCCAAGAGGAGGGCAGCAGGGCTGCAGCAGGTAGGCTGCATCCACTTCTGCCCCACACACAAATCTGGGGGGCACATACTCCCTAATGCCTCTCTCCCTGTGAGTGTGCACAGCATCAGGAAGCCACCCCCGCCCCCCCTCCCCCAGCCCTTCCCTGGGCCGTGTGCACCACCCTGGCTGGGCAGAGCCCCAGGCCCAACGCCTGCCCCACTCCTCTCTCACCATGGGGGCCTCAATCTGCCCTCCCCATAGATTAATTGCAGGCAGCTGGGGGAGCTGCTCTCCACTGATGCCTGGGGCTGTATTCCTGGCCATGTGCTTGTTTACTACAGCTGTGCAAAGCTTTGGTCCCTGATTTGATTCGTCGGAGATTCGGCCCGATTTGGTGGCCAAGTCTCTGAATCTGAATTGAATCAGGAGACCCTTTAATCTCTCCGAATTGAATCAGAACCTTCTGAATCAATTCAGAGGGATTCATAAAGATTTGGTGATTCAGATATAGAGACAGCTTTAAATGTTTTTTCTACATACCTCAAGGTACCAGGCAGCTCATGAATGCTGTGATGTTGGGGCACATGGAGCATCCCACAGGAGTGTGGGTGGCTTCCCAGCACACTTGGCAGCAGACCCAGAAGGGGACCAGAAGCACTTCCAGTTCACTTCTGGGTCCACTGGGGGAGCATGCAGGGGGGCTCCTCTGTGCCCTCCTGGCTTGGTGACTGCTGCCCCCATGGCCGATTGCTGAGCCAAGAGGGGGGCCTTCAGTGTGTTCAGTGGCAGACCCGGAAGTGGGCCAGAAGTACTTGCGGACCACTTCCGGGCAATGCGTAGGGGGTGCACACAGGTGCACATGCACTCCCTGAGATTGGCGGTGCACCCCTGAAAGAAGTGCTGCTGATGCTGCTGGTGGCGCCTGCAGGTAGTTGCTGCTCACCACCCCCTCGCCCCTCACTCCTCACCAACACCTCTGTGGGTGGTCTTCTTTTTCCAGTTTGTGCTAAATTGTCTCTCTCTGCTGTCTCCCAGTTTGACAGGTACAGGTTTAGGAAGAGCTTCAGCAAAGACAGGTTAGCCTGGGAATGGAGGCACAGAGAAAAGCAGGGTCCCAGAAAAGGAAGGAAGTTGATAACTGGGATAATCGGGATACACTTGGTTTGCAAGCCACACCTGGAGACCAGAGGCTGTCTCTCCTCTCAAGCATTGAGCCTCCTGGGGCACAGAAAATTAATGAGTCCCTAGCTGGTATCTACCTGGGAATTAGCTAATAACCCAAGGATTAGCCTAATTGACAATTTTTCTTTTCTCCTCCCCTCCTACCCCCAGTTAATTGTTTTATTTATAAAATATCATTGTCAGTTCTAATGCATATATAGACTTTCAGGGATCTCATTCTCTGGGCTTTTCCTTTGGAGTTTTTTTTTATAAGACAATCTTTGCTCGGGCAAAGCTGTCTCTGGTTTCACTGGGAGCAAGGACATCAAGGTTTGGCCCTTTATTGTATGTCATTGTACTCCTGGCCTGGATGAAGGACTCCTAATTCATTTTCTTTCTTGTGTTCTTCTTACCCAAATTGCTTCTAAGCAATTTTATAACATAAAAAGAATGTGGCTCTAGAGAATATGCACTAGCAGAGCTCCTGGCTGAGGGAAGTTAGGGTTAGTGGAGAAGTGCAATTTTCTAAGCTAATTGGGGTTTAATTAATTGAATTTGTCCTTGTATCTTAATAATTCACTCTTGCATCCACACCACTGTTTTGTCCATGTGTCTGTGTCCTGTATTTTTTGCATGTGGAGAACAGATCATGCCTCCTATGTTAGTGTGAACACTACACAAATATTTATAAACAACCAATAAAAATACCACCAAACTGAGCAGCCTTTGGAATCACGAGTGAATATTTGTAGACACTGGGAAGAATCCATGCTCCCTACCTCCAACTACTTTGTGCAAAGGGATTCAAAGATTCTTCTAAAGGGAAGTCTGGGATTCCTCCAGTGGAGTGATTCTCAACCAGGGTGCCATGAGTTCCTTTTAAGGGTGATGAGCAATATTAGTGCTGTTAGGTGTCCAAACACCTACCTGTGATTGGCAAGATAAACCTAGAAGTTTTGAATAGGAATCCATAGTGTCAAAAACATTCTGACCTCTTGGGCTCCTGAGTTTTTTGCAAGAGAGAAACCACTCTATTCTGGCATCACAAATCAAGCAAAAGCTAAGAACTAGCATTTTTGAGGGGTGCCTTCCTTGAGTGTGAAAAAAGTTGAGAACTGCTTCTCTACTCCAAGGAAATCCCTTGGGTGGCATAAGGTTGGTTAAGCCCTGTATCATGTAGAGCAGTGGTCTCCAAAGTGGGGTGCGCAAGACAATCCATTGGGGTGTGGGAAGAAAATATTAGAACTTCTATTTCTATTTTTATAAATATACATATATTGGGGGTACGTGCTCAAAATTTTTTACTGATAGGGGTGCGCGATCGAAAAAGTTTGGAGACCACTGATGTAGAGTGTGGTCACCATGTTGGAGGGAGGAAGCATGCCAGGAGTGAGGCTGAACTTACTGTACTTGGATCTGTCGATACTAAGTGGAACACTCTCCCTGCAATTGATAGAGCCAATTGCTTTGCATTATGCCTGGGTACTAAATATTCTACAGGGCCCTAAGATCAAGGAGTTGAAAGCTAGCCCTTTCCCACAGTCAGATCAGTGGCACTCACTGGTTTTGCACTATTGAATAAGTTCTTCTATCCTCCCTTCCTTGCAGATAATAATGCATAGGCCCATTATTGCTGTCACTCCCAGTTGGAGAAAGTAAAGCACAAAATAGTGAGCAGAGGCACAAGAAAGTTGCAACAAGGCAACTCAAGAGGGAGCGTCTGACTTGTTGGAGGTGATAATACTGTATTGATTTCCTTGGGTATTTACAATTATATAAATCTTTTTGATAAGCAGCATGAGAAAATCCTCAAATCCCAAAAGGCTTATCTGGCTTCTTGCTACCTCTTTGAAAAGCAAAACAAATTAAACCAACAAGCAAACTATAAATAATAAGAATAGTGAGATGAGAATGCCTTGATATTGGAATACAATGGGGGTTTTTTTTGTTTTGTTTTTATAATGCTCTTTATTAACTTTCATAATTTTCACAGAAGAGATTTTAATAACGCAGCTATCCTTTTGGATGTGCATGCATTCATGTGAGCAGCCGAATTTCTCCATTCTTGTTTGCATGTATTTGCTGGATATGTTTGTGGAGTGGCCAAGAGTGTATTTTTTAAAATCTGGGTGTGTCCAATTGTGTTTTATATTTGTGTGGGTATATCTTCTGGGGGGCATGTGCATAGCATGTGTATCTCAGCATAGCATGTGCATCTCTGAGCTTCTCAGCATAGCATGTGCATCTCTGAACTTAGCCTTGATGTGCTTATCTAATTATGTGCCTGTATATTTGTGAATATCTGTGTGTGTGTATCTCTATGAATCTCCATTTGTAGATGCTTTTTTTTCTGTGCATTGATAAATCTGTGTCTATGCATATTGTGTCTGTGCAGGGATCTGAGTAGGGATGCATCAGTTCATGAGTGTTTGTGTGTTTTGTTGTATCTGCATCTGTGTGTTTGGTTGTATCTGCATCTGCTGCTTCTTGTAGATCAAGGATGTCTAAAGAGTTTTAATATAAAGGGGAAAGCTGCACATTTTGTTAGAGGGTAGAGTTTACAGTGAAAGCCAATTTAGGACGATGGCACTGCAGTTGTGCTGCTCAAAGTTCCTTATTGGAGTACAGAACTAAAAAGATTATGGCATTCAAAGGAAATAATTTATAGACAGCAGATGTTTCATAAACTATGATAAAAAACCCACCCAATGTATGCATGTGCCTTGACTTGGAAAGAGGTATCTAGACAGTGCAGCTGCTGGGAAAGCCAAGGGAGGTCGGCTGCAGAGTGGCAGCAAAATACGCGCACAATACCGAATGCTTAATAAGAAATTTCCAAAGCAATGCAAAGAGGGGATCCAAGGGAAATTAATTTCATGCATTTTTATAAGAAATAGGAAAATGGTGTGAAGTGTGGGGGTGGGGGGACGAAATATAATAAATAAAGATACAGCAGAATTATGCTGAGATCTGAAGTTGTTCAACCATGTTCCCTGAGCCAAGTTGGAATATTTCACAACTGGCAGGCCTGAAATCTGACCTGGTCCCTTGCCTCCCCTTGCCTGGGTTCTGTGATAGTGGTGCTACCTCTGGGGAGCTGGCAAGCATGGGGTGGTGGCAAATGGGGCTGTCACTTGTGCTCCTTCCCAGAGTGCCTCTTTTGATACAGCAGTAAAAAATTAATTTTGGACATCAAAGTGTGTTTTAATTCCAGCCTTCAGTTTGATTGATTTCATTTCATCTGTATCCATTAAATAACGATGTTGGGATTTTGCAAAGTGTCCATCCAGCACTCTTTAATTACTCACTTTCCTTTCATAATTGTCCCTCCTCCTCCTTCTGGTTCCTTTGCTTAATACACTTTCTCACGCTTCTTGCCATGCAGCATCAAAAAGGAAACACAAAAGGAGGAGGACAGTGGCTTTCAAGCAAGATTTTAGAAAGGGCTTCATTTCAGCTCTGGATGCTGCATGATGTTTTATTGCTGCTTTGTTGTCCTTACAGTAAAATCTGGCTGAGGCTTTTAGTTATTGTGACTTAGTGCCACTCCTAGTAACCTACCTGCTTCATCCAGCCCATTTCACAGATTTTGTTCCCCTCTGCTCCCTTTTGCACTCCTGCTGATCATCTACCACTGGTTTCTTTTCAAACAGTCTCCTCTTTAAAGGCAGATTTCATAGATTTTTAGGGTTCAAAGGGACCTTGGTAGATCATCGAGTCCGACCCTCTGCTCTCGGCAGGAAAGAGCACTGGGGTCAGATGACCCCATCCAGGTGCTTGTCCAGTCTCCTCTTAAAGACCTGCAAGGTAGGGGAGAGCACCACTTCCCTTGGAAGCCCATTCCAGATTCTGGTAACCCTTACTGTAACAAAGTTTTTCTTGATGTTCAGTCTAACTCTGCTCTCTGTCAGTTTGTGGCCATTGTTTCTAGTTACCCCAAGGGGCACCCTGGTAAACAGAGTATCTCCTATTCCTTGCTGTCCCCCCGATGAATTTATAGATAGTCATAAGATCACCTCTCAGCCTTCTCTTGTGGATGTTGAAAATATCCAGGTCCCTCAGTCTCTCCTTGTAGGGCCTTACTTGTAGGCCACTAACCGTATGAGTAGCCCTCCTCTGGACCCTCTCAAGGTTATCCACATTCTTCTTGAAGAGTGGTGCCCAAAACAGGATGCAGTTTTCCACCTGCTACTTTAGCAATGCCACACAGAGGGGAAGTATCACTTGCTTACACCTGTTTGTGATACATTTGCTAATGCATGATAGAGTGAGATTAGCGTTGCTTATCACTTTGCCATATTGATGACTCATGTTCATCTTGGAGTCTACTATGACTCTGAGATCCCTTTCTGCTGCTGTGCTACTTGGAAGGTCATCTCCCAATCTGCAAGTGTGTTGGTGATTCTTTCTCCCTAGGTGCAGCACTTTGCATTTATCTTTGTTAAACTGCATCCTGTTTTGTCCACTTTTCCAACCTGTCCAAATCTGCCTGAATCTGTCTCCTGCCCACCCGTATGTTTACTTTGCCCCATAATTTGGTGTCATCTGCAGATTTGGACCGAGTGCTCTCCATGCCCTCATCCAAGCCATTGATTAAGATATTGAACAGCACTGGTCCAAGGACCAAAATTTGGGGGACCCCACTGCCCACATCTTTCCAGGTTGATACTGACCTGTCCACCACAACTCTGGGTGTGTCCCATAAGCCAGTTCACCATGCACCTGACCATGTAATCATCTATGTCCCAGCCACTTAGTTTATTTATAAGAATGGGATGAGACACTGGATCAAAGGTCTTTTTAAAATCCAAGTAAATGACATCTACCTCAAGTCCTGCATCTAAGTATTTTGTGACCTGGCCGTAAAAAGAAACAAGGTTAGTCAGGCAGGATCTACCTGCTCGAATCCGTGCTGGTTGCCCTTTAGCATTGCTTTCCCCACTGGACTCCCACAGATGTGATCCTTAATAATTTTTTCAAAGGTTTTCCCAAGGATAGAGGTGAGACTAACCAGCCTATAGTTACCCATATCCTCCTTCCTCCCTTTCTTGAAAATAGGGACCACATTGGCCCTTTTCCAGTCATCTGGGACTTGTCCTGAGCACCATGTTTTGCTAGTGGCTCTGCTATGACACTAGCTAATTCCCTCAGCACCCTTGGATGAAGATCGTCTGGGCCTGCTGACTTAAACACATCCAGCCCCTCCAAATGTCCCTTCACTAGGTCAGCACTAACTGTTGGTGGGTTGGTGTCACTCTTGTGCTTGTCTATAATCTAACTGGGAGATATGTCTATATCTGTGTTCAGGAATATGGATGCGAAAAACTCATTGAAGAGCTCAACTTTGTTACTCCTATCTGTCACCACATGCCCTAATCTGTCCTATTGGGGTCCTGTGTTGCCGTACACCTTCTTTTTGTTTCCTATACACCTGACGAAGGACCTTTTGTTGTCTTTCATTTTTGATGCCAGCCTGAGTTCTATTGCTGCTTTGGCCTTTCTGACTGACTCCCTGCAAGTGCAAGCCAAGTAGGTATACTCCTCCTTGGTGGCCACTCCCTTCTTCCACAGTCTGTATGCCTCTTTTTTGCCCCTAGGCTTTCCTGGCTTTCCCTGTTCAGCCAAGAGGATTTCCTGGCCCCTCTGCCCCACTTTATATGCAATGGGATTGTTCCCTTCTATCCCCTGAAGGATCATTCCTTTGAGAAACAACCACCCTTCCTAGGCTCCTATCTCACCAATGTTCCTGTTCTTCAGTGCCTCTATTACTAACTGGGCCTGTGCAAAGCAGCTAGTATTCACAGTGGATTTGGATTAGGCCGAATTGGGGGCCAGTGCTTCAATTTGCTGAGTTGAATCACTGTCCTGAATTGATTCAGCCGAATCTGCTTCGGAGATTTGGCTGCTGCTGAATCTCCAAATCAGCCTGGCCAGGCCCATCCCCCGCCTCTCTCCCAGCCCAGCAATGGCTGCCAGGCCTGCCCCAGCTCCTGGCTCTTGTTAAAGAAAAAGCCCCGACTCAACAGGTGCTGCTGGGCAGGGGGATGATCCCTGCTGCCCCCCCACTGCCCCATGCTGCATGGGGGGCTCTGCACAAGCCCCCTGACCCTCCCCTCCTCCACCCAT
>NW_017729017.1:4189090-4209575 GCF_001723915.1 Gavialis gangeticus | reverse complement strand
GGTGGGGGGGCCGGGGGGGGGGGGGGGGGGGTGTCAGAGGGGCTGGGGGAGAAGGGGAGGTTTGTGGGGCTGGCAGGGGTCTCCCCATGGTCCCCTTCCCCCTCCCCCAGCTCCCCATCTCACGCCCCTAGTACTTAACAGCTCCGAGTCAGCTGCAGCTCCCTGCTGTAGCCACTGGGGGCTGCTCGAGTCATGAAAGGTCTCCAAATCTTTTCCAAAGATTCGGAGAACTTTGAATCGATTCAAACCTTTAAATTGGTCCCCTGATTTGATTCGGATTCGGAGATTCTACCACTGAATTGGGCCAAATCTCCTCCAAATCGTATCACCACCCAAAGCTTCACACAGCCCTATTACTAATCTCCTGGGCTCATTGAAGTTGGCTTTTCTGAAGTCTAACACTTCTGACCTACTGGTTATCTTTTCTATCTTTCACTGGATAGTGAATGCAACAATTGGTGGTCACTATCGCCTAGGTTACCCTGTATCTGCAGATCTCCCACCAGGTCATCCCCTGTAGCAAACACCAAGTCCAGTAAGGCACTTCCCCTAGTGGGATTGTATAACTCCTGCATTAGGTGAAGGTCCTGTATACAGGTTAAGAACCTACGTGAATGATCAGATCTAGCTGATTGCTCCTCCCAGTGGATGTCAGGGTAGCTTAGGTCACCCATGACAACCATGTCCTTTGAGTGTACTGCCTCTGAGAGCTGCCTTGAGAATTCCTGGTCTAGTTCATCCTTCTGGTGTGGCAGCCTATAATAGACCACCACTTCAAAGCCCTTTTCACCCCAGCCCCCTTATATTCTGACCTACAGTTTGCCCCTCTTCTGATTCCATCTTGATTGTGGAAGACATACATTGCTCTTTAGCATGGACATGGACATCATGCCCTCCCCACCCCGTCTGTGCACCAAACTTCTGTTCTATTATGAGTATAGACTGGTTTTCAATCACTTATACCAGTAATAGTGTAATGATTGTACCTGGCTTAGGAGACTAATATAGGACCTGAAGTAGTTTAGATCTGTTTCCAGATATAGTCACCTTAGATCTACCTATCATAGCTAAACAACAAGGACACATACAAATCATAAAAATGGGAGCTAGAAGGAACCTCAGTGGGTCACTTAGTCTATTCTGCCTCAAAGAATGGGCACGAGGCTCCTTAGGTCACTGCTGGCAGACATTTATCTAATTTGTCCTTAATTTCCACTGAAGGGGATTCCATCGCATCCTCAGGTTTCTACTTCTTAGGTAGCCTGTTCCACTTTTTCATTACCCATAGAGTAAAGTAATATCCATAATGTGTAGCCTAAATCTCCTTTGATGCAAATTAAGCCTATTTCTTGTCCTACCCTGTGATGGACATGGAGACCAATTGATCAGTGTCCTCTTTATAACAGCTCTTTACCACTGGATGACTATCATGTCTCTAGACACAAGAAACCCAGCTCCTTCAAGTTTTCCTTGCACCTCTTGTTTTCTGAACCTCTTAGTGGCCTTATTGTGCCCCTCTAAACTTTCTTCACTTTGAAGTAATCAGCACGAGGCTCAAGTGAAAATCTTAGACTGTCACCCAGACCCAATGCCCTTCTGAAGGCTTTTAAACCCTCCTGTTTTTTTAACAGAGTGGCATCTCTGTGTTGCATTGCCCCTTTTAGAAGAATCTTTCCTAACAAACTCGCTATATACCTGTCCCTTTAAATTTGTGAGACAGAACACACTGCAGCCTTGAATTAGTAATTTATCCTGAACTTTTGTCAGCTGTGCCTCCCTCTCTTTGAAGCTTGCAAGTATATAGTGCTTTTAATGTTATTTTCTCCTCATTTTCTCTCTTCCTCTGGAAGCTGGTGGTAGGTTAGTTTGCCATCATCTTGGGATCCCCTGAATGGAAGTTGCATCAGTTAAGGTTTCACTCAGGGAGTGCAATTTTCAAGCATAGGGCTCCAATAATCTCCATTAAATGTTTATATTGGCATTTAAGGATACAAATTCCCAAGTTGGGCACTGGTGGATACTTAAGGAGTTTAGGGTGTTAAGACCATATGCTTTTGGAGCTTCTTTATACATGAAGTTATTTAGACACAGTTAAATAATTAGTGTGGACACTTCTTATTTTGGAATAAGGGGCACTTGTTTCCACGTACTATAACCTATTCTTTCTGAATAACTCCACACGTGGACAAATGCTTATGCAGTCCCAGATTGTCTTTTTAGAAGTCCTTTTTTGATTTTTTGTCTTTCTAACTCTGTCACCTGAATCTAAGCATTTCTAGTGCAGCCAAAAGCAGGACTGATTCATGCCAGCTCCTGGGAACTGGGGTATTACACTGCTCATTCATCCCACCCCATCGGGGTAGGCAAAATCTTCCCGATGTGTGCATTTGGGATTGCGCTTCTGTTCCATGTGCGTCATGCAGGAAGAGCAGATTGTGCATTTGCATTTGTTTTATTTTTGCTTTGCGCTTCCTTTCTTCAGCCCGCATTTCTAGTGTTCTTTTCCCCAGAAGGACAAAGAATTCATAAAAACCTTGTTTCAATCCTGCTCATCCCCTGGAGCAGGACTGAAACATGAGAGATCTCATTCCTGAGTTGTTTGTTGTTGGGTTTTTCCCTCTCATTTACATAGCATAATGATTTCTTTTAAGGTTCAATTTTGAATGGCATTTTTGTAGAATTCACTTTATTAATAAACAACAACAACCATGTTAGTTTTACAGTAGAGTATAGAAGCTCCATCTGGTTTTGGTGGGTACACTGTGTATGGTGCTGTATGTCACAGAGTGGGGCCTAGGAGCAGCCGTGATCTCTCTAGCACCCCCCTACCGTGCCAAGTAGACGATCCAGCACCCTCTTTCTTGCCTGCCATGTCTTGTTATATAATTTTATAAAGGGAGGCTGCCTTTTGTCCCCTCAGACACGGTGCTATGTTTGTCCTGGCCTCTACTCTGTAGAGAATGACCTGGTGCACCCCCAGCCTTATGGGCTACGCGTGCCTCCAGCCTCCCCTTTAGCACGCCCCAAGCCTCGCAGATCTACCGGACGTTATCCCACCAATCTGTTCTCGCAGTATGCGCCCCCTGGTCCCACACTGGGGCCAGTCTCTCCATGCTCATGCGCCCCTTGCCCTCACCAGGCTTCTCACTGGACTTGCTCCCTCTCTGGGGCTTCTCAGTGGGCTTGCCCCTTTTCTGGGGCTTCTCCCTTACGGGCAGTGCCCCACCGGGGCCTGCCTCCTGTACGTCCCGCGGTCACCCACACTCAGGCCTGCGCCTCCTGCTTCCCGTGGTCCCGCACTTCCCACAGTCGGGGCTCAGGTGGCCATAGCCATGCCTGGCCCCCTGGCCCTCCGTCTGAGTCTCCCGCCCTGCTCGGGCTTCTCTGGCTATCGCCCCCACAGGGCTGGGGTCAACACACCCCTAACGCAGCGCCACCCTGGTGCCAAACAGCTGTGCCTTCCCTGGCACCGCTCACTGTGCCCTTACAGGGCACCCAGAACCACCCCCCGCTACTGGGGAGTTCCCCTGAGGCCTCCTCCAACCCCTACAGCCTCTTCCGGTCCTCTGGCTTAACAGTAACAAACCAGGGAACATAAAGCCCTGAGCCAACCGGCTATAACTCAAAACAAACCCCCTGGCTAGAACGTAAATGCTGTGCCACCATGGCTCACCTTCCCAGCCTCCCTGTTAGGGCTCTCTCCACCCCATACCATGCTGCAGATGCTCAGACAGTCAGGCAGAGCTGCTGCCAGAGGGAGACTGCCTCTTAAGCTTCGGCCTGGGCTGTTTATAAAGGCCTGGCCCTGCCCCCTTCTGGTCACCTGACCAGTGCGGTTGCCCCAGCAACCGGCACCTGTGCTGCCCTGAAGATTGGCAGCTGCCCTTATCCCTTCATAGGAACAGGGCCCCTGAGTGCCCCTGTGACACTGTATATACATGGACTCCAGTCTCAGTAGGGGCCATTTGTTGCTAGTACAGTTATGACTACTGAATAGTAATAATGATGGTGACAAGCATACTATTTGTGATACATTCAAGAGCTAGTGATATTTGATAGGTATTTTCAGTGTTGCCTAGGAGATTTATACAAGCTGTCCCGTTGGTTCAAATGGGAAATAGGCATCCAAATCTCTTAGGTTGCGTAAGAGTGTCTGCATCTCAAATATGCCATGCTAGTCAGTGGCACCCTCAAACCTGCTGTGCTGCTCCGCATGGGGTATCTTCTGAACCAGAACCAGTATAGCTATGTCTGTGTGGGGCCGTGAGCAGGTTAATCAGTACTACTGAATGGCAGGGCCAGTTAATCTGCCTGCAGTACTGTGCAAATATGGCTACACCACTTCCAGTCCAGGAGGGAATCTACCTGAGGTAGTACAGTGTGTTGAAGGGCACTGCTGTCTGACATGCTAAGTCTGTGGTATAGACATGCCCTAAATTTAGTGAGGGTTAATGACTCCGAGCTTTTAAAAGTGCTTTGAGATCCTCAAGTGAAAAAAGCCTTTGATGAAGGCACAGGTCCTTTGTTCTCAGGGCATGTTTAACAGCTGTGAAATGACCCCTTTCAAGGGCAGCCTGAACAAGACCAGAGGTCCTGGGCTCAAATTCATGTGCCCCAGCTATCACCAAAAAAGTGGATTAGGCATGCAATCTTATTATAGTCCATTCATATTCACGCGAAGATAACGCATCATTCCAAGATACTGGCTTAGCCGCTTGTATTGCTTCAGATGACTAGTCTTTCTATTGAACAGAACAGATGGCTTTAGTATCTTTGGATGTCAGCTGAGGCCAGAGGGAAGGATATGTTGCCATTTGAATAGAAATGAATTGCCGTCATTCTGTGCATGTTCTGAACCAGGATTGATTTCTGTTTCTTTCTGAAGAGTGTGGGGATGTGAACAGTCTGAAGAGTATGTGAATATTTTCAGTCTGTTTTGAGAGAGAGAGAGAGAGAGAGAGGCAGAAGGTACCGTACCAGAAGGTACAGTGAGAGGAGAGGATGCAGTCTCTCTGGAGGTGGAAGATCTCTCTCAAGTTACGAAGTGTGAGTCCTTCCTTTCCCACTGGGAAAGCTGCTCCCAAGGGAAGATAGAAAGTTATCACACCTAAAACAAGATGCACTTTGACTTTGTCTTGCTGGTTTTTTCTGTCAGACTTAGGTGCTAGCTGGGGTTTGGTTTCTTTAAAGATGAAGGCCAGATAATCTTAGCAACTCTTTTCTCCTTTGAAAAGTGCATTTGTGCAGCAAAGAGTGAGAAAGGAGATAGGGCTAAAGAAACCTGCCCCTTGTGTCTGAAGAATTATTATACCAGCTGGAGGGGAAGGAGGAGGAGGGCCATGGTCTACACTAGCCTCACCCACTTCCCGATAAGGGAGAAAATAAAGAAGAGCAGCCCCCATGCCGATGGCATCCGCCGCTCCCATGGTTTGGCAGCGCGAGAAGGCTAGTTATTGCTGGGAGATGGAGTCAGCACTAGTTGGAAGGGGCTGCATTTTATGTAGTGCCCCTGCTGTCCTTTCACTTAGAGGCTCCCAGCACCAAGCTGTGCCTGAGCAATTTTCCTGGGTCAGAGGCCTGCAGTGAAAACAGCCCCTGCCATTAAAGCTGTTTTGTTCAATGCCCGGAGGATTTTTTTGTTTTGTTTTGATAGGGTGGATTGTTTTATTTCTAATATGGAGCCTGAAATATAATAGCTGCTTATTATGGATGAGTTTCATGGGGCCTGGAAACTGAAAGAGAGAATAAATCTGAAAGAGTAGAGCTTGTTAAAAGTGAAAATGATCATCAGAATGAAGACAAACCTGCCGAACCAAAGGTGTCTGGAGGACAGGGGCTTTTATATGCATATTTGAATAGGCCTGCATGTTTTTTTCCCCATGTGGCTTCTATTCTCTTTCCCCTGCTCTCGCTCTCTTTTTTAATCTTTTCCAAACAAATCATCTGAAAATGTCAGTTTAATAAAAGGTGTCTGAGCCCAGAGGCCCTGGACTGCTTTGTCACCTCTCTCCCTTTTGCTTCCCGCTCCCCAGCCTTGCATGCAGAATCACTGCTCTCACTGTTATACAATGAGGGAGGTTCTCACCAAGGTCCTTGGAGCACCCGGTTTGCCAACTGTCCCTGTTTTTATTGGTTGCTGCTGGAAAGGTCGTGGGCCTGGTTTCACCTGCCATTGAGTTGTGTGTAACAGTTTCAAAAGAGCCTGAAGGAGTGTGGCAGATGAGGCTCTTTGGGTGAATCTGAGATCTTTTATTAGACCAACTTAAATAGTTGGAAAAATTTTTTTGGCAAGCTTTCGGGTTCAAAAACTGTTTGTCAGGCTGAGGAAGTCTCTGCAGTTGGTGTGTGCTCTTCCTGGATGGAATGAAGGAGTGACACACCCAAGTCCCAGTGGGATCCAACTCCTTTGATAAATGCCAGTGTTAGATATCTGCAGGGGGAGGGGGAATCGTGTCTCAGGTGAGAAGCTGCGGGGGATTTTGACTTGGTAGGGTTCTCAGCCTGCTTTGCACCTTGAGGTAAAGATAGGCCCTGTGGGGCTGTATCATTCAGCCCTTGCAGCTGCCGGAGGGGCCAGGTATGTGGGGTGGTGCAATTGGGGGTGGGTACCACTGCTGACTTCCAGGGTATGGAGACCTGTTGGGGATGCATGTCAGCAGCAGAAGGGTGAGTAACCAGTGCATTACCCCCTGCAGCTCAGGAACCTGTGGCAGTTAATGTCACTGCTGCTCACTTCCCTGCTGGAAGTGAGGCAGGATCCAGTTTGACACGTTGGTGTAAAGGAGGATTCAAGGCAGTGGGGCTTTCACCCTTGGGATGCTACAGAAGTGTTCCATGTCCCTCTCTGGAGGTGTGCTTGAGAGCAGTGCTCCCCAACCACACTATAGAAGCAGTGTAGATATGTCCTTGTGCTTTGACATTAATTACAAGGTCTCTCATGCCTCTGTGATCGTGCCCTCTTCTAGTAGCACAGAGCCTCCTTGTTCTAGACAGAGTATTTACTTGCCCTTCTGCCATCATGTCTATACGTGTCACAAGCTTTAACAGGCATGTCCTCACAACACCTCTGGGAGAAGCAGTTTATACGTGGGGAATAGAGTCAGGGGAAAGACTAAGGCTGTATCTCGCCTGCAGCTGAGGTATTACATACTCAAGCCAGCCTGGGCACCAGTGACAATGACACTGCAGCAGCCCAGGTTTCAGGGCAGGTTGCAAAAGACCATGTGGGACCATGGGGGGATAGTCCATGTGGAAATCCCTATGATCATTACTTCACTGCTCTTGGTCCCTAATACATAGTCACTGCTCTGAATGCACTAGAGATATGCCTCTAGGTCTTCCTACAGGAAGTCTGTGGAAGAACAGAAAAGTTGACACTGGTCTCCTAACCCAGACCAACTTGCCCTGCCTTCTCTGCTAGCCCCAGGCTGTGGCAATAGGCTCATCCTTTTGAGCCATTTTGGCACCAATCTGCTAAATTATCAATGCTGTTTCATGCTGGGCCACTTTGTTCCTCCAGGTCTGCATCCCATCCAGCTTGATGTTGCCTGCCTCTAATGAGATCACATGGAGTACAAGGCAGGATGGCTGTGGGGAAATTTGCTCTTGGAATCCTTTGCTCCCAACGGAAGTCAGATTAGCTTTCTAAATGGAAGAACTAACATCAAAAACCTTTGCAGTTTCCTGCTGAAATAGGCTAATCTGCTGCTTAAATAGGCAATAATGCCAGTGAAGCAATCAGCGACCGAGTGGTAAAAATTCCAGTTCAATAGTTGGGAGGGGGGAAGGGAGGGGAGGGAATTAACGCTGCATACCGATAGCTGGCACAGGCACCATGCATACGAAAGGTGGCAGCTGCTTGTGCGCTCAATAAAGATTTCAGGCAAGAATTATAGCTGAGTACTTTAGTTGTGTATATTCTGATCTCTGGGATATAACAGAAGCCCCAGAACAATCAAGCATTTAGACTTCAGCCTTTGCCCAATATTGCCTTCTGCTGCAGATACCAGGCACTGAAGAGCGTGGGGTCAGCTGGTCAATCCCCATATGTCTCTGTCACTGCACTGCACCAGGACAGATGGCTGCCACAGGATTTAGGAGCTAATTTGAGGGGCTCAGCACTGAGATTACACTTTCTGCTTCCAATTGCTGTGAGAGTTTTAAACACAGGAGGCTGGCTGTAATATATGCCACAGCACAACTATTGATGGGGGCACCAGGGCTGGAATACAATAAGGGAAAAAGAGCTGAGGATGCACGGAGTGTGAAAATAAAGTAAGATTGAGAGTCAGAGGGGATGATGGGAGGGAGGGCAGCAGGCTGCTGGAGAAGAAATGTAATAATGTGACAAGAAGATAGCACATCAGCAGCAGCTCGGCACACCCCCCAGCCCAACACATTTAATGAGACACTGCATGCTGCTAACTTAACGGGTTGCTTTCTTTAAATAAATATCATAATAAAAAATGCAAGCGTGTTCAGATAGGAGGCCACTTAATTCATCCAAGCTTTTCTGGCTTTGTCTTTTTATTGTTCTGATGATGATTTATGGAACCTGGCTCTCTGGTGTGTGGTAGCCACTTTGTGTTGCTGGGTCAGCTGGCCCTAAGTGAGCATAATTGTTCAGCCAGCCCTTAGTGAGCATGAGCCTCCACTTGGATACAGCTGATGTACGGACCTTTTAGATCACCTGTCCCACCTGCTGTAAGAATAGCAGAGGACAAGGGGTTTGGCCTGAAGATGGGGTGGGGCCAGACACCTGGAGCAGGTGTAAAGTCCCTTGTGGCTGGTGCAGGCTAGCATAAGTTGAAGGTGGTACATTTGGGCTTTGTGCAGAGCCACAGAGTAGATGGGGCATAGATGAGTCTTGCAGGTCTGCGTCACCTATCCCATTATGCATTCTTAGTAGCTTATTTATGCCCCTGGACTTGGCTTATTTGTGTGACAGTGTGGAAAAGAGGGCAGGATGCTTTGTGTGGAATGGTGGTGCCTTGAAAAGCTTACGCTGCCATTTTAGGTCCTATCTAAACAGGGGCTTTGTACTAGCCCTCAGTCTGGGTAAGGTACAGTTAGCTTAATACATCATTTGTGTGCAAGTGGTAGAGCTGCTGCTCTGAAGAGTGACTGGCTGCATCTGAACAGGAACTGGAAATTAGGCTTGTGGGAAAGATAGCAGTTTCTAGGGACCCTGAGTATGAATGGCCCTTCTGAGATGCACTAACCTGGGGGGATACAGCCTTGCTTAAGGAGGGATTACTGCTGACTCAAGCTGGAAGAGAGGCCTTCGTTGGTCTAGCCACAAGAACAGCTTAAGGCTCTGTTCTGAAGTGGAGTAATGCCTCTGCTTCTTTACAGCGAAGCAGTGGAGTGCTGGGCTGGGACTGTGGGGAAGATCTGGGTCCTGTTCTTGTCTCTGCTATGGGTTTGTAGGGTGATGTTGCTTGTGTCTCATCATTGCCTTGTACCCTAGTTTCCCTATCTATGAAATGGGAATAGAGGCCTCTTTTGTGAAGCATTTGGAAATCAGTAGAGGAAAGGTACCTTGTACGAGCAAGGTTTTATTATTCCAGTGGCACTATGATATTGGGTATAAGCAGAAGAAAGTTCAGATATGTGGATTCACATTCATTCTTCTTTCAAACTCTGAGGATGCGTTTCTGCTTTCAAGCTCTTTTTTCCTGTGTCATGTGAATCTGCAGCAGCTCCACTAAAGCATGGGTAGACAGATTCATTCTAGCTGAAGTGCAGGTATTCACTGCAGATTTTTTCCACTTGTGTAGTGGGACTCAGGGTTATTGAGGAAGATGAAGAGCTTGGAATAGAGCGGGCAGGTAAATAAAGCTACAGCAGAAGGTTAAAAGTCCCAGCAGTACTGATATAATGGCAGGAGTACAAGTGTAAGATCATTCCAGCCTTTATTGTTCCTCCAGGTCTCCTTTCCAGCATGATATCCTTCTCTTGTGCTCTGCCTCTGGCTAACCAGCTCAAAAAAACCCCCAAAACCACAGAAGTAGGGGGTGAGGGCATCTGGGAGACCAGAAAGGAACTAGCTCAAGTTTCTCTCCAGAGACTGTCTGTGCTTCCACTTGCCAACTGCTTTGCTCAAAGAGCAGAGGATTCAGTTGTCTGTAACACTTTCCATGCTAAGATCTTGCTTTCAGCTTGCCTCTCTGTTGATGATTTTTCTCCATGCTTTGGTGCTAAACAGAGGCTTGCTTTATTCCTCTGAAGAAGCTCAGATGGTGATTCCTCTGTCTTCCCAGCTCTCTGGTTTCTACTTTTAAAAGGTGCTAATTTTCTGCTATGTGGAGACCACATTTCAATTGTTTCTGCTGCTGGACTGTGGTTGGGACATTGAATTGTTCATGGGCTGCACATAATGCACTGTGACTTTTTCTCTAGTGCTAGGCAAATGATGCAGGAAAAACTCCTTGCTTGCCCTAATCCCTGGTTAAGTCTATTAAATGAACCTGAACAGGGAAGGCAGCCTGCAGGCTCCTAAAGCCCACTGAAGCTGGTGGAAAGACATGTGTTGACATCAGAAGACTTGGGTTCTGGACCAAAGCCCTTGTGCAAACCTGTGGAGGTTTATACCTCACCCATACCTGCAGCAGCAATGCATGTGTCTGTGAAAAACTGTGCTGGACTGACTTATTAAAAATCTAGTCCCTCTTGTGGGGATGGTTTAAGTCTGCTTTTCCCTTGGAGTATTTGAAGTTCCCCAAATGCTTTACACTAATTCTGAAAGCCTTTTAGTGTCCCTTTACAGAGAGAAAGTGAAATACTGAGGTTAACTGATGAATTAGCAGCAGAATTAGAAACATAACCAAGTAGTATTGACACATTGCTGTATTTAGTTTAAACCACCTGTTGTTATTTCAATAGGTCTCTTTTCACTGTAGGTGTCCCAAGGTCCCTTTTGTGAGCACAGAGCAATCTCAAGCCTTACCCAAAAAGTGAAGCTATATTTTCTTCGGCCTTTTGTTTGCCAAGTTTTGCACTCTGGTTGAACTTTGCCCAGTTTCCATTAGACTTTTGGACAACTTTTAAACTATTTTGTTGCTGGTATCTGCTTTGGGCGCATCTCTTTGGAGAAAAGCCAGAGAAATTGGAACGGCGCTGCTGCTCATATTGGGGTGGACATAAAGGGTAGGCTAAGTATTAGAAATACAATCCATAGAGGTACTCAATAGAGGCCTGCAACCTCAAAAGAAAAGTGAAGGTTATTTTGGGAGCACTTCTGGGAGGTACTGAAGAATTAAATCATTCCAGTTCCCATTTAGGGCTGAATTGCAGTACTAGCTCTCACTAACCAAGCAAATTTCAACCATAAGTAACTTTAGTTATCTCAATGTACAGCACCAATCTGAGTGAATACTGGTATTGCCAGTTGGCCTATATTTATTAATTTTACCACTTTCTTGATGAGTTCAAGAACAGCTTTGAATAATGCAAGGGGTGGGGTGGGGTAGGTGAGTGCTGCACAAAGCTTAGTCCAAAATGTTCAAGGGAATTTTGTGTTAGGTAAAAGCTTTTCAGCAAAAAAATGTAGTGGAAAGTGGTGGTAACATCTGTGAACTTTTGACATTGTATATTTTTTTTGTTCTTTCTAATTTAGAGGCATTTTGGAAAATTACAGTAGCTCTGGGAGGGCACGTGGCTGGGTGGGGAGCTGCTCTGTGGCCAGGATCTTGAGGCAGTGACAACGTGGTCCAGAGCTAAGGCAGAGCTGCGATCCACAGCCTGTATGACTTGGGCAGTGGGGTGCAGGCAGTGGATCATGACTCTGTCCTGGCGACCATGCTGTCACTGCTGCAAGATCCCAGCCCTGGAGCAGCTCAAGCAGGGGATTGCAGCTCTGCCCCAGCTCCAGACCAGGCTGGGGCAGAGGAGGCAGAGACCCCATCCCCTGCCTGCGCGCCCCTGCCCAGAGCATGCAGGTTACAGATTGCGGCTCTGCTCTAGCTCTGGAGCAAGCTGCCCCCATCGCAAGTTCTCAGTGGCTCTGGAGCAGCCCCCTGCCCTGCCCTGCTCTGCCAGGTGGGCTGCCAGAGTGGCTGTAACTGGTCTCCTTGACAACCCCAGCTTTCAGCTTTCCCAGGCAGCTGTGACCGGGGTCTCCATGGAGACCGGCCCCAGCCATGTGGCAAGGGCTGCCGGAAATGGAGTCTGGCTCCCAGCCGGATTGGCCATTTTGCCTGCCCCTGTTCTAGTTGCTTCCCCCCCATTATGCTACTGGAAGGGGACAGAAATTATACTAGATTACACCAGTGGTTGAATTTGGCTGTGACTGGTATTGGAAATAAACTTCAGAAAACAGGTTTGTCTCTCCCAGTGATCACCTTCTACCTAGCAAAATCATTAGGCTTGATTCTTTGTTGCTCTCTATTTTATACAGACATTAACCCCCATACAAAGTGAGCGTAAACTGCTACCTGATTAGAACGGTAACTTTGCACAAATGTAAATGGTGACACAAGGGCCTGTGCAACAAGCCAGACCCCGCACATCTGTGCAAGCTCTGCTGTTTTGCCATTTACACTTGTTGGGGTGAGCAGATTATACCCAGCATGTAAATAGCATCATGACTGAGACTGGCCTGTGTGTTTTCGAGGGTACTGAGTGTTATTATTCCTGGCTAAAACTGGTTGTCCGCATTAGTCCTCTCTACAATAAGGATTATATTGGGGGAAATCAGTTTAGAGTATTATAGTGCACAGCCCAAGCTGTGTCCTGTATGAAAGAAGACAAGTGGGAAGTTTTAACAGTGAGTAGGGAAGAATCGTAGAAAAGTAGGGCTGGAAGGGATCTCAGGAGATAAGCTAGTCTGACTCCCTTCTCAGGGCAGGATCATCCCTGTCTAAACGATCCTAGGCAAGTTTTTGTTTAACCTGTTCTTAAAAATTGTGGGAACAAGCCCTCATGCACAACTATCAGGCATAATGCTTGAAAAGAACAGCCTTTAACCTGCCCCAGGTGAATTGACAAGGTCACTGCCAATGCCACTCCAAGGACAGGAAGTAGTTTGTTAAAATATGCTCAGGAGGTCCACAGTCTGTGCCAGTGTCACTGTGGGGTAAAATTCCTTCCTGATCCCAAATGTGGTGATTAATCTGACCCCAGGGAAAGGAGTAAGATCCTCTAGCTGGACGTCTCTGAGTTTTCTAAATCTCAGTAGGAGCATTAGCACACCCCTTTCAAACACTCAGTAGAAATTTGTACTCTCCACTTTCTGAATTTATTTATATATATAAATAACGTTGGACTTGGCCACAGCTCTCAAATATTGGCTTAGACTGCAAGTTAAAATTATCTTACTGGCTTCCCATCCTACTCAGTCACTTATGCAAATAAAAGTCCCCAGGGCTGGGGTCCCAAGGAAACTTGGGCTGGAAAAGCAAAAAAAAAAATGGATTGCAGAAGAAGGGCTATTAGCATAAAGGAAATGGGGAAACACCTACCTACATCACCTCTTTCAGCAGGTAGTGATATTAATCTTTTGTTTTCACCAGCAATAGCATAATTTTCAAAGTTAAAAATAAAACCAACACATTTCCACAAGAAGCCATCTAGTCCTTCTTCATCCTTCTGTTTAAGAAAACTTCATCTTCCAAAAGAGAAGAAAGCAATTAGTGAATGCAGAATGCATGCCTCGTTTGCTAGCATAATTACTGCAGTTGTGCGTGCAAGTTGAGTAGTTTGGTATACAAATGAATGGTTCTGTCTCTAGCAGATCAGGAAGACTGTAAGGGAAGGCTAGATACTTTCAGGCTAGAAATTGGGTTGTGTTTTTTCTTTGTAATCTTTAACTGTAGGGTGGATGTCTCTAAAAAGACACAGCTACCTCTGCTGCCCAATAAAGCCTCACCAAATGCAAATCTCAGCTTTGTGCAGAAAGTCAGATTGGATGATTAAGGATGACTGGCCTTAAAATCTTTAAATTGAGGCATTGGCCAGCACCCTTGTAGATTCCCCATAGGTATGTGCAGTCACTAACATTCAGTGATTGGGTATGTCTACTTTGCATGCATAAAAGTGTTGAGAGCAAAGACCCACCCTCTGCAGAGTGATGTCAGCTCCCTGCAGAGGCCCTGGAGTAGAGTGCTGTGCGCACACCCATGTGCTGAGTGCAGAGCCTGAGTGAATGGGGTGACTGGTCAGGGTGTGTGAAAGACTGTGGGTGTGTGGTGTGGCTGGACTGAGGGCCTGACTGAGAGGTCTGTGTGCGTTTTTGGGGTGTGGAGAGGCTCTGAGAAATTGGAGGAAGGTGTTTGGTGAAGGAATTGGTGGTTGCATTGCTGGGGTGAGAGGCTGGAGCAAGAGTTAGGATAGAGTGACTGGTTTCTTTGGCTGGTGCACTGTGGAGGCACGTCGTGTTAGAGTTAGTGACCTGTGAGGCCCCATCAATCTCCTCCCTCCATTGCAGTGAACCTTCGCTGGAGGTAGCTAGGGTTGGCTCCCTGGGTTTCTTTCCCTCTGGGTGTGTGTATCACATAAAGCAGCAGCCCTCTACTTCCCATTGTAAGTATCACCCATCCCTTTTCTCCCTCACTCTTGTCCTGGTTGTGGGTTACTTCTCCTTATTTGTGAGGGGAAGGGAAGCCCTACTGAGCAGTTGTCTGACGAGCAAACCATGCTCAGGAGACCAAAGGCAATAAAGTTTCCCCTCTCCCTCAATAAAGTCTACCCCATCCTTGAGTAAATATTATACTGTTGTATTGGTAAGGGTCATTGTGGGAACTGGGTGTGTATATGTGTTGCTTACTTACCAGTTGTTTGTTGTGATTTAATAAACTGTTTTATTTGTATACCTTTAGCAGTTCTCTTAACGATTATTCATTAAAACTGGTGATAGGGTCGGTCTTTGCCCTGTCCATATCTATCTTGCTGGGGAGAGATCCAAGAGGAAGCAGCTGTTTGGGCCTGCTTTATAATTTGGTTTAAAAGAGTGATTTTTCCCCCTCCAACAATAGGTGCACCCCTAACTTGTGTACCTTTACTCTTACCATGCATGCTGAATAAGGCTAAGAATATTATTCAAACCTGACAGCAATTCAACAGTTAAGAATGAACAGCAAATCTGCTAATATACAGAAGTGTTATGTTCCTTATTATAGCTGTCAGATAAGTTATAATTTAACCTGCATGTGGAAAAAAAACGCTCCCTAGAATGAAGCTAAACTTGATCTCTCTCTATTTTTTTGACATATTACTGTTGGAATTCATGCCAAGCTTCATCTCCGTTTTCAGTAGAAAATGTGATATACCCAGTGGAGCCAAATACGAGAGAGAGGTATCAAGAAAAATATATTTAGGTGTAGACAAAGTACTGAAGGCTCATTTCAGATACCACTCTGCAGGAGTGATATTGGGATGGAGGCTCATCTCTTAAGCAAACAGCTAAAAAGAATGTATTGTTTCCCACATTTCATGAAACCTGTGTTGACAGGGTCAGTATGTCACATTCTCACTCCAGTGAGACTGCTAATATATACCAGCTGGCACTATGGCATGTTTCATTCACAGAGAGTCCCATCTGTGACTTACAGAGAAAATTGGTTAAGAGCTCTAGTTCAGGAGTGGCCAACCCACAGCACCTGTGCCACAAGTGGCATAGGCAGCCTCTTCGCAAGGCACACGGCAGATCAAGCAGAGAGTAGAAAGCAGAGCTACAAATCAAGCAGGGGAAGGGGATTGGAGTGACACAGTGGGAGGGTAGGGAGCCTAGCTTTGGCATGCGTGCCAAAAAGTTTCATCCCCAGTGCTCTAGTTGGTTCCTCTACCTTGGTCAGAATTGGCGATGAGTGGGCATCTCCCAGGGCACTGTCCAGCCTCATTTTGAATATCTTCAGTGATCAAACATTTTCAAATTTCTGCAGGGCCCAGTTTATGATTGGGAGAGCCAAGGATCCTCAGTACCCAGTGGTGAATCAATGCACATTGCTTTCACACTGGATACAAAGAACCTACCACTTGTGCAAGGACCTGCCGGCATCACAAAAGGATTGTCACTACACATGCATGCTGTGCCACTGTGAAGTATGCCCAGCCCACTTGCTTCCACTCCATATGTGCCAGTTGCTGCAATTGAGGCAACATAGCCACTTCGGAGCAGCCTTGAGGATGCATCCAGAGGCCCACTTGCGTGATGGTTTGGAGGTTCTTATTAGCATATACCCAGGGCTGCTTGAAGGTGGTTGTGTTGCCTCAACTCCATGACTTGGTATGTGCCAAGAAGTGTGTGTGTAAGATGTGCTTCATGGCAGCATCCCTGGGAGTGACACACAAGCAGTGCAAATGAGCTCTAAGGGACAATAGGCTCTTCAGAAGCAAAAGGGGTGGTATGGTCCCATTTCCCTCCCCTGAATGAAGAGTTTGGGGGGAGCATATGTTATATCTGTAAAGAGGATGCCCGAGTTCAATTCCTAAACGTACTCCTGTCTCGCACCTCTGGCACTGTTTTCTCTTTCCCTGTCAGTGTCTTTTGTAGGCAGGCTGCCGACAGGGGTTGAGTAGATTTTCTTCCTGGGTGCAGCTTTTTTGCACCGAGACACAACAGAGCCCCACCTCTGTCCCTCCATATATTCATGTACAATCTGAAGGGGCCTGATTTACACCATTCAACAGAACCTTTCCTGTTGCTTAACTCCCACTCCCTGCAAAGAAGCTAAAACCTACTTGGTAACTTTCCGCTGTTAGCTTGTAGAGCCCTGCTGCTGTCAGTGCTCTGTCTCGATGGCTGTTCATTCTTCTACTGTTTTTCAGGCATATGCAAATGTAATTAATATCCTCTAAATTAATCTTCAGTACTCAGGGGGAGGGGGGGGGAGATGCAATCTTCCCCCCACTTTCCCCCAGCCCCCATTTGTCATAATGACTGTGTGAAATAATAGGGTTGCACGAAGGAGCGTTTAATATCCAGCCGTGCCATTATAGAGCTCTGCTCACAGCTCCCTGCATGGAAGGATAATCATTGTACCTGCTGCTGTCGGACTTATCAGTGTGAGTGGTAATTATTGGCACCTGCAGTTAGGCACAGAAGCTCATTCAGGCTCCATGAAATATGAAACACATCATCAAGGAAGAATTCAAGTGACGCCTCCCCCGCAACACGCACACACTGTTCCCTGCTATGTCTTTTCTGTGGGGCCCCAGAAAGCCTGTCCAAAAGTGGGGAGCAGCAGAATCCACCCTATCTGGGTATTGGAAGCATGTTTGTGCTTTAGGAAATATAATTTGCCTCCCAAATGTTGTTCAATAGTAAGTAGTGTGTTCGGCTCTTCCTTTGATTCATCTGTCATGCATCTCTACTGATGTGCCACTTTTCTAGACCTCAGGACTCTAGGGCTGAGTGCTCACACATGCTTCTGCTAATGGACCTAAGTCCTGGCCTGCAGTGTCTTGCTCCTGTCAGCTTTGCCAATGCACCTTTGCTTCCAACTAGTAACACTGTTCACAGTTTTGCTGACTTGCAGTTCTCTTTGTTATGCCACCTTGCACTCCCCCAAATCCTCCAGGACACACAGCTGTAAATCCATGCCACTCCTGAGTTGTAGTGTTCTGCTCTTTCCAGCCTGTTCCCCACATGTATCTTTGCTGATGTACACCACCACCTTGATGAAACCTTCCCCACTTTGCTTTCTGTTCATTGTACAACAGTCCTGAATTCTGCAGTGCTTCCGGAATGTGGAAAACCATTTTCCCAAGAATCAGCCATAAGATTAATTTCTGCTGCTAAAACCAAGTTTGGCTTAGGTCGTCAGGAGTAAAAAGCTCCAACTCTGATTCCTTACATCTAAATATTCACCACAATTTTCTTTTAAACAGTATATTTATCTTGCACCTGAAAAATGTGTGTGCAAATTGGAACTTAATTCTATTTGAATACTGATAGAGTGCTTTTTGAGTGGGGGGAGCTCAGTGTGCTTTGCAAAGGTAGATGTATGTTGTTCCCATGTTACAAAGTGGGGAGATGTTATACAAAGAAGCTAAAGGATTTCTCAAGGTAATATAGGAAGACACTGTGAGAAATGGAAGTCTTCTGATTGAGTCAGTTCTTCAGCCCTCCATCATGTTGCATCCTTTTACACGCCCTAAACAGGTGAGCCTATTTCTCATTTACACAAAGGCTCTTCTGCACAGCCTAAGAGTAAAGACAACTGAGTTTCAACTGCTGGCTTGCATGATTGCCCATTTTGTCCACTCAGTTGCAAGCTTGTAGGGCTGAGTGGCCGTTTGTTTGTATGAGTGGCATGATGGTTAGATGCCCACACTCGAATGTGTGGCTCTGAATGTTTTCTTCCGCTGTTTGTTTTTCATAGAACGTAGGAGGCCATTTTTGCTTCTAAATGCACCGAGCAGCTCAGGACCTTAAATACTGTTCACTGACAACTGTTACAGTTTCTGATTGTACTGTTAACAACTGTCCATGCTTGACTTGAAACAGAAATAAGTGGCATGACTTTTCAGACTCAACTAAAGCAAGATTAATGGAAAATCAATGTGTGTGCTGTAAATTCCATGTAGTTAATACATACAATATTTTAAAAGTACAAAATAATAGAAAAGCAGGTAGGTAAAAAAGACAGTAATTGATGGATTGCCTTTGATTTTTTTCAGGGAAAATAATTGTATGTGTAACTCTGAGATAAAGCACTTAGCAAACTGACATCATGTTCTGCAACTCTCTCCTATCCATTTAGTCATGAAAATCACTGTTTTCAGAGAGCCTAGAAAGCTGCACTGAGGAGCAACGCATTTCTTGTCAAACCTTGGAGAGACGTGGAGTTGCACATGAAGAGCAGCTGGGAAAGCAGGTAATTTGGTTTGTTCACTGTTTTGGAAACAAATTGCCAACCTCCAGCCAGTAGCATAATGAAGGGGAGGAGGAGCACCAGGACACCAGCCCTGGGGGTTGATCTTGGGGGACTGGAGGGAGGTAGAGTAGCAGCTACACTGTAGCCTGGCCACCAGTGTTGAACCATGAGCTGCGGTTGCTCAAGGTGCTCAAGGATCTAGTTATGCTTGTGCATCTAGCTATATACAGGACTCCTGGTGGCTCACTTGGTTAGGGTCATGGCTTGGCCACTACCCGATCACTTCCCCAAACCCATCTGGAATGTAGGGGGCTCAGACCCACCTTAGCAGTGCTGCCTTTGTAATCACTGCTGATTCCTTGGAACTTCTTTACTCAGATGTCTTAAGAATGCCCCTTTTCTGGTGAGGATGGATCCCTTTCCCTAAGCACAGACAAAAATACAAGTTTCTAATCAAGGGCCTAATGAAGTTTCCATTAAATCTAGTGGTAGGGGAGGGCTTTCAGCACACAATAAGATCGCTTGGAGTTTTGTGTTGGCCCCCACTAGAGATAGTATGTGTTATAATACAACTTAGCAAAAGTTGTATTATAACATGAGAGCCCACTCACTTCAGTGCAGATGACATACAAATTGTCTGCTATGTGAAGTCAGCGGCCAGTCTCCAGCTGCTTTAGATCCTGCAGATCACAAAAAAGATTGGGACTCCATTGAGCTAGGCTGTCTACAAGAAGAGCAAGAGACAGTCTCTGCCCTGAAGATGTTGGAAGCTGAATAGATGAGGCAGACAGGGGGAGGGGGATCAGAGTGACTTGTCCAAGGCCATGCACCAGGTTAGTGGTACAGGCCGAGATGGAAATGAAAGCCAGCACTTTTGAATCTTACTCCAAGGTTCTGTCTACTCAATGCAATGCTAGGCTGAGGGAGGTTCTTGGGAAAATGGGACAAAGAAATCACTCCTGTCTGAGAGATTTAGACTGTTATAGCCCTCAAGACTCCCAGGCACTAATGCTCAGCCCAACAGCAGCACCTCACCATGGGAAGGACTCTTGGGTCAGAAAGTTAAGGCCACTCTTGTATTAACATGCCACTTTGTCAGGTACCCTGGAGGCATCTAAGCCTGATACAAAACCATGCTCTCAGTCAAATGCATGCCTTCAGCTCATAATGGACAGACCCTAAGGAGCAGCAGCACCCAGGCCCTTGTTTCCATGGAGATAAAGTGGAGACATACAATCCACCTAGACTTCTGAATGGAGGCAGGTGGGGGGAATTTATCGTGAGTGGCTTTAGCAGCAAATGGCAGTTGGCTTCAGCTTTGGGAAGGTCAGACTTTTGTTCTTGTTCATGTTCAATTTATACTGTCTTCTCTCTCACTTGATATGTACTGGCAACTATGAACTATTACAGTGTGCTGAGCAGGTGGGGGAAATGGAGACACCATACTGTTCTGGAACACAACAGCAAGACATTAATAGTCTATATATGATTGTCATTTCAACAATCTGTCCTGCACCCACTGAGAAGCATGGGTATAGGTAGAAGTTTGCCATCTAATGAATATTTAAATTAAATTTAAGAATGAAGTGTCCCCTGGAGACGTAATTTAGTCTCTAAGTGTTAAAGTGTACAAGATATCATATTCCATGATGGGTGGTGGTGGGGAGGTG
>NW_017729017.1:4188093-4189065 GCF_001723915.1 Gavialis gangeticus | reverse complement strand
TAGAGAGTTATGGCAGGTTGCTGAGCAACAGAGTCTATCAAGGGACAATCTAGAGTTTAATTTTCTTTGCTAAATGGTTTGCTGAGCTTTCTGGGGATGGAGTCTCATTTGCGCTTTTCCAAGATGTACAAAGGCAGAGTTCTTATGTCATGTCACTGCCATACTACACAGTAGGGCTGTGTGAAATGTCTCTGGCCGTTTTGTTTCAACACTGTTTCGACTCATTTTGAGCTCAAAACAGCAAAGTCAAAATGAAATGAAGGGCTTCAAAACAGCCTCAAAACAAAACGAGGCTAGTTGAAACATTCTGAAACTTTCAAAACATTTTGAGTTTCAAAGCAGTCAGCAGCCAGGCAGTGGGAGATGGGAGAACCAGGGCTGAGCTTCCAGCAGCTCCAGGCTCAGCCAGGTGGGGAGCACAGCCTAGGTCTCCCCACCTACCATGGCTGGGGTGTGGGAAGCCTATCACAGTGCAGGGGAAGGGAACTGAGCCCTGGCTCTGTTTCCCTCCCCAGAGCTGCAATCAGCCTGGAGAAGGGATCACTCAGTTTCTCTCCTCAGCCCTACAATTGGGTTGGGGCAGGCAACTCAGCCCAGCTGGGCTGAGTTCCTAACCTGATGATTGGGCTGGGGAAAATGAACTGCCCCAGTGCGACCATTGCGAGTAGCCCAGTGTGACCATTGTGAGTTCCCCTCTCCAGCATGACCATCAGGCTGGGGAAGGGAAGTCAGCCCATCCAAGTTAAGTTCCCATCCTCAGTGCTATGATTGGGCTGGGGAAAGGAAGTCAGTCCAGCTGGGCTGAGTTCCCGGCCCCAGCCTGATGATCAGGATGAGGAAACGAACTCAGCTGGGCTGACTTCCTTTCCCCAGCCAGATCTAGCGCTGGGGAGGGCAACGCAGCCCAGTTGGGCTGAGTTTGTTTCCGCAGCCTGATCATAGCACTGGGGATGGGAACACAGCCCAGCTGGG
>NW_017729017.1:4179966-4183093 GCF_001723915.1 Gavialis gangeticus | reverse complement strand
ACTTCCTTTCCCCAGCCAGATCTAGCGCTGGGGAGGGCAACGCAGCCCAGTTGGGCTGAGTTTGTTTCCGCAGCCTGATCATAGCACTGGGGATGGGAACACAGCCCAGCTGGGCTGACTTCCTTTCCCCAGCCTGATCTAGCGCTGGGGAGGGGAACTGAGCAATTGGGCTCAGTTCTCTTCCCTGGTCCATGCAACAGCACTGGTTCCCCTCCCTGATCTGGCAGGCAGATCAGGGGCCGTCAGCTCCAGAAGGACTGGCAGAGCCTTGGCAGCCCTCCTGGGGTTGGGCACTGATCTGTCTGCCTAATGAGAGAGGCTGTTTTGAGCTTCTCCATTACAGCTAATGGGCAAAACATCAATACAGCGTAAAAACAGCCTCACTGTTTCAACAAAGTGAAATGGACCAGCTGTTTTGACTCAAAATGAAATTCAAAACAAAACGCTTTCTGTCCAAACCTTGATACTCAAGTCAAAATGGAACAGTGCCGTATTGCACAGCCCTACTACACAGATAATCCAGTTCCTCTCCCAGTCTTCATGCCTTGCTATTGCTGATTCTTGATAAGACAGCTAGTCAGAGGACAGCTAGACCAAACAGACAGGAGTGTTGCCAAGTGACAAATGCAGAGGACTTGTCAGCAAGATTTCTGTGTTCTGTTCTTTACTCTGCTATTGAGTTTATTTGTGGCTGGGGAAGAGATATGGACCCATAGTTAGAGGTTAGTATATGTGTTTGATGAGGGAGTCCATCCATCCCATTAAGTAATGGGTGTTCTTGGAATGAATGCTAGGTACCATTTTTAGAGGCTGATCTTTTGCAAGAACTGAGGGTAGTGGAAGCATGCAGGGTCTTGAGTGCTTAGGGAACTCTTATGCTAGTTGTAGGTGCTAGGGAAGATTTGCCATATACACAAAAATGCCAGATAGGTGCCTAGTTCCTGTTGGTTTCTTAGGATCCTAAGAGTCACTTTTCTCTCTGAAAACCTTCCACTCTGAACTAATGAAAATCTAAACCTACAAGTCAAAGTTCTGTCCCTGTAACCAAGGGGCCAGACCTAAGAAGGCATTTAGGCTCCTGACTCCTACTTAGGTGCCTAGGGGGAGTGTTGGTGGCTTTAATCTTGTGGACATGCAAAGATGTGGATGTTGGTATTTTCATTGTTCCCCAAAAAAGTAGTTTTGGCCTATTTGAAAATTGAACCCCAAGGAATAATTTCCTGGGGGAAAATTGAGGTGGACTCTTGCTTAATTCACTAGAGAAAGGGAGAATCTGCCAGGACAGCAAGTATTATACAGCAAAATCTACTTCAGGAAAGGCTGATCTTTTCACTCAAGATTGATTACTCTGCCTCAGCATGTTATTAAACATAAAAAATACAAGGATGAAAGGGAATAAAATATAATGTAGAAAAATCCACAGATTTATGCTTGAGATTCCCCACCCAGTATCCTCATTTGTTTTATTGCTTCCTTTAGAGGTGCAATTGTGTCTCTGTACAGGCTTGGGGAGAGGGAAAAAACACTCAAATGGTTGTTCTCTCGGGCATTTTATGAGGATTTGTATCCCTTAAGTGCTGATGGAGAGGAGAGGCATGCTGGATGTATGACTCTTATAACAGATATAACCCTATTGGCAGGCATAGCAAGTGGCAGAGGTATGAGATGGGAGGCCTGGGACCTCTTCCCAGCTCTGCCACCAGCCTGCTGGGTGATCTTGCTTTTTTTCTCTGTTCCCCATTTCTCTGTTTGGTTTAGAAGTTGTCAAGGGCACAAGCCCTCTTGTCAAGTGTTTGTACAGGAGACAGAATACTGGGGCCTGTATCCCATTTGATATCCCAGGTGCTCAATGGATATAAATAATCACCATTATATTGGCAGTTTTTAAAAGAGGAAAACAACCTGAACCATAGGAAGAAGACATGAACTTGTTCCTTTATTACCCACAGGCAAGGGCTTCTTTCTGTATGTGCTACCACCCCTCTGTCAAATTGTAGCACTTCAAAACAGCCTTATGTGGCAGGGCAAAGCTATTTCTCCAATTTTCTGGTAAGGAAACTGAGGTACATAGACTGAGTGACTTGCCCAAAATCATGTGTGGGGTCTGTGGCAGAGAAAGTAATTGAATTCTGGTCTCCTATAGCTCTGGCTGATCATCCTGATCACTGAGTCACCCCTTCTTCTAAAGCTCTTTTATACTGTGTCCAACAAGAGGGATCGAAAGGGGCACAACTTTTGTTTATTGTTGATGGCTTCATAAGCCAGTGATCTTTCCAGGTCCCTGCTGTCTCTTGAGCTTTAACCCCAGTGGCAGGCAGAGGTCCAAATTCATCCTTGCACTGGTGCTTGACCAATCTGTTTCTATTCTATAATGGGGCTTCTAGAAGCCTGTTCAGATTATAGGGCTGTCTTACCTTGGTTGCCGAAGCATCAGTCGGTTGGGCTGAGCAGACGACTGAGCTCCTGGAACAACCCACTCTGGCTCTGAAATTGCCTCTCCCTGTTTCCTTGATCAAGTCACTTTGGGCAGGATTTTAAAAATCTCTTAAAGTGACTTTGGAGCATGGGACAATATTTTGCAAAAATGCATATCCCAGTTTTCAGTGGGAAGAGGGGTCCTAAGTCCCTGAAGCATTTCTGCGAGAATTATCCAAAAGTCCAGTTGAATTTCCACGGTACTAGGACTTCTAAATCACTTGGAAATTTTCAACAATTCCACTATTTCAGGCCTGGTTCACCATTTTCCTGTATCTTGTGTCATCAGTTATACCACTTAAAGTACTTATGCAAAGCTGCCTACTCTGCATGTGTCTACATGTTTTTCAATGTTTCATAGTTACTATGCATTAAAATTAGTACTTGTATAACCATGTACTAAATCAATGTGCAGTAACTGGTGCTACTGTGCAGTAGTGCTGGCGCACAGCTTTTTAATGACACTAACTGTGCAGTAGCCTCATACTACTGTGCAGTAGCATATTAGCATGGTTTTTGCCCTGCATGCTACTGCTCAGTAGAATTAGGCTACTACGTAGTTAATGTCTTGTGTAGATGCACCCTCTGACTCAGTTTCCCTATCACTGAAACCAGGAAAGTGCTACTTGCTAGATCACGGGGGGGGGGGGGG
>NW_017729017.1:4175323-4179643 GCF_001723915.1 Gavialis gangeticus | reverse complement strand
GGGGGGGGGTATTATAGGACTGATTAATTAATATCTACCGTGCCTTTGGATTTGAAATCCCTTTATTATTATTAGCGTTAGTCATAACATCAGCTATGTTTTATTCCAAAGCCTCCAGCTTTCTACCTCTTCTGTCAAACAGCAGTTTTTCAGGAGGTTAAAAATGAGACTGTCTTGCTCAGCAGGAATAAACTTTTTTCTCTCTCTCAAACTTTCCTTTAAAAAAATATATTTAATTAAAAACGAGGACTGAGTAATTTATTGTTGCTTCTTCTGCTCCGTGTCCTGTCACCAGGGAGACAGTGAAAGAAGAACAAGAGCCCAGCGTCTCTGGGAGGTAGAAAGACTTGGGGAAGAATTGAACTCGGTGAAGAAGAGCAGGAAGAATGAGGGAGAGATTTGTATTAAAGAAAAATCCATCTTAACAAACAAGCTTAGATGTGGTTGATTTTTTTTTTTAATTATTACTATTATTATTATCAGAGAAAAACGTTTTTTCCCCTCCCTTTGATGCCTGAACAGAAACAAAAAAATGTATATCGTTGTTTCATGCCATGTTGTACAAGACGTCAGTACACAGGTTAATGGAAAAAAATGCATGAATTTGGATAGATATATAAAGGTCCCTTGGGTGTTCAGTCATAAATCTTTGTAGCTGGAAGGCAGAGCAGACATAAATAGGCCTGATATAACCAACTGCTTTACATACAAATGAGTGCTTGCCTTTTATTTAGTTGACAATATTATTATTTCAAATCCAAGAGGAATATTAAATAACTTCTGTTATGTTGTCTCCATTAGGACTGATCCTTGATCTCTGAATTGTGACTGGAGTGATGGCTTTGGGCTGTGTGTGCAGGGCTGGATAAAGGGAATAGGTATGTGTGTGTGCATGCACGCATGCATGTATTATGCTTTATAACGGAGCAAGTGTCATTGAAATACATTCTGTTCTTCAGAGAAATGTACCTTCCTCATAATGATCTGCTGGGAGGTGGGAAGAAATTAAATAAATTGGCTCATAGTGGCCCTGCACATGTTTTTAAGGGACCATATATAGTGGGCTTTCACTGAGCTGACAGCCAGAGAGAAGCTTTCTGTTTTATTTTTGAATTATTCTTTTTTTAATGCAGGGAATGTAATGTGAAAAGACATGCCAAAGAGACAACGCTGCATACCATTTCCTATCTTAGAGCTACAGAACATACATAGGGTAAGGCAAGCTTCCTGCTACCTTGTGCAGGGCCTTGACTCCACCCAAAAGGAAACCACCTTAGGGGCCATGGTTCAGTTCAGTTTCCATGGCTTTGATCAACTTTCTCTATTGAACCTCCTGTCCAAGGCACTAACATGGAGATAGCTCTTATTTGTTTGCTTTATGCTTCTCCACTAGGACCTGTTATGAGACTACTTGCTTATGGAGGCAAGTGAACAGGTAGCTTTTTGCTACAGTGTTCTTGGCCCTATGGAAGATCTTGATAAGACTTGGATGCCTGCCAAAGTTTGTTACCATTATCGGACTTCTTCACAATTACAAGACAGCAACGGTCCTAAGTAATGGCTTGGAAATAAATCTCTTCACTATTAGAAATGGAGTCAAGCAAATAGTCGTAATGCAATCACATATCCTTTCCATCTATATGACAGCTATTCTATATCTCGTTGCTGATCTGGAGTTCATCTGGAGTTAACATCCAGTATTGCATGGACAGGAATCTCTTTAACCTCTACTGGTTACATTCCAAATCAAAGAAAACCAACACTTCTGTTACTGATCTTCAATAGGCAGATGATTGTCTCATGTGCTCACTCAGGTAAAAAGTTCCAGGTCACTCTTGACCATTTCTGTGAAGCATATGAAATGCCCGGACTCCCTGTCAACTTCACTAAGACATGTATACTTTACAAACCTACCCCAAACAATGATGTTCAAGACTAGGTAAAATCTGCCAGTGCTGCTTTTAGATGCCTCTGAAATTTATGTCTACAGTGATTATGACATAAGGACCCAAAGCAAACTTAGTCTGTGAGGCTGTTGTCATCCCTATCCTGTGGTATGGGTGTGAAAGTTAGATGACATATCAAAAACACCTGACAGTTTGGAATATAATCCATCCACAATGCCCTCAGAAAATCCTTCTTATCAACTGGAAGCACAGAAGAACAAATGCCAGTGTTCTGGCTCAGGCAGACAATACCAACACTGAAGCCATGTTTATAGGACACCAACTCAGTTGGACAGGACATGTCTAAGAATGCCTGACAACTGGCTCCCGAAACAGGTAGGTCCTATACTCCCAGTTCACCAATGGCTGCTGCTGTAGAGGTGGGCAACAGACAAGATTCAAGGACACCTTGAAGGCCAATCTGAAGAAATGCGATAAGAACATCTGTACTGGGAGGACTCAAGCACTGAATCATCCCCAGTGACACTGTGATGTACGACAAGGTATCTATCATTTTGGGAAAACTTGCCTCTATCTCACTATGGAGGTAGATAGATCAGAGATAAAGGGAAAGAGCTGTGACCTGACATCAACAAGGATCTACTCCTTCCTCCTGGAGCTAATTGCCACCTTTGCAATAGAACATACGGATCTTGGATCGATCTCTTCAGTCATCTAGGGATTCACAAATGACTTTCCTGTTTACTGGAAGACTGTCATCCTCATATTGAAGAACTGCAGCCGCTGACTTGGTGTCAGTCTTGAACGTAAGACTTAGAGCTCTGTACGCTTTTTAAAACACTGTGTACCATCCATCCCCTGAGTAAAAAAAGACTTAATGAAGGATTTCTGTGAAATACCATCCAGTCCTTGCAATTATAAAGCATTATTAAAAACAAATAAATAAAACAGTGTTGTTTGCTTTCCTTTGCTGTCCATGACTACAAATATAGTAGCTTTGATGGTTCCAGAAAATTAGCTAACAAAGATAAGCAAAAAGAATTAAGTGAAATTCTCGCATAGGAAAATAACCACTTAAAATTGATGATGATGGCGATTCATGGTGTTACTCTCTAAGAGACTGGATGGTATATTGTAGCTGCACATACAACTTATGTGTCCACTGAAAGGATTAATAAAATTGGCTGTGGTGAAGGCTTGTCTGGATTTTGTGTTTGCTGTGCCAAGAAAGCCAAATTCCTGGATTCATAGATTGTGAGGCTCGTACTGACCTTGGAAGATCATAGAGTCCAGCCCCCCTGAACCAAGCAGGAAAGACAACTGGGGTCAGGTGACCCCAGCAAGGTGACCATCCAGTTTTCTCTTGAAGATTTCCAGTGTGGGTGATTGCACCACTTCTGGAGGGAGTTTATTCCACATTCTGGACACACTAACTGTGAAGAAATTTTTTCCTAGTGTTGAGCCTGAAATGGCCTTCTAGGACTTTGTGACCATTAGTCCTGGTTTTCTCCAAGGGTGCCCTGGTGAACAGTTGTTTACCAAGCCCTTGATGTATGCTCCTGATGTGTAGTGGTAAGCTGCTACCAAGTCCCCTCTCAGCCTTCTCTTTTTCAGGCTGAAGAGTCCCAGGTCCCTCAGCCTTTCTTCATATGGCTTGCTGTGTAAGTATCTGATCATATGGGTGGCCCTTCTCTGGACTCTCTCAAGCTTTACTGTGTCCTTGTTAAAGTGCAGCACCCAGAGTTGGACGCAGTACTCCAGCTGTGGTCTCACCAAAGCCAAGTAGAGTGGAAGATTCACTTCCTTGGTTTTGCTGGAAATGCATTGATTGATGCATGCCAGAGTATTATTTGCCCTGTTCACTACAGCATCACACTGCTGGCTCATGTTCATACTGTGGTCTATTATTACCTCCAGGTCCTTTTCATTTGTAGTGCTAGTCAGATTGGCATTGCCAAGCCTGTAGGTGTGCAGGGGATTGTTCATCCCCAGGTGGAGCAATTTACATTTCCTGTTGTTGAACTTCATTTGGTTCAGATCTGCCCAACTTGTCAGCCTGTCTAGGTCCACCTGTATCTGCAGTCTATCTTCAAGCACGACCATGTTTCATGTTTCCCCATAACTTGGTGTCATCCACAAACTTGGCCAGTGAGCTCTTCACCCCCACATCCAAATCATTGGTGAAGATGTTGAATAGCACTGGGCCAAGCACCGACCCCTGAGGGATACCACTGGCCACTTCTTGCCAAGATGATACAGATCCATTCATTCTGGGTCCTATACCACAGCCAGCTTCATACCCACCTAACTGTCTCATGGTTAAGCCCACGATCCTCCAGTTTTGTTGCGAGAACATTGTGGGATACCAGATGAAAGGCTTTTTGGAAGCCAAGGTATACAACAACGTTCCCTA
>NW_017729017.1:4166631-4170323 GCF_001723915.1 Gavialis gangeticus | reverse complement strand
TAAGTGAAATTCTCGCATAGGAAAATAACCACTTAAAATTGATGATGATGGCGATTCATGGTGTTACTCTCTAAGAGACTGGATGGTATATTGTAGCTGCACATACAACTTATGTGTCCACTGAAAGGATTAATAAAATTGGCTGTGGTGAAGGCTTGTCTGGATTTTGTGTTTGCTGTGCCAAGAAAGCCAAATTCCTGGATTCATAGATTGTGAGGCTCGTACTGACCTTGGAAGATCATAGAGTCCAGCCCCCCTGAACCAAGCAGGAAAGACAACTGGGGTCAGGTGACCCCAGCAAGGTGACCATCCAGTTTTCTCTTGAAGATTTCCAGTGTGGGTGATTGCACCACTTCTGGAGGGAGTTTATTCCACATTCTGGACACACTAACTGTGAAGAAATTTTTTCCTAGTGTTGAGCCTGAAATGGCCTTCTAGGACTTTGTGACCATTAGTCCTGGTTTTCTCCAAGGGTGCCCTGGTGAACAGTTGTTTACCAAGCCCTTGATGTATGCTCCTGATGTGTAGTGGTAAGCTGCTACCAAGTCCCCTCTCAGCCTTCTCTTTTTCAGGCTGAAGAGTCCCAGGTCCCTCAGCCTTTCTTCATATGGCTTGCTGTGTAAGTATCTGATCATATGGGTGGCCCTTCTCTGGACTCTCTCAAGCTTTACTGTGTCCTTGTTAAAGTGCAGCACCCAGAGTTGGACGCAGTACTCCAGCTGTGGTCTCACCAAAGCCAAGTAGAGTGGAAGATTCACTTCCTTGGTTTTGCTGGAAATGCATTGATTGATGCATGCCAGAGTATTATTTGCCCTGTTCACTACAGCATCACACTGCTGGCTCATGTTCATACTGTGGTCTATTATTACCTCCAGGTCCTTTTCATTTGTAGTGCTAGTCAGATTGGCATTGCCAAGCCTGTAGGTGTGCAGGGGATTGTTCATCCCCAGGTGGAGCAATTTACATTTCCTGTTGTTGAACTTCATTTGGTTCAGATCTGCCCAACTTGTCAGCCTGTCTAGGTCCACCTGTATCTGCAGTCTATCTTCAAGCACGACCATGTTTCATGTTTCCCCATAACTTGGTGTCATCCACAAACTTGGCCAGTGAGCTCTTCACCCCCACATCCAAATCATTGGTGAAGATGTTGAATAGCACTGGGCCAAGCACCGACCCCTGAGGGATACCACTGGCCACTTCTTGCCAAGATGATACAGATCCATTCATTCTGGGTCCTATACCACAGCCAGCTTCATACCCACCTAACTGTCTCATGGTTAAGCCCACGATCCTCCAGTTTTGTTGCGAGAACATTGTGGGATACCAGATGAAAGGCTTTTTGGAAGCCAAGGTATACAACAACGTTCCCTAGGTACCTAAAGAAGGACTTCTTGTTGTCCTTGATTCCCATTGCTAATTTTAGTTCAAACTGCCTTAGCCTTTCTAATATGTTCTCTACAAGTGTGTGCCATTGTTGTATAGTCCTCCTTGGGGCATGTCCCAAGATTCCATTATCTGTATGCCTCTTTCTTCTTTCTCAAGAGGACCATGTTTCCTCTGTTTAGTCAAGAGGCTTCCCAGCCTTTTTGCTACCTTTCCTCTGCATGGGAATGGACTTCCTTTATGCTTCAAGAATTGTGTCCTTAAGACATGATCACTCTTCATGTACTCCTTTCACCTTTGGCTCCCTGGCCCTGCAGCACTTCCCTTACTTGTGATCTGAGCTTGTTGAAATTTGCATTTTTGAAGTTCAAAACTTCAATCCTGCTATCTAATTTGTCTGTGGACAGTGAACATCATGGTTTCATGGTCACTGTTGCCCAGGCTTCCCTCTGTGTTTAAGTCGGTCACCAGGTCATCTCTTTGGCCAGGACTAAGTCTAGAAGAGCATTTCCTCTGGTTGGTCCGTGCACCTCCTGAGTCAGAAAAAGCTCTTTGATGCAGGTCAGGAAGGAATGCAGCTGACTTGGCCAAGTGTTGCTCCAAATAGATGTCTGGATAATTGAAGTCACCCATGATGACCATGTCCCGTGTATGTGGGCTCTGTCAGTTATTGGGCAAGCTCTTGATCAAGTTCTTCCCCCTGGTTTGGTGCTTTATAGTGTACTCCTACAGTTAGGTCTCTCTCACCGCCCCTGCCCCCCTGCAGTTTGACTCAGAGGGTTTCAAGCCATTCTCCTTTGGAGCTGATGACAGCCTCCAAGGAGGTGTATTGCTCCTTCATATTGAGAGCTACACCTCTACCTTTCTTCCCTACTCGGTCCCTTTTATGCAGGGTGTAGCCCTCTATGGCTGTGCTCCAAGAGTGTGAGGAGTCCCACCAGGTCTCTGTAATCCCTACTTGTTCATATTGCCCACTGGACAGTAGAAGGGCTAGCTCCTCCTGCTTGTTCCCCACATGCCTGGCATTAGTGTACAGGTCCTATTGAGACCCTTGACTTCCTCTCGTGCTGAAGAAGAACTATTCCCTCAGCTGCCGCAAGACTGGCTCTCCTAGTGTCCCTATCTATGGTTCTTCCTTGTATGCCAGTCCCCGGGCACGCTCCAGTCAATGTTTCCCTGTCCCCCAGCATTCTTAGTTTAAAGCCTTATCTAGAAAACTGGCCATCCTGGCTGAAAACAGGGACTTACCTTTCCATGTGAGGTGGATGCAATCTCTTCCCAGGAGTCCTTTCTCCCTGAAGTGCATTCTGTGGTTGAGGAAACTGAAGCTCTCTTGGTGGCACCATCATCAGTTCACTTCCTTGATGCATCCTTCCCTCCCAGGACTATGGCCTGCAACAGGGAGCACAGAGGAAAAAACTACTTGAGCCATGACCCTTTCAGCCCAGCCCCCAGAGCTCTGTAGTCACTCATGACCCAGACTGGATTGCTCCTGGCCATGTCATTTGTTCCCACATGGATGAGAAACATGGGTTAGTAGCTGGAGGGCTGGACAAGCCTGGGGATCCTCTCTGCAACATCTCACATGCGGGCTCCAGGGAGGCAGTAGACCTCATGGCCTCTAGGGGGTCTGAACGACAGATGGGTCCCTCAGTGCACCGCAGGAGGGAGTCCCCCACCACCAATACCTTGCGCCTCCTCTTGGGGGTGGCAGCACGCTGCTTACCTTCCTCCTCCTCCAGTATCACCGTTGGAGTGTCCTCATGTGTGGGGAGGGGCGCCATATGTGTTGTGCAGTGCCAAGGGAGGAGCATCCTTGGCCATTGTGGAAGAAATCACACTTCGCGTTGTGTCTGGTATTAGAATTCACAGACTTAGTCTGAGTTCATTGGCAACTATACCATATGATCATAGGGAGCAGATATAACAGAACTCCCCCCCTCTACAAGTTAACATACCTTTTTATACCTAAAATTGTTTAAACAAAGCATTCTTGAAAAGAAAGTCAGGGGTAAATCATAACAGTTGCTTGCTCAGCAACACGTTTTGTTTTGAAAACTGTTATCACCTTTTTTGTTTTTAGGAAAGGAAGAACGTTTGTTCCAAAAGAACTGTGCATGGAGTCATAATAAGCAGAAGAGTTTTTCTTATCTTAAAACATTTTAAAATACGAAGCAAGACCATTTTTTTTTTCTTCACTCGTTTTCCTTAGTTAAGTTAGAGGCCTGAATTGATCTATAGTTGGATAGAGGCCTGGATAAATTTATAGTTAAGTTAGAGGGGCCTGGATAAATCTACTTCAACATTCC
>NW_017729017.1:4157782-4161631 GCF_001723915.1 Gavialis gangeticus | reverse complement strand
TTTTTTTTTTTTTTTTTTGGTATGGAAGGCCCAACATACTAGATATTTATAGCCATTAATCTTTTGACGTCTAACTCTTCTTCTTTACTGTTAGCTATTTCAACATACATGTTACACACTTCGTTCTTTGCATAGAGGTTGACAAGCTATCTTGCATTTGCTTAGCAGCACAATTTAAGCAGCAGCATGTGAGCATAAGCACTAGGCATATTCCAATAAAAATAACAAACAATATTACCAATCCAAGAACGATAGTTGGAGAAAAACATTTTGATGAACCTGCCAGGGAGGGAGTGATTTTCTTAACCTGTTTTGAAGCATAGTCTGATTTATAAAGTTCTTTTTAGCTGGTGAGTCTTTAAGTTCATATAAGATGATCCAACTGGAAAAACTGAGAATCACCCAAGTCACGACTAACCAACCCCACTTTGGGAACCAGGAACTAAGTAGAGGCCTCTTTCCTGTCCTGAAAGGCATAGTGGTGTCATTGGGGCACATCCTCTTCGCTCTGTAGTGGCAAATCCTCTTCACCAGTTGGCTCACTACTGGTCTTGTACTCTCCTGCTGGCAGGTGCTAGGGTCACTACCAGTCTGTGTAGGCTGATTACAAAATTGAAATGGAGGAGACTCTGGGTCTAACGGGGCTGATATTTTCTTACTGTGTGAAGCGTGAATCCACGTGGGGAGTCCTTGACACTTTACTGCAGTGTTGGTGGTCAAGAGTACCTGGAATGGGCCTTTCCAGTGAGGTTCCAGTGATACTTTTCATTGATGGACTTTTATATGGACCCAATCTCCAGGCAGGATAGAATGGCATGGCTCATCTGGTTCTTTGGGGAGAGCTGCCTGTACCTGTGAATGAAAAACCTTAACACACTTCATTAGTGCCTTACAATAGTCCAGAATAGTATCATCAAGTAAATGTATATCACAAAGGTGGGAGGCAACAGGTGGTGAGGCTGGGAGCCTCATGGGCCTTCCCATCAGGATTTCATGTGGGCTAAGCCCAGTCTTTCAGTTGGCAGTAGATCTCATACTCATTAGGACTATGGGAAGTGCATCTGGCCATTTCAGGTGAGTCTCAGCACAAATTTTTGCTAGTTTATTTTTCAGAATGCCATTTTGGCATTCCACTTGGCTTGAGGCCTGTGGATGGTATGGGCAATGAAAGTTTCGTTGAATCTGCAGGACTTTGCAGACTTCTTTCTTTATTTGCCCAGTAAAATGAGTTCCTCTGTCGGAGTTTATGGATAAAGGAATACCAAACCTTGGAATAAAATCTCTGAGCAATCTTTTGCTTACAGTGGTGGTGTTGGCCTTTGCACGTGGGTAGGCTTCTACCCATCCAGAAAACATACACTCAATAACAAGAACATATTCATAAGAGCAACATTTCTGCATTTGAATAAAATCTATTTGTAAATTCATAAACGGTCCCCAAGGTGGGGGATGCGCTGCCTGTTTTGTCTTTACAGATTTTCCCACATTATGGGCTTGACAAATCGGGCAGGCATAACAGTACTGCGGAGCTACAGATGGAAAGGTTGGAGCAAACCAATCAAGCTTAACAGCTTCTATCATCCCTCCTGTGCTCACATGTGCCATGCCATGGTGCAGGCGAGTGAAGTAGGGAAGGAGGACCATTGGGGCAACCAGGCGGCTGTCCGGGGAGCGCCACAAATGGTCAGGGTGTAACAAACACCCAGCCAGTCTCCATGAACATTTTTCTGGGTCTGGAGCCTGATCTTGGAGGACGCAACGTCGTGAAGACTTGCCAATGGAGACCGGTCAGTTGGAATAGACAAAAACACAGGCGTGGCCTGAGGAGTGGAAATAGCCGCAGCTATGGCAGCGGAGTCTGCCAGAGCATTCCCACGTGTAACATCATCATAAGGTTTCTGGTGGGCTTGGCATTTAATAATAGCAATAGCAGAAGGCAATTGTAATGCATTTAGCAAGGCTTCTACATATGGACCATTACTGATTTTGGTACCTCCCAATGTGAGGAAGCCTCTTTGCTTTCAAAGTTGACCATAATCATGTACAATACCAAAAGCATAGGGAGAATCAGTAAAAATATTAACAGAGGCACCAGAGGCTAAGGTACAAGCCCTCATGAGGGCCACAAGCTCGGCAACTTGAGCTAAATGCACATCAGGCAGGGGATGGCTTTCTATGACATTATATTGGGAACATACTGCATATCCTGCAGCAAGGGAACCTTTTGGGCTTCTGTGATATGATCCATCAACATAGAATACTAGCTCTGGGTTTTGCAAGGGGGTATCTTTTAGATCAGTGAGGGGCATTGTTAAGTGAGCAGTGACAGTAATGCAGTCATGGGGTTCACCATCTGAAGGGGTAGGTAACAAAGAAGCGGGATTTAAAACAGGGCATCTAGTTAGCATGATATTTTCAGCAGAGAGGAGCAAGATCTCATATTTAGTCAATCTAGCATTTGAAAGGTGTTGGGTTTTAGTCTCTTACAAAAGGGCTGCCACAGTGTGTTGGACAGCAACAGTGAGCGGAGAGCCTAATACAAGGGTACAGGAAAGTTCAACAGTGATAGCCGCTGCTGCTACAGCACAAAGGCAGGGAGGAAAACCAGCAGCAACTGGGTCAAGAACAGAACTATAATAAGCAATGGGACAATGCTTGTCTCCATGCTTTTGTGTGAGCACAGCAAGTGCAAATCCATCTCTTTCATGGCAAAAAAGGAAAAAGGGCTTAGTGTAATCAGGAAGGTCTAAGGTAGGAGCTTGTGATAAAGCTTGTTTAATAGAAACAAAAGCGGCTTCAGTCTCTGAGGTCCAGGGCAAAGTTTCAGGGGTATTAATAAGAGTCAGGTTTTGTAGTGGCTTGACTATAGAAGAATAGCCCAGTATCTACTGATGGAAGTAGGCAGCCATACCTAGAAAGGTACACATTTGGGACACAGTGGTTGGCTTAGGGACTTTAAGAAAGGCTTCTATTTTGGAGGAAGAAAGCAGTCGCTCTCCAGCAGAAATATCATGACCCAAGTAGTGGACATGGGGAAGACGAAGTTGTAGCTTTTCTTTAGATGCCTTATGGCCTTTTAGGGCAAGAGAGGTGAGGAGAGTTAAGGAATCAGCTTTACAGGATTCAAGAGAGGTAGATGCTAAAAGCAAATCATCTACGTACTGCACAAGCACAGAACCCCCCTTAAATACTATGTCACCTAAGTCTTTCTTTTGAGAAAGACTATTTTCTTGAGAAAATAGGGAAGGGGATATCCCATCTTCAGCTTTTGGGCGTAAAGGCTATTGAGCAACCTTAGGTAAAGGTTTAGCTGGGTTTAAGTTGATTCTTATAGGCTGGGCGGTATGGATTTGCCCTACGTCATTAGCGTGCTGAGACCAGAGAGACGGAGGGACAGCCTGTATGATTTCTTCTTGCAACACAGAAAGATCAGAAAACTTCGGTGCAGGGGGAGAGTTATCTAACACAGCGAGCACTGCCAGCTCATTAATACAGGGAACTTCTAGATAAACCCCATTAGGAGAACAGTAAATAGTACAGCCAAGTTTACAAAGCAAATCTCTTCCTAACAAATTAACAGGAGAACAGGGACTTAGGAGAAAGGCATGTTGATCTGAAATAGGACCTAGAGAAACCTGTAGGGGTTGGGACACAGGGTGAGGAACTATTTGATTTGAAATTCCTACAGCATTTATAACATCAGAGGATAGGGGAGTTGTAGAAAATTTTTCAGCTCAGAGAGTAGAACGGCTTGTGCCTGTGTCTACTAAACATTTTGTAGTGATGCCATTTATCACTCAGGAAACAAAGGGGTCTTCTTGATTAAGCAAGAGAAGTGGGGCTGTGATG
>NW_017729017.1:4154735-4157771 GCF_001723915.1 Gavialis gangeticus | reverse complement strand
AATAATATTAATAACTAATGTAATAACTATACAATCTCTTCTTTGAATATCTGATTTTTCTTCTATGTGTATGTGAGTGTGTGTTTGTGATGTGTGTTTCCCTGCACAGTGATGGACCAGACTGCCAGGGAAAACACTGAGCTTTCTTTTTTAAAAGTATTGTAAAAAAAAAAGGAAAAAAAGGGAACAAATATAAATTGAAAGAAATGAACTGGATAAATATTAAGTAAAGGGATTCTAAGCTAAACTAAGCTAAGCTAAGCTATATGCTATCCAATCCTTTCTAAGAACAAAAAGGAGCAGGCGACTGACTGACTAGGAAGCAAGCCAGGCAGTTCAGTACATATCTGATGCTGTTGTTCACTCAGAACCAGCTCACAAAAGGCACAGCGTGCCTGCAGACACAGGCTTTTATGCTGTATCTATGTCTCTTCCCCCAGACACTGTGATAGGAAGGGCACTCAGAGAGAAATCACAGTGACTGGCTAGAGATGTCAGTCATTCCCTGCCTGTTCCCTGTCCCTCCCTGCTCCCCATCCCTTTTCTAAGTTTCTGTTTCCTCAGAAAGACTCCCTGCTGAATCACCGAATCTTGTCCAAATTTTTTCCAAATTGATTCGGAGGCTTTGAATCGATTTGGAAAGTTTTAAGCTTCTAGTGATTCAATTTGGATTCAGAGATTCAGCCTCTGAATCAGGCCAAATCTTCTCTGAATTGAATCGCGAACCAAAGCTTCACACAGCCCTAAATGAGACAACACTTCTTTAGGAAATTACTTAAAGTACAGATGCTAAAGAAGAATAAAATTAACTGTTTAAATCAATGTATCCTGCTTGCTGATGTAAGTTACTTTGCTTTAAAACAGTCCATCCTGGGCACATCTACATGAGACATTTACTGTGGAGCTGACTAATTAGCTCTGCAGTAAAGTCTCAGTGTCTGCACGTGCAGTCCTATTAGGCTGCAGGAAACTAATTAACTCCACTGTAGTTTAGTACCTGTAAATGCAATTACTATCCTGTGGCAGCATTATTTACTGCACAGCACAGCACAGCACAGCACAGCACAGCACAGCACATGTAGATGCTGACAGGGTTGGCTGGGGCATGAGGGTGCTTCAGTATGGGGGCTGTTTGATGGCTGTCCCTACAGTGAAGCACTCTAGTGCCCCAGCCAGCCCCTCTGCAGCACATTCAGCTGGGTGGGAGCAGCCCCAGAGTTTTTTCATTTGCATTAATTTCACATTACGCATGCCCCGTGTGACGGAGAAGTAGTGGAAGGACTTCTTCATACAAGATATAGATTTACTGTTGTGGACTGTAGAAGTCCTTTCAGTTCTTCCTCTTTAGGGTCAACGACATGTCAGTCCTCCTGATATGGCCATTGTCTCCACCTTGCATCCTAGTTGGCATGAGTGAGTTTCTGTGGAACTTTGTTCTGAGATGCAATAAGGGGAGCAGGCCTTTTGTGTGGGACTCTAGAATCATTATTATTTAATGATTTAATGAATTATTGGTTTAGTACCTCAACTCCATTTGGCTGGGTGTTGTACAAATACAGAATCATGGTCAAGTCATACCAGTTCTGCTAAGGCTAAGGATTCCTGTAGAGTGGGAAGAGGGGAAAGTATTAGAATTGCTCCCTAAATGAGGATGCCTTTTTGGTTCTGATGTCAAAGAGAGCACAGAAAAACCAGCTACCTGTTAAGCTTCTGCCTTCTTTAAAACCAATCCACCCTCCTACAAAACACAAGAAATGAAAGATTCCCATGTCTTTCCCTCCCATTTAGTTACATTCATATTCAGGAGGCTCTAGAGCTTGAATTGCCATGTTACACCCAGTTTGAGGACAATTTCAAGAGCAGTTTGGGCAGACACTTGGTTGGACTGGTTTTAGTCAGTTATGATCATTATGGCTGTGCGAAGCTTCGGTCCCTGATTTGATTTGGTGGAGATTTGGCCTGATTCAGTGGCTGAATCTCTGAATCTGAATTGAATCAGAGGACCCTTTAATCTCTCCAAATTAAATTGATATTGGCACCCAGGGAGGACGACTGGAGTCCTTCTGGGTTAACATATGTGGGGAACATGGCACAGGAGACATCATGGTAGGACTCTACTACAGACCTCCTAACCAGAAACAAGAGCTAGACCAGGAATTCATCAGGGAACTGGCTGAGGCTGCACGCTCTCTGGGAGACTTTAACTACCCAGACATCTCATGGGAAGAGCACTCAACCAAATCTGATTGGTTGCAAAGTTTCCTCACATGCGTGGATGAGCTCTACCTGACTCAAGAAGTCTATGGGCCAACAAGAGGTAAAGCATTGCTGGACCTGGTACTGGCCAAAGTGGATGATCTAGTCAGTGACCTAAGAATCAATGGAAAGCTGGGTGATAGTGACCACGAGCTGATCACCTTTACTATCCATCGCAAAGCTGGCAAGTGAGTCAGCAATGCAGAAGTCCTCAACTTTAGGAAAGCTGACTTTGACAAGCTCAGGAGGCCTGTTGTCAAGGCCCCAAGGAGCCATGACTCAACAGGAAGAGGAGTCCAAGAGGAGTGGTTGCTTCTCAAGGGAGTGATCCTGACAGCACAAGGGATATCCATCCCATCTCAGAGGAAGGGTAGCAAAAGGGCACAGCAACCCCCTTGGCCCAGCAGGGAACCTCCTATACCTAAAAAGAGAGACTTATAAAGGATGGAAGGGTGGAATAACCACCAAGGAGGAGTACTCAGCACTGGTCCATGCCTGCAGGGAGCAGATTAGGAAAGCCAAGGCTGCAACCAAACTCCATCTGCCTTTACATATCAAGTTATAATAAAAAGTCCTTTTTCAGATATGTAAGGAGTCAGAAAAAAAGCAGGGGTAACATTGAACCCCTGCTGAACCAAATGGGATGACTGATAACTGACAACCAGGAAAAAGCCAACCTGCTTAATGGGTACTTTGCATCGGTCTTTTATCAGCCCAAAGGGACCATTCGGCCTAGCATGATGCGGGATGGCCAGGTTGAGGGCGTACTTAGATTCAGCA
>NW_017729017.1:4149489-4149735 GCF_001723915.1 Gavialis gangeticus | reverse complement strand
AGCAGTTTGGGCAGACACTTGGTTGGACTGGTTTTAGTCAGTTATGATCATTATGGCTGTGCGAAGCTTCGGTCCCTGATTTGATTTGGTGGAGATTTGGCCTGATTCAGTGGCTGAATCTCTGAATCTGAATTGAATCAGAGGACCCTTTAATCTCTCCAAATTAAATTGATATTGGCACCCAGGGAGGACGACTGGAGTCCTTCTGGGTTAACATATGTGGGGAACATGGCACAGGAGACATCA
>NW_017729017.1:4133736-4134223 GCF_001723915.1 Gavialis gangeticus | reverse complement strand
ATATTTGGACTTTAAAAAAGCCTTTGATCTGGTATCCCATGATCGCCTCATGGAAAAATTGGCCAACTGTGGCCTTGGCTACCCCACAGTCTGATGGCTAGGAAATTGGCTCCGAGGTTGGACCCAGAGAGTAGTAGTCGATGGAAGCAAATCACTATGGCACTCTGTGACCAGTGGTGTCCCCCAAGGCTCTGTCCTTGGACTGGTTTTCTTTAACATCTTTATCAACAATGTGGACATTGGCATCAGAAGTGTACTGGCCAAGTTTGTCGATGACACTAAACTTTGGGGCACAGTGTCCACACCTGAGGATAGGCTAGTGATCCAGGATGACTTGGATAAGTTTAGTAAGTGGGAGGATATAAATCTGATGATGTTCAATACCAAAAAATGCAAGGTACTCCACCTCGGGGAAAAAACCTTGCAGCACACTTATAGGTTCGGCAGTGCTATGTTTGCTAGCACCATGGCTGAAAGAGACTTGGGT
>NW_017729017.1:4123116-4123554 GCF_001723915.1 Gavialis gangeticus | reverse complement strand
ATGACTGACCACAAGATGAACATGAGCCACCAATGTGATATCTCATCTGGTAAAACAAATAAAACTCTGGCTTGTATCCATACATAATTCTCAAGTAAATCTCAGGATGTCAACCTCCCACTGTACGCGGCCTTGGTGAGGCCACAGCTGGAGTACTGCATCCAATTCTGGGCTCCACAATTCAAGAAAGATGTTGAGAAGCTTGAGAGAGTCCAGAGGAGAGCCATGTGCCTGATCAGAGGGCAAGAGAATGGGTCTTATGATGAGAGGCTGAGAGCCATGGGACTCTTCAGCCTGGAAAAGCACAGGCTCAGGGGTGGCCTGGTGGCTGTCTGTAAGTACTTAAGGGGTGTGCATCAGGATCTGGGGGGAATTTCTGTTCACCAGAGTGCCCCGAGGGATAACAAGGACCAACGGTCATAAACTCCTCCATGACTG
>NW_017729017.1:4099883-4122893 GCF_001723915.1 Gavialis gangeticus | reverse complement strand
CATAGACACAGCTTTAAATATTTTTTCTACATACCTCTAGGTAGCAGGAGCTCATGAATGCTGAGATGCTGGGGTATATGGAGTGTTCCACAGAAGCTCCCCAGCTTGCTCGGCAGCAGACCCGGAAGTGGACCAGAAACACTTCCAGTCCACTTCCAGGTCCGCCAGGGAGTGCGCAGGTCCCCTCCCACCCCCCTCCCCGTGCCCCCTCCCGGCTTGGTGACTGGTGCCTCCTGGGTCTGGGGAGGGGCACTTGGGGTCCCTCTGTGTCTGATCGCTGAGCCCAGAGAGGTACGGGGGGTTGCCCTGCACACTTCCCGGTAGACCAGGAAGTGGACTAGAAGTACTTCTGGTTCACTTTTGGGTTTGCCGCTGAACACGTGGAGGGCCCCCACGCAGTCCTGTGGGAAGCTTCATGCACCCCAGCATTGCAGTGATCATAAGATGTGCCTCCTACTTCAAGTTATGTAGAAAAAACTTTTAAAGTTGTGTCTATGTCCGAATCGCTAATTCTCTGAATCAGCATCGAATCTTCAGATTTGGATTCTGCTGAACTGAATCAGGGACAGTGATCCAAATCAATGGATTGAATCACTGTCCCTGATTTGGGCCAAATCCAAATCTGAATCGAATAGGGACCGTTTCACACAGCCCTAATGATCATGCCTTGAACAGGGGCTGAACTAAATTACCTTGTGAGATCCTGTTCAGCCCTACTTTCCTGTGATCTCAAATAGGCTTCAATTTACCCTTCCTTTTTAGTCACAGTCACACTGAGATGAAGGATAAAGATTAGAGCAGTTTAAATAGTCTCAAGCACAGAAGGAAATTTCATTTGTCCCAAGCTTCTCCCTTTGGTTCAAAGAGGAATATAGAATGGTCCATCGTCCCCCCACAGGAGGGCATGAAACTCCAGTTCCACACTAAAATGGAGCCATAAGTTTTCAGTCACCCTTTCTACCCTGAAAAGAGCAAGAATCTTTGACTCTCTCACCTGCTCTCTCCTCAAGGGCAGGAATCTTTTCTGAAGGTTTCTCCTTTTCCCATAGCTGTTTAATCCCTGTCCCAGGCTGTCTTAGTGGGACCATTTCCCCTGGAATGATGTTCCTCTTGAAATGCTATGCTTAATAAAATGTGCCATGCATCAATAATTTAACTACTTGTGACAACATGTAAAATCTGCTTAAAATATTACAAACTTGGGCAGTATTGCTGATAATTAAAAATAGATGTTATGACAAAGTGTGTGAGGTGTTAACTATATTTCAGGTTTTTGTTGTATTTAAAACATGGGCTGGGCCATCAATTTTGAAATATCATAAAAATGTGGCAAGCTTGCACTAGTTTAAATATATCTGATAGAGTGTCCCATATATTTTAATTATGAATGTGCAATACAGCCAACAGGAGTCTAAATTCATCCTAGCAGCCACTCTAGGCAATAATATAAGAGTAAGTCAGTAAGCTATGGATGAATGGAGATAAACTTAAACAGTTCAAAAATTGCCCTCTCTGGGCATGATTCTCGCTGCCTTGCTCCTTATGGAGTCATTTATACCCGTACTAAGTAGGGTGAAATGCTGCTAATCAAAATTCTGGACTTAGTTGCCCTTGAGGCAGTATTTTACATTTGCTTTGCATGCAGTAGGCCAGATTCTTGTTTTATTTATGCGGATTTAAACCTGGAGGATGTGCAGTGAAGTCAGCTACTCCAGATACATGCTAGTTTAACTGAGAACAGAATCAACCCTGCTGTTTGCAGAGGAGAGAATGAGAGAGAGCAAACCACATATGAGAAATAGTAGTCATGTAATTTAACACAGAACTAGAAGGTGCTCAGACCCCGGGGTGAAAAGAGCCTATATGGATTAGAAATGGTAACACAAAATGAGCGCATTTGGTGCAATTAATATGAAGCAATAAACTCCAGCACATAACATACCAGAGTTTATTGCTCCTGGACGCCACGTTTACACGTGCACCCAGGACTGCAGCATGTTGAGCTGGGCTGGAACAGCCCTGGCTGGCAGGGGATCTGGGGGATCAGCCTGCCAGCCCAGGGCTGCTTTCCCCAGCTCCGTGTATTGTGGAGGGACTGGCTGAGGCCTGAGGTGCTTCAGTGCAGGGCTAGACAGCAAGCAGCCCCCACACTGAAGCACCCTTGTGCTCCAACCAGCCCCATCAGCATCTACACGTGCGGTGCTATGGAGTAAAAAACTCTGCAGCAGGATAGTACTTGTATTTTTATTTTTAATAACCTACAGTGACATTTATTAGTTTACTGCAACCTAATAGGGCTGCATATGTAGATGCAGAGATTTTACTGCAGAGCTAAATTGTCAGCTCCGCAATAAATGTCTCATGTAGATGTGCTAAATGAAAAGTAGTGGAATCTCAGGCCTTTAGTCCTGGCTTTCACCTGCCTATGCCATATCCTTGGAGTTAAATTTTATGCCCAGATACACTGGTCCAGACCAGCTCAGTGGTAGTTCATTAACTTACCTTAGATTTACAGCAATATATTTGTCTTGCAGTGTGTCTCACAATGTACATATCGGTACATTTTTTGCAGTGTTAAAATAGAAGTTTGATTAAAATAAGATAGGCTTGCCTTGAAGTCTGCTTGTCTTCCCCACTGTTGTGCCATCCCTTTATGAATATAATCATAGATCATAGAAAATTAGGATTGGAAGGGACCTCAGGAGGTCATGCAGTCCAACAGCCTGCTCAAAACAGGACCAGCCCCAATTATGTCATCCCAGCTCTAGCCGGGTGTTAAAAACCTCCAAAGATGGAGATTCCATTACCTCTCTGGGTAACCTGTTCCAATGTTCTACTGTCGTCTTAGTGAGAAAATTTTTCTTAATATCCAACCTAAACTTCTCTTGCTGCAACTTGAGACCATTGCTCCTTGTTCTGTCATCTGTCACCTCTGAGAACAGTCTAGCTCCATCTGCTTTGTAACAACCTTTCAGGTAGTTGAAAGCTGTTAAATCACCTCTCGGTCTTCCCTTCTCCAGCATAAATAAGCCTCTCCTCCTAATTCACGTGCTCCATTGTCCTCACCATTTTCATTGCCCTCTGCTGGACTCTTCAATTTATCCACATCCTTTCTGTAGTGGGGGACCCAAAACTGGATACAGTACTTTTTACCGGTGCTGAATAGAGGGGAAGAATCATTCTCCCAATCTGCCGACAACTCTCCTACTAATGCAGCCCAGTATGCTGTTAGCCTTCTTGGCAATAGGGGCACACTGTTGATTCATATTCAGCTTATTGTCCACTGTAACCCTCACGTCCTTTTGTGCAGAGCTGCTGCTAAGCCAGTTGGTCCCCAGACTGTACTGATGCAACAGAAGATGTCTTATACAACAGAAAATGATTTTTCATCTGCAGTGGGCTCCTGCTCAACCAAAAATATTAAATATATTGCCAGCACATACACGTTAGAGATGTGATACATTATACACCATGTTTGGTCACATATTTTGGTTATGCCCTATTACTCATTCTTTTTGGAAAGTAATTATAACTAGAGTTAACATTAGGGCTGTGCAAAGCTTTGGATCATGATTCAGATTTGGAGATGATTCAGATGTTTGGAGGCTGAATCTATGAATCTGAATTGAATCGCTGGAAGCTTTAGGCTTTCTGAATCAATTCAGAGCTTCCAAATTGATTTGGAAAAGATTTGGAGATTTGGCCATAGGGTATAATGGGGAATCAATGAAATATCTATAACTTTGTTGTCTTTTGGCTGATTCAGATGAAACTTGCAGGGCTGGTAGCCTCTGCTAAGGGCATAACGTATGCCATGTTTCAAGGAGATGGGTGGAGGGGTTTCTGAGAAACTGCACCCCAAAATTCTGAAAGCAAGAGATAGGTGCAGGGCTTTCTGGGTTCTGGGGCCCTGCACCTCTAACTGCTGACAGGCAAAACTCATGTCATGAGTGCTCATGCAACTGTGTCTGTCTTGGGGCATGGGGGGCAGGGAGTGGGGGGGAGAAAGTACTGCGGGCCTGGATGCTAAACTACTGTGTTACCAATCAATCATGATTCACTCAGGGACCAGCTCAATACACAGTAGCTAGCTACTAGATAATGAGTTAATGAGCAAGGATTAACATCTACAAGACCACAGACTAAGGAGATGAAAGAATCAATACAGAGCCAGGAACTCCTTCTGCCCCAAGATGGAGACAGTCGGTTGCACGAGCACCCATGTCACAAGTTTTGCCTGTCAGCAGCTAGAGGTGCAGGGCCCCAGAATCCAGAACCCCCCTGCACTGATCTCCTTAACAGCTGGCAGACTTTATGGCCTCGGCAGGGGCTAGCAGGCCTGCAGCTTTCACCCTGTCCACCTTAAGACACACAGTGTCACCCATGTCATCAGTTTTGCTTGTCCACAGCTTGAGGTACAGTTTCCCCAAAACCCCTGCATCTATCTCCTTGAAACTTGGCAGGCTTTATGGCCTCAGCAAGAGCTACCATCCTTTCATTTTTCACCCCGTGTGGCTTAACGCACACACGTGACATGAGTTTTCCTTTCAGAACTTTGGGGTGCAGTTTCCCAGAAACCCCTGCACCTATCAACTTGAAACTTGGCACATGTCATGCTCTTAGTAGAGGCTTTCATTCCTATGAGCTTCATCTGAATCAGCCAAAAGACAACAAAGTTACAGATATTTCATTGATTCCCCATTATACTCTATGGCTGAATCTCTGAATCGGCTCTGAATTTTCCAAAGTGATTCGGCTGAATCGAATTGGAAAAATGATTCAGATCTCCGAATTGAATCTCTGGCATCTGAATCAGCTGAATCCAAATCAAATAGTTCCTTATTTGCACACGCCTAGTTAACATGTTTTTGAATGCAGCACTGATACTTTTGGCAATATGTAAGTCTTGGGTATATCCCTAAGGAATTGAAACTAAATCTTTCCCAGATTGCACTCTTAATTCTGCATGTCACTGATAAGGCTTGCTTTATAGTACTGGATTGAAAAAATAGGACATCTTCAAAGGCTGAAATCTGGTATGAGATGTGACTCTCTTCATAGATGCCAGCTGTGCCATTTAGCAGGTTTAAATGCTTTGAAAAGTTCTTAAAATATTTTGGTAACTAAATTATTACTCCTTGCATATAGGGCTGTCAAACAATTAAAAAAATAATCCCAATTAATAATGAGATTTAAAAAATAGTTTTAATCATGAGTGTCAGCGTGTCTGTGGAGTACCCCTCTATCCTCGTGTTTCCCATCTGCCACAACTTGGATCTTAAAGAAATAAAAATAGGGAGGAAGTGATTGTTACCCAAGGAAGTACCCGTAGGAAGCACCATGCTGGAATAACTTGGTTTTCTCCTTTAGGATTTTATTCAGTGGTTTGCAAGTTTAACAGGAAATTCTCCTTTAAGGGGGGGGGGGTGAATCACAGTCCAAAGGGTTAATCCTGAATTCTAGCTGGGTCACTCTCTGTTCTCAGCAGAGGACCCCCGGCCCCTTACTTGGAACAGTAAGTGTGCTAGTGTGCCTACTTGCTTGTCGGCACTGAAGAATCAAGGTCCACACGGTCTCTTCTTCAACCTCTGCCCAGCGAAGGGAGTCTTTGGGCTTCTCTATCTTTCCTGAGTCCTAGCCCGCTTCCCCGCCCCCCCCGCCCTGTAATTGAAAGAAAGTAAAAAAGAGAAAAAAAATGGAAGGTTTCCTTTTGTTTAATTCCCGCTGCTAATTGACCAATTAGCGGCTTGTTACACACAAGCGGTGCATCTTCTTTTGTAGAGCGGCTTCAGCATGCAGGCTCCATGGCTCTCCCATGGTCAAGGCTTGCTTGCTCAGCCCTCAGTATCCTTTTTCCCTCGGGGTCCTGGAGTCACCCAGACTCTTCAGGGGTCTGGGTGGGGGTAATCCCTCCCGCTGCCCGTCTGACTCAACGTCATCCCCGATCCTGAATGCTGGCTGCAGCTCCAGCCCACAGCATGGCCCCGCTTCTCCCTGCACTCACCGCTGCTCTGGTGGAGTCAAGGTAAGATAAGGCGAAGTCTGGGTTCTGCGATCCCTCTGATCCTGCGCTGGGGTCTCTCTTCCCAGATCCTTCTCTCTGGGGAGATCTCTCTCGCAGCTCCTCCTCTCTCTCTCACTCTCTGGGGTGTCTGAAGGCACCTTTCCTCTTCTTCCTCTCCTTTTTATCCTCCAGGGTTTAGCCACCATTGGCTCCTTAGGGCCAGGGGCCTGCCCTCCTCATGGTGTAATTATTTCCAGCTGCCCCTCTTTCCTTAACAACAGGGTCTCAATGACAACCCTGTTACAATGAGATTAAAAAAATTCCAATGTATTCTATTATTTAATTCTATTATTTATTTATAATTGCTGGTGCCCCATACTCCTGACCTGCAGGCCACAGGGCATTGCCAGAGCCCCTCACTTCTGACCTGCAGCCCCCTGGCACTGCTGGTGCTTCTCACTCCTGACCCACAGCTCCCACAGCCCTGCTGGTGCCCCTCACTCTTGACCTGCAGCCCCCTACTCTCCCCAGCTCCCCCCAGCAGCATCTTCTGGGGCTGCCCAGCCCCTGCAAGCACAGGCACCAACCCCTGTGCCATTGGCTCAGCCACAAAGCTCTCCACTGGCCTTAAAAGGGTCCCCGCTGCCCTATTCCCCTTTTGGAGGGCCAGGCACCTCATCCTACCGTGCTGCAGCCTCAGCACCTGGATTGTTTCCCCCAGTTCTGGCACGCACCCCGCCATCCCCTCCCCACACATACACACACCCTAAACAGTCCTCAAGACCTGTCCCCCCACATACACTTATTTGCATCCAGCTGCTGAGTCTGCTCCTAGGACCTTGCTTGGCTGTTTGCTGTGTGTATGTGTGTGTGTGTACCTGGCAGCAGCAAGGGGGGCGGGGTGTGCTTTTTCCCCAGCACCAGCAGCAATTAACATGCATTAAAAAAATTACTGCAAAAACAAATTAATATGTTAACTGCGCCTATTAATGTTGATTGACAGCTCTAATATACATTCCCCCTCTTTCTTCCCCTTTTTTATTTATCTTCTTTTTATTACTTATTGTTTGTGACATAAGTAGTTCAACATAGTTCAGGTTGAAATGTATAGTTGATATATATGTATTTCTGATTTGTTTGTTGCATTTTAAAAATCAGTAAAAATAATTTAAAAAATAGGTAGGTGCAGCTAAGAAGTATCAATGGGTACAGCCTTCCCAAATCTGTATTGGAAGCAGATGTCCTGGAGGTCAGGGGGTGGTAACCCCTGGTTCATGTGCCAGAGAATAGCACAGGAGGCAATTTTGCTTGGCACACCACAGCTGGCACAGGCTCTGGGCAGCTGCCGCTGGCCATGGAGCCCAGGCTGCTTGCAGCAGGTGGCTGGATGGCTGCAAGTGCTGCTGGAAGCAGCCCAGGGTCTGTGGCTGGCAGCAGCTGCTCAGAACCCAGGCCAGCTGCAATCAGAAGGCTGTAAACAGCTGCACCAAGCTCTGGAGCACCAGCACTGACTCTGTGTTGGCAGTGGCTGCATATGTACCTGTAGGCAGATGGCAGGGGAGAGGCCTGGGCAGCACAATATTGGCCCTTCTCCTGTCACCTTCTCAGAGGTGTGCATGCAGCTGCTGCTGCCATGGAGCTGGTGCTGGTGCTCCGGAGCTTGGTGAAGCTGTTTGCAGCCTGCTGGCTGCCTGCTGCAGCTGCCAAGAGCCTGGGCCAGCTGTGGCAGGCAGCTGGGAGACTGCAAACAGCTGCACCAGGTTCCAGAGCCCTTGGCTGGATTCTGAGGTAGTGGTAGCTGCATATGCACCTCTGGGCAGATGGCAGGGGAAGGACTGGGGTTGTGCTGCCCCAGGCCCCTCCCCCACCATCCACCTGGAGGCACATATGAACCCGCTGCTTCCATGGAGCCCAGCTGGGGCTCCGGAGCTTGGTGCAGCTGTTTGCAACCTCCAAGCTGCCTGCCATAGCTGGCCCAGGCTCTGGGCAGCTGTAGCAGGGGGGTGGCAGGCTGCAAGCAGCTGCACTGGGCTCCAGAGCACTGGCTTCATGCCAGTAGTGACTTCACATGCGTACAGGGTGGGAAAAGGGCCAGGGCAGAATACCCCAGCCCTTCTCCTGCTGTCTGCTCAGAGGTATGCATGCAGCTACCGCCAGCAACGAGTATTGGGCCCCTCATGGCTCTCCCACGGTCTGCCCCTGGCCTGCCAATTCAAGGAATGGGTCAGAGTCGGGGTGTTTTTGGAACTCTGGCCAAAAACATTGCCAACCCCTGCTGTAGGTAAAGCTTAGATGGCTACACAATCATGTCCAGGATTTTTTTTTACTGATGACTGGTTTGTTGAGGATGAGAGAAGTCACAGTGTCATACAGTGCTGGCACATTGCTGGTTGTTATGAAGCTCTATGAGCTTGTTTGGAAGCCCTGGCAGATCAGGCCATCAAAATAAAGTTGCATTTAGTTTTCTATCCTGATTTTAGCTCTGGTCCAGATGTGCTGGTTCAGGATCTCGTTGAGAGTGCATCTCCTAAAGCATCTGGCCAAATGTTTGATATAATCCAAGAGGAGAAATTTATTCCTGCCCTGACACCAGAGTGACTGGTTTAAACCTTGGAATCTGAGTGTTTGTAGAACTGAGTCACTGGTGCTACTGCAGAAGCTAGGCTCTGCTATCAGTTCTACCCCGGTCTTTGCTCTGTGGAGCACTTACAGAAAGGAAACTAAGCAGAGTGCAAATCAAAATGTGCAGTGTAACTAGCAGTGGGATTTGGACATAAGCAAGTGGAAGCATTTGTAAATGAACCTCTTTGCTGTGGCAAGGTCTGCAGGCAGTGATAGTATCGATAGTGCAGAGCTCACTGTAGAAGGATTCCATTTCACTCTTGCACACTCTAGAAGGTTTTAAATCATGCAGTTAATTTTGGCTTTCTACCACCAAATCCCAAGGAAAAATGTGGCTCTTCTCCCTACCCCCAAGCCTCAGCCCTGTTCTTGGCTGGCTACATCAGTTCCAAGCCCCTTTTGTAGGGAGTCTGCTCCTAAGCTTAAATGCTGTATTAATGAACAGCTGAGTATGTAAAAATAGAATAAAGCATTATTCCCCCATAACTTTCAATGTGGTTGAATAGCTTTCATGAAGCTGTCCCAGCTAACTCTATGGAATCAGCTATATGGGCCCTTATGAACAATACTCTAACAAAGGTGGGGTGATCAGGCACTAGCCCCAGGCACTGATTTTTGCTGAGGGGCACAAAAATTCCAGCCACCGTGCACCACTGTCTTTCCAGATCCACCTACCATCAGGTTGTCCTCTACCATTTCTTTGTGCTGCTATGCAGGGTGTCTCTCCAGGGTTCAGTTTTGTATCAGATGAATGAACATTCCTCCCAAGGTCTTTTTATACAGCTCGTGTCCATTTTGCTTCTGCAGGTGTAGAGAATGGGACTATCCTTGCTCCTAAGAGCTCCATGCTGGACATATTTACTGTTGGCTCTGGATTTAAGACCCAGATGCCTTGTTCTGGTGGGGGAACCAAAAGCCTCCCCCCTCTCCCGCCTCCAGTGGGGCGGATGAGATGGGCTGGTGGTGTGCCCTCTGTCTATGGTGGCCTCCAGGACCCCTCCAGGGGGTGGGGATGGGGAAGAGGAGGAGGACTTGGGTAGGGAAGGAGAAGGAGGATGGGGAGGAGGGACTCTTTGTTACTCTCAAGTCTTTGCTTTTGTATCCTTCTTCCCTCCTGATGACTCTTCATCTGTGGATATCACTGATTGGTCTCTCTGTGTTCATCACGCTGTCCATGTCCTGTCTTGTCAGCCAGAATCCCATTTTCATAAACACACCACATGCCTACATTCTAATTTGGGACTTTTACCGATACCCTCCTAATTTGGTGTGTTCCCCCAAAACTGGAAAATTCTGGCCTCCTGCCCTGGGGCCCTGTGAGCTGGTGCCACCTTATCTCATGTTATGGAACAGCATGGTACATGCCCCAGTTTCCTAGGCTGTGTGTGTATCCATTGGCTTTGCTGTGTTAGACAAAGCTGGTCTGCTTCTGAAGGATCAGAAAACTGTATATGAGATGCAGGCTTTTAGAAATCAATTAACCCTTCTGCCCACCCTGAACCATTTTAGTGTGTGTGTGTGTGTATACACACACACACATACACACATGCCACCACCATATATATAAGCCACCACTACATGTATGCTTTAACGTGCATTAGTCTATTTTAATGAACTTTACAATGTTGCTAAAAATGTGCTATTCAGTTAATGAACATTAAAATAGGCTAATGCGCATTGTCACTTAAAAACTGTGCGTATTAATGCACATTTAGATGGGCCCAGAGGGCATTTATACACGTACCTTTGTCTGATCAAATCTGCTGGAAATCCAGCCCATCGGAGCAGACTCAATTAATTGAGTCTGCAGAGCATGAGAGCTGATGCGCCTGACTCTGCATCACATACATTTGTATAAACGGTGAAATGTATGTCAGTGTGCAGAAAATGGTAGCGGTGTGCTTTTGAACTAAAACACCTTTGATGTGTTTTAGTTCAAAAGTGCGCCACCACCATTTTCTCAGTGCTGATGCACATTTTGCCATTTATACAAATGCATGCGCCACAGCACCATGCGCTTTTAAAAGCACACAGTGCTGCAGTGCATGCATGTGTACAAACGCCTACAGATACTAGGTTTAATGTGCATTAACTAAAGCGCATTGATAAATGTGTAGATGCATCTGCTGTGTAACTGGGCCAGTTGTGCTATGGTTTCTGACTCCATTTTGTTATTTTATATTCGAGTTCTCACACCACCCCATCCCCATAGCATATGATACCTCCCGTCAGGTGATGCCTTGCAGGAATAATCAAGGTTTTCCTATTAGTGTAATTTCCCCTCTGAAATGTTTCTTTTGACCCATGCTGCTGACATTTCCTTAGCTTGTTTTCTACTCCTTTAATGGTAGACTATGTGGGGAATATTTTAGACAAATCACGCAAAAGTGGTCTATAATTGCCACTGTCACACAGAGCCACTGCCGCTGAAGTCCTCATTATGGGGCACAAAGCTTTCTTGGAAAATGTCAATGTACTGCTTTTATTTTCAGCTGAACTCAGATTGTTGCGGGTGTTGTATAGATCTTTTATTTTTTCCCCCCTTTTATTAGCATCTCTTAAATATCAAAATGGTTCACATCACATTCAGTCTACAGAACCTGTTGTTAACCTGCCTGGTCAGAGATAGCATTTTCAAGAGCTATTAATAATAAATAAGCAGAGAACTTCCATGCAAAAGTAAAATGGCAATAATAATCACACATCTCTCCAAGGCAGAGTGAACTGGAAACTCCTCAGAGGCACTTGTCAGCAGATGTTCACATACCAAAAGGATGGGTGACTTTCATAAAAGAAACTAACTTGAAAGTTCAATAGTTACAGAGGCTATCTTAGTATAGGTGCTTTTGGCATCACAGAGCATGTTGGGGCACTTAAAGGATACTTTTAATTATTCAATATTATTATAGAATAATATACATTTTATGCAATTAAATACAATTAATTAATAGAATCCCAAACTTGTTGTTGGAGAAACTGAGGCACAGAACTCAAAGGACTTGTCTGAAAGACTCAAGGTGAGTTATCATTTGTCTATCATATTTCTTAGGCTCTTTGTATAGAAGTAACTGGAATTCTTCATTCCCTGTTCTGTGCGTAGGTCCTTAAAGAATAGAGGAATTGCCACACCCGGTCAGACCGCTGAGGTCTATCTAGTTCATCTATACAAACACCAGACGTTTTCGAAGAAAATGTTATGAACCTCTTACCTGTCAGATGCAGGATAATTTTCCCCCAGCACTGGCTCCTACCCAAATCTGGAAAGAAGCTGACTTAGAACCCTAAAGAATGAATTTCGATGCCTTTTCAAAAATGGTGATTCATAGAGTGTAAGGGGCTGGAAGGGACCTTGGAAGATCATTGGGTCCAACCCCCCTGCACCAAGCAGGAAAGACAACTGGGGGTCAAGTGACCCCAGCGAGGTGACTGTCCAGTCTCCTCTTGAAGATTTCCAGGGTGGATGATTGCACCACCTCTGGAGGGAGCTTATTCTACAGTTTGGAGACCCTGGCTGTGAAGAAGTTTTTCCTAATGTTGAGCTTGAAACAGTCTTCCAGGAATTTTTGGCCATTATTCCTGGTTTTCCCCAAGGGTGCCCTGGTTAACAGTTGTTCACGGAGCCCTTGATGTATGCCTCTGATGTAGCTGTAAGCTGCTACCAGGTCCCCTCTCAGCCTTCTCTTCTTTAGGCTGAAGAGTCCCAGGTCCCTCAGCCTTACGATGAAATAACTGAATATTTTTGCTATTTATAGAAATGTGAAGTCCCTTTTTGAATCATGCTGAGACCTTTGTCTCAGTGATCTCCACAGTTGGATAAAAAGATTTTTCCCTTTTTATAAGTTTTGCAAAATTTCATTGAGCATTGTTCATATGTTACAAGAGAGAGAGAACAGAAAAATGCCGGTCTTTTTCTACCATTTGTTAACTCTTTTACCCTGTCTGTCTTTATTTGCATTTTTTAAAAACTTAAAATAATCCCTGTCACTCCTTTGGGGGGGGAGGATGTTCAGGATAGCACACTGTAACTGGATCAAATGGTACTGTTGACTTATGGAATCATTAAATGATGTGGTGGATATCAGAGTAAAGGAAGGCAGCAAAGTAAAGGATTGGAAGACTTCCAGATAATTCCCTGCCCTGTCAAAACCATCTTACTCAGCTTTTGGCAAGTCACTCAGGTCTGATTTTTGCACCTCCTGAACACCAGTACCTGCCATTGTTTTCCCTGGGCGTTGTGGATGTCCCACAACAGTGAGAAACAAGCTCTTGGGTTCATTTCGGGCTGAAACCTTTGCCTGGGATGGTTTAGATAGGGAAGGTCTAATCTCTAGCAAATTGTTGCAATGGATGACCTGGATGACATTTTAGTATGAGGTACATGCCACAGCTTGACAGCATGCTAGTTGAAATATTAAGATGATTGACTTACCATGAAATATTGCAAAATAAAAATATGGAAAAGGAAAATCCCATAACATTCTTTAATGATATTTTTTTTTAAATAGAAGTGTTTCCTGATGGGAATTTTTATCCAGATAAGCATGTTCTTCAAAACAGTTTGCTTTCAGTGGGTGCATCTATATGTGAAATTAATACAATGCAATAAATTCCAGAGCAGTTTGAGCCAGAGTCAGCTGCAGTGTCTACATGTAGTATCTACATGTGCGCCTAGGACAGCAGCAGTTTGAGTTAGGCCATAGCAGCCCTGGGCTGGCAGCAAGCATGGGAGGTCAGCCCCAGGCTCTGGGTGGCAGTGTCAGGCAATGAAGGAGCTGGCTGGGGCACAAGAGTGCTAAAGCCGTGCAGCAGGCAGCACCTGCACGTTAGCAGCATTGTGGCCCAGACAGCCCCTGTCACTGTCTACATGTGCATTTTGTTGTACTTTATTACTCTGCCAGAGACAGTACTATCTTATGGTGGAGTTAATTAGTTTACATCTTAATATTGGTGAGCGTATAGACAGTGACACTTTATTGTGGAGCTAATTAGTCAGTTAAGTCAATGAAGTGAGGGATTCAAGAGTGGAGAAGGAAAGGTAGTCATGCTGGTGTGAGTATGGGGGGAATGGAGCTCTGTGCTGACTTTCAGGTTCCTTCCTTCCCCCTAGCAGCCAAGATCCTGCAGAAACCATAATAAACCAGTCTTAGCTGTACAGAAGGCTGTATACACTTAAGGAGTTAATGCAGTGTTATATATAACAAGGAAAGATCTCTCATGCGTAAAGCACCTCTCAATCTGAATGAGCCCAAGCAGGTTACGCATTTTAGTACAGAAGGCGTGTTATCTAGCACTGAGATGCAGCAGCCTCTGGAGAGAAACATGGCAACTGTTCAGCAATGCACAGCAACACTAGGATGGAAATTGGGACTGGGAGTGGCATCTCCAGATGCTGGGGGATTTGCGGATTCAAAATGTGATTAGTTTAAAGGGATATTGGTGAACACTGGACAGGACCACAACTGCTTACTAGTACCATGCTGTTGCAACGATGCTGTCAAGGCTAGCCGTAGGGGAAAATGGTGCCCTGGGTAGACGTGTCTTTTGGGGCCCTTTCGTTGAGTTTAAGTATGTAGTAGTATTAGGCAGGTGGGCAGGGGCGTGGGGTGCAGTCTGGCGGGGAGGTGGAGCAGCATGGTGTACCAGGGCAGGCACCACTGTTGCTATGCAGGACCAAGGCAGGAGGACTGGAGTAGGTGCCACCCGGTCTGCATATACCTGGCCCAGCTCCTCCTGAGCAGCAGCTGGAGTTGGTGGGGTGGGCTGGGTTGGGCACCTCTCCTCCTGCCTGGGGTGGGGATCAGCTGTGATAGGGCAGGGAGAGAGCACTGCTGTGAGTGTGGGCTGCTCACACATGTACGTATAGTGTGTGTGTGTGTGGGGGGGTGGTTCCCCCTTTGACCACAGTGCCCTGGGTGGTCACCCACTTTGCCCACCTGTAAGGCCAGCCCTCAATGATGTACTGGTTGACAAGGAAGAGCACACTCTAATCTCATTTTTGTAGCCGTGTGCATACCAAATGTCTCCATATCCTTGCTCAGTTGTGTGCAGCTCATGATATATGAAAGGATTTGAACTGGTAGGAAATTTTTAATGAAGCAGTTTTTCACCAGAAGAATCTTTTTGACAAAGTTTTTGAGGGGTGAAATATCGATTTTGGTAACCCTTAATTTAGAGCAAAATGAAAACTGTCCATCTCTCACTCTGAAATGGAAAATTTATTTTTTTCTGCTTTGAAACAACTTTGTTTTAATATATATTTTATATACAATGGGAGTTTAAAGGTTGGAATGGAAATGAAAGATTTCAGTGGATCTAAAATTCTTATAATAAAAATTCAATTTAATGGAGGAACTCCCCCCAAAAAATATTATTTTAGCTTTTTATTCCGTTCAAAATGAAAAAAAAATATCACCATCTCATTTTTCATGGAATAGTTAATCTATCTTTCAGTGAGCTCTGAACAGGATCCCAATCACTAATGAATGCATTGCAGGTATAAGGAAGAGGAGTTTATTTGTGTCACATTATTCATTTCTTTCCCTTGCTGGGTTAGTCAGCCCCTGTATCTAATCACAGAGAGTGCTTATTTTAAAAAGTCATCAAGATAGAGATAGAGCTTCTGTGACCAGATGATTGGGATTGAGACCTCAGGCATGCTTATTTCTGTTTGGTCTGAATTCTGACATCCCACTGTTACGTGGCTAGAGCTGCTTGCTGTTAGGAATTAGAAAGAATGCAAGTGTTTTGTGCCTTTAAGGCTCAGCACTTAGTGAAGAATTCTGGGATTTACATGGAGAATAGAGGTAAAAGTGATGAGTGTGTGCACGAGCACTTGTCTAGTGGGTAGCAGCTAAAGTTGGCAGTGGGTAAACGAGCTCCTGTGTTTAAGTTGTACAGGTTGCGGAAAGTTTGCGTCTAGCCAGTAATGCCTATAGGTCTCCATGGGACACCTTGCAAGCTTGCTTCTGTAAACAAAGTAATAATGAACATAGTTATGGATAATTTCCAGCTTCTAGCTTGTACTTAGAAGCGGAGCTTCAGAAATGCAGAATTCTGGTTTCACTGGCTTGACCTGGAGTCGCAGCTAGAATAGGGTGAGTGAAGCAAAACATTTTCCTCTAATTTTCATGCATATTTTTAAAACAATTTTTCTTTCCTTCCCCCAACCCCATTTGCACACCTTTGCCCTAGTTACCACTAATATCAATATATATTGCAGCAGTGCCTAGCAGTTTCAACCAGCTTGATATTGTGCTTCTAGTCGTGACACAAACAGAGTAGATGGCAGTTCATCTCCCAAATAGCTCACCATGTAAATAGTTGAGAGATACACTCAAGGCATGTAGTAACAAGAATGTTTGGGGAGGTGGCAAATCTAGAGTAAGTGTTTCACAATTCATCTACTGGGGTTGAGGAAAGGGTTGTGGGGCTTGATCCTGGCAGTTATGGGTCATCAGCTGACCATGTGACAATGTGAGTTCCTCCTAGGTCCTGTGGGAGGCTGCATAAATGTAGAGGGCAGAACTTGGGAAACTGCTCTCACCACTGCAAGGCAGCTGCTTATAGCATGGAAGGTGGGACCTGGGAGATTGCCCATAGCAGCACTTCATTGCAGATTGAGACAGGTGGTAAGAGCATTCTCTCCAAGTGAAACTAAAGAGCAAGGAGCTGAGGTGGAGGTCAGCTCTGAACATAAGTGGAATTGTTGCTGCATTGTAGGTGGTTTCAGAAGAATAATAAAGTATTTCAGGGTGGGTTTACCCTATATTTTATATTTCCCAGTGCCTCCATCAAGACTAGAAGGGAATTTAGATAAAAAGTAGTTGACTGTACTCAGTTCTGCCTAATGCACAAGAGAAAGTGTTCTAGGATCATCCAGTGATCATCTAAGGTCAGGCTGTCATCCCACACAGAGTGCCTTTTATTTACTCAGGCCCGAATTCTGCTGGGAGTTATATGCCCAAATTCCTTTGAGGATCTGGCCCTAAGGCCCTGATCCTGCAGACATCTCTACAGATGAAGTTGACTCTTGAGAAGTGCCAGCCATCTCCATGGCATTGCTCCCATTTATAAATATCCTCATGAATGTAAATGATTGGAGGACTGAGGATAACTCTATACATTGAATGTTTGGGATACTGTTGTTCCTTACTGGAACCAAGTGCAAGCCTTTTAGTGGCAAACTCAGCCAGTAGCCACGTTGAACAAGTTTTGCATTGTCTTGTAATAGCAAACTGTGGGCACCAAGGGTGTTTATACACGTGCTCGGGGGTGGGGTGGGGGAACGGCACTTAAATTAGAGCAGCTTCAAGAGCACAGGTGTACTTAGAGTGCCTGGAGAGTCTCGTGTAACAATGTCCTGTCGCTTCAAAATGGCAGTGGGGGCGCTTTATCCAAACTCATTGAACAAGCTTTAGATAGAGTGCCCCCCCCACCATTCTGAAGTGCAGGGACGCTGATACACGAGGTGGTAGAAGGTGCTGGAGCACCTCCACACTCCAGCAGACTTGATTAATGGACTGTGCTCCAATGTACTGTAATTACAGCATGTCAGAGCAGCCTCACTGCTTATATATAGCTGCCCTAAGACACTAGGCGTGGGAGCTGGTTTTCCAAGGCATGTGGTCATATCCAACTACATTTCAGAGTCAAGGATCCCAACCCCTCTGATCTAGAACAGATCTTTTTGTATTTGCAAAAAGAGCTCCTGTAATTTATGGTGGTGGGAGAGAGGACTAGATGCCCCCTAGGACTGAAACATCCTCTCTCTTTTGCCTGCATAAACGTTTGACCTCATTTCGAGTTACACTTCTGCTGCCACTGCTTTTGCTTCTTTTTTCATTTCCAAAATGAAAAGTATAACACAGGGGAAAGATAAAGTCTGAAATCCATTAAGAGCTTTTTATTCTGTGGACTTTTAAAATACCATCTAACCTTGGAGTTGTTTCAGTTCATGGAGGCTAAGCTGAATTCTATTATTGCTCTTATAACTTTACTAATCAGACCTATCTTGCAGATTCTTATGATTTGGACATTTAAATGAACTAAACACACAGATTTCATTTTTAATCTATCTGTAACTTCAAACAAGTTATCCTTTTTCACGTACCTAATTACCTAACCTGTTTTAGATAATCATACTATGTGTGTATATATGCATTACAGCTGTGAATATTGAATATCCTATCTCTCTGGAATGATCCATGGGGGAGTGAGGGTAATTAGCCTCTAACAAATACAAATTTGGAAACATCTGTGCAAATTTAAGCTTAGGGAACAGGACTAGGGAGCAGATTTTAGCTAAAGAAGAGAGCAAGAAAGGCAGAACTCATAGTACTAGGCAAATATTTCAATTAAATTAGTCTGCTCAAGGAAATTAAATGAGATGAAATTGAAGTCTGTCACATTTTTTTTGTCCTGATATCTGCTTGTTTTAAGGCCCTAAACAGTGAGAAAATGGAGACTAATATATCCATATAGATAGATACAACCCCTCATCTTCAGAAGTGCATGAACACACTGAGTCTCCCATCAACTCAAAGAAATCTTGCATCAAGCCCTTTCACATTTTGTAACAATTAACATGACTCCCCGTGTAAAGGAGAACTGCAGTGATTAGTCAGAGGCAACCTGAAATTTCACTGCAGTTTATATGCATTTTACCATTTCCTGCTCTGTTGAACTTCAAATGTTTTCACAGGACAAAGTCCCTAATTTGGAGGGCCAGTCTGTTGAAGTAGCTCAGGTATGTGCTTCTGAGAAGCAGTCTCTGATTTTTGGTGTTGCCATTTTGAACATAGTGAGCCTTAAATACAGTTATAGAATCATAAAATCATGGAAAATTAGGGTTGGAAGGCACCTCAGGAGGTCATTTAATCTAACCTCCTGCTCAAAGCAGGACCATCTCTAACTAGATCATTCCAGCCAAGGCTCTGTCTAGCCGCGTGTTAAAAACCTCCAAGGATAGAGCTTCCACCACCTGTCTGGATCACTTGTTCCAGTGTTTTACTACCCTCCTAGTGAGAGAATTTTTCCTAATATCTAACCTAAATTTCCCTTGCTGCAACTTGAGACCATTGCTCCTTGTTCTGTCATCTGCCACCACTGAGAACAGTGCAGCTCTATCCTCTTTGGAGCCACCCTTCAGGTAGTTGAAGGCTGCTATTAAATCCCCTCTCAGTCTTCTCTGGACTATATAAGATCACTTCCCTCACCTTCTTCTCATAAGTCATGTGCCCCAGCCTCCTCACCATTTTCACTGCCCTCTGATGGACTCTTCAATTTGTCCATATCCTTTCTGTAGTGGAGGACCCAAAACTGAACACAGTACTCCAGATGTGGTCTCACCAGTGCTGAATAGGGGGGAATAATCACTTCCCTTGATCTGCTGGCAATACTGCTACCAATGCAGCCTAGTATGCCATTAGCCTTCCTGGCAACAAAGGCACATTGTTGGCACACATTCAGCTTATTGTTCACTGTAACCCCCAGCTCTTTTTCTGCAGAGCTGCTGCCCCATCCTGTATCGGTACATGGCATTGTTCTCTCCTAAGTACAGGACTTCGCACTTGCCCTTATTGAACCTCATGAGATTTTTTTTGGGTCCAGTCCTCCAGTTTGTCTAGGCCTCTCTGAATCCTAATCCTACCCTTCACTGTATCTACTACTCCCCCCAACTTGGTATCAACTGCAAACTTGCTGAGGGAGGCAAGGTTCTTTGGGTAAATCTGATATCTTTAATAGACCAACTGAAGCAGTTGGAAATATTCTTCTTTGCAAGCTTTCTCAGCCTACAAATGCTATTTGTATCCAAAAGCCTGCAAAGAAATTTTTTCCAAATATTTTAGTTGGTCTTATAAAACATACTGGATTTACCCAAAGAACCTTGCCTACCTATGTCCTTAGATCAACATGGCTACAACCTATACTCCTGAAACTTGTGGAGGATGCACTCTATGCCATTTTCCAGATTATTGATGAAGATATTGAATAAAACCGACCCCAGGACTGACCCCTGGGGCACTCCACCATCTACCAACTTGACATCAAGCCATTGATTACTACCCTCTAAGCCTGATGATCCAGGCAGTTTTCTATCCACCTTATGGTCCATTCATCCAACCCATATTTCCTTAGCTTGTGTGCGAGAATGTTGTAGGAGACCATATCAAAAGCCTTGCTAAAATCAAGGTATACCACATTCACTGGTCTTCCCGCATCCACAGAGCCAGTCATCTCATCATAGAAGGCAATCAGGTTTGTCAGGCATGACTTTTCCTTGGTGAATCCAGGCTGACTGTTCCTAATCACTTTCTCCTTCCGGTGCTTAGAAATGGATTCCTTGAGGATCTGCTCCGTGATTTTCCAGGGACTTAGGTGAGGCTGTACTTTCCTGGATCCTCCTGTTTCCCTTTCTTAAATATGGGCACTATGTTTGCCCATTTCCAATCATCTGGGACCTCTCCCAATTGCTATGAGTTTTCAAAGATGATGGCCAGTGGCTCTGTAATCACATCAGGCAACTCTCTCAGCACCCTTGGGTGCATCCTGCCTGGCCCCATGGACTTGTACATGTCCAGCTTTTCTAAATAGCTCCTAACCTGCTCTTTCACCACAATTGGCTGTTCACCTTCTTTCCAAACTATGCTGCTAGGTGCAGTAGTCTGGGAACAGACCTTGCCTGTGAAGATGACGTGAAAAAGTACTTCTGCTTGTTCTGCATCCTCTGTCACTAGGTTGCCTCCCCCATTCAGTAAGGGACCCACACATTTTTTGATCCTGCTCTTGTTACTGACATAGTTGTAGAAACCCTTCTTGTTACCTTTTTTGTCCCTTGCTAGCCGTACTTCCAATTTTGCTTTGGCTTTCCTGATTTCATCCCTGCATACCTGAACAATATTCTTATACTACTCCCTAGTTGTTTGTCTAAGTTTCTACTTCTTATAAGCTTCCTTTTCATGATTTAGTTTACTGAAGAGTTCCCTGCTAAGCTGCTCAGTGGGTGGGAAACTGGCTAAAGGGTAGGACCCGCAGAGTTCTCATGAATAGATTTGCGTCATCCTGACACAAAATGGCCAGTGGTGTCCCTCAGGGGTCCGTGCTTGGACTGGTGCTTTTCAAGATCTTTATCAATGATTTGGGTGGGTGAGTGAAAAGCTCGCTGACCAAGTTCACAGACAACACCAAGTTATGGGGCAGTGTGGTCATGCCAGAAAATGGGTTGCAGATGCAGATAGACCTGGAAAGGCTCAAGAGTTGGGCGGATTGGAACCAGATGAAGCTTAACACTTACACGTGTAAGGTGCTCCATCTGGGGGCAAACAACCCTCAACATACATACAGGCTTGGTGGTGACAGTTTGACTTGCACCATGGCCAAAAGGGAGCTAGGGGTAATGATTGACCATTGCATGACTATGACCCGTCAGTGCAAGGCGGTGGTCAACAGGGCAAATGCTGGCATGATGCTGGCATGCATCAACTGATGCATCTCATGTAAAACTAAGGAAGTGATACTCCTGCTGTACTCAGCACTGGTGAGACCACAGTTGGAGTACTGTGTCCAGTTCTGGGTCCTGCACTTTAATAAGGACGTGGAAAAACTTGAGAGGGTCCAGAAAAGAGCCACCCGTATGATCAGGGACATGCAAGGCAAGCCATACGAGGAGAGGCTGAGGGACTTGGGCCTCTTTAGCCTAAAGAAGAGAAGGTTGAGAGAGGACTTGATAGTGGCTTACCACTATATCAGAGGAGTGCATCAGGAGCTCAGTGATCATCTGTTTACTAGGGTAGCCCCTGGGAAGACCAGGACCAATGGGTACAAACTCCTGGAAAGCCGCTTTAGGCTTAATACCAGGAAAAACTCCTTCAGAGTCAGGGTGTCCAGACTGTGGAAAAAACTCCCTCCAGAGGTGGTGCAGTCACCTACCCTGGAGATTTTCAAGAAGAGACTGGACAGTCACCTCACTGGGGTCACCTAACCCCAGGTGTCTTCCTGCCTAGAGCAGGGGGAGGGGAGGAGGGTTGGATCCGATAATCTGCAAGGTACCTTCCAGCTTCTAACGATCTCTAAATCTATGAACCTGGCCTTCTGCCATAATTACTAGTCTTCCTGCACATCAGGATGATTTGTTCCTAGACTTTCAGTAAGGCTTCCTTAAAGTATAGCCAGCTCTCCTGGACTCGTCTCCTCCTCAGACTGGCTTCCCAGGGATCCTAGCCATTAGTTTTCTGAGCAAGTCAAAGTCTGATTTTCTGAAGTCCAGGGTCCTTACTCTGCTACTCTTATACTAGTTAGGTGTCTTAGTGCCTGCAGTTTGGGGAGGGCAGTCAGGTAATAAGTACAGTTATAGAATCATAAAATCATGGAAAATTAGGGTTGGAAGGGAGCTCAGGAGTTCATCTAGTCAACCTCTTGCTCAAATCAGGACCATCCCTAACTAGATCATTGCAGCCAAGGCTTGGAGCTTTAGTTGTGTGTTGCTACCAGAGTTGCTACTGCAAACGTTTTCTCAGTACAAAGTCCCAAATTTGTAGGGCCAGTCTGCCAAAGTAGTTCAGGTGAGGCAGGACAGACTTCTATCCCTGCTCTAAGTGGGGGTTTGTTGGAAAGATGGGTTGGTGGGTAAGAACATGAAGCTGGGAGGTGGAGAGTTAATGGGACCCCAACCTCTAATGGGATAGGGGTGGGTAATGAAATGGAAGGTGGAAAGGAAATGGGGATGGAGCATGGGCGGTGAAATGAAGGAAGTCATTTTACTAGAGGGTAAAATGAAAAGAAGAAAACAAACAACAACAAATAAAAAACCCCAGCAAAAATAAAGAAAAAGTAAATAAAAGAAGGTCTCATGTTTTTAAAAATTGGTTTTTAGGATTGGGGCCTTCTGCTTAAAACTGGCCAAGTAACCTTACCCAATAATTACCACTTCAAGCCCGTAACTTGTGGCTGAACTCTAGCAATTTTTAGCTATATTGAACTGTTGTTTTGTATTACGCTATCACTTTTCTTTCACAACACAATCCTGAAAGATCACAGTGAGAAGTCTAATGAACTAGGGTTACTATATTTCCAGTTTCAAAAAAGAGGACACCTGTGGGGGAGGGGTGGGGATATGATTGCGGGGAGGGCAGTGATATGCCTGTGCCCTGCCCCTCACTCGCAAGCCACAGCCCCCCCCAGCCCTGCTGCTGCCCCTCACTTCTGACACACGATACCCTGCCTCCAGACCATGCTGGTGTCCCTCACTCTCAGCCCGCAGCCCTCCGGTCTCTGCTGATACCCCTCACTCCTGACCCACAGCCTCTAACCTTGCCTGTGCCCCACACTCCCAACCCACAGTCCCCCATCACCCTGGTGCCCCTCACTCCCAAGCCACAGCCCCCTTA
>NW_017729017.1:4094469-4094883 GCF_001723915.1 Gavialis gangeticus | reverse complement strand
AGCCACAGCCCCACCGACTCTACCAGTTCCCCTCACCCCTGACCCACAGCCCTTTGCCCCCTCAGCCCTGGTGCTGCCCCTCAATCCTGACCTACAGCCCCCTGCCCCCCACAGCCCTACTGCACATGCAGCTCCCTGCTTCCCCTGAAGAGCCCCCCCTACACTCTCCCCCCATTGGAGGTGCAGGTACCTGCCCCACCTCCTCTGCCCTGCTGCAGCACCAATGCCAGCAGGCACCTGCCCCCCCAGTGCCCATCCCCTCTCACACACATACATGCACACACACACATGCACCCCCCAATCCCGAGCCCTGGCCCTACAACCCCTGCCCCCTATAGATTTACCTGCCTGCAGCTGCCAAGGCTGCACGCAGATGCACTTGATATCCCTGCCTGCAATCACCCTCCCCCTTTC
>NW_017729017.1:4080191-4089469 GCF_001723915.1 Gavialis gangeticus | reverse complement strand
CGCAGATGCACTTGATATCCCTGCCTGCAATCACCCTCCCCCTTTCCTCCCACCCCAAGCAGCAGCTTACTGGAGCAAATTGGGAAGTGCTGGGAAAAACTTTGATGCTAAGCAGAATCCTGGACATTTGTTGATAGTTAAAAAAAAAAACACCCAGATGGAGATGGGAGGCCCAAAAAAAAGGACATGTCTGGGAAAACCCAGATGTATGGTAACCCTACCTGAACTGTCCCTTTCCACTTGCTGAAGAGCTCCTCCCGGAATCTCAGTGTGGGCTTAGGACATCAAGAGGCACAACCAACATGATCTTCACTGCTTGCCAGCTGCAGAAAAGATTCTGGGAACAACATAAACCTCTCCATATGGCCTTCTTTGACCTCATGAAAGCCTTCAACTCTATCAATTGAGAAGTGCTGTGGAAGGTCCTTCTGAGGTACAGATGCCCACCAAAATCTGTCACCATTTTTGCTGGCTCCATAACAGTATGTGAGTAATGGTTCTCAGTAACGGATCTATCACAGATCTCTTTGAAGTTAAGACTGGAGTTAAGCAAGGCTGCATCATCACTCTAACACTCTTAATATTCCTTACTGTGATGCTACATCTGACCACTAACAAGCTTGCAGCTGGAGTGGAGCTAAACTACCAAATGGATGGTAGCTGTTTAATATCAGCTGACTCTGAGCCAAAAACAAGACTACCCTGACCTGAATCATCGACCTCTAGTGCACTAAGGATGCTGTAGTGTGTACTCACTCAGAAGCAGATCTTCAGGCAAAAGCATACAAGACAATGGGACTGATGCTTAACATTCAGAAGACTAAGGTCTTCCAGAACATTGAGTACTTCTCATACCACAGAAGCGATTTCTCACAGAAGGCTGACATTGATGAACATATCTAACATAGTCTCAAGTGTTCAAGTGCAGCCTTTGGATATCTGAGGAAACAGGCATTCGAAGATTGCAACATCGGATTTGAAACCAAGCTCATGGTTGATAAAGCAGTCATGATTCCTGTACTGTATAGAGCTGAAATGTGGGCAGTGTACAGGATACACCTCAAATTGCTGGAGAGGTACCATCAGTGCTGCCTGCAAAAGCTCTTTTGAACCCAGTGGGAAGACAGATGCACCAATGTTACTGTCTTCTCACAAGCAAGCACCAGAAGCATTGGGGTAATGATCATCTGGCATCAACTGCTTTGGGCTGGCCGCATCATCCAGATGTCTGGCTCCAGATTCCTGAAGCAAGTTTCATTTTTCCAGCTCAGTCAAGGTGTACATTCAAGAGAAGGGCTTCAAGGATGCCCTCAAGGCCAACTTAATAAAATGCAACATTGAAATCAACTCATGAGAGACTATTGCCCAGTACTGCCCCAAATGGAGGAAGAGCCTGCTGCAAGGATCTCAGTACTTTGAAACCTCACAATGACAACAGGACCCAGAAAAGCAGGAGCATCAGAAACAGTGTGTTGCAGACCAAATCAATAATCCAGAGCTGGCCATGATGCCTGACTTGCAATAGAACCTGCTGATTCTGGACTGGCCTTGTCAGCCATCTTTAGACCCACAGATAAGGCAGTCTTGGAAGACAGTCATCCTCAACTGTGAGGGATTGCCGATAATCTTTCACAACATCGGACCTTAGCTTCTGGGTATTAAACTCTTTTTAGAGATGTGGAACATCATTTTGTCAGCAGTGCAATTCATTTCCCCAGTTCCTAATGCACAAAGTGACTGGACAACCCCCAAAGATTTCAATTCAGTAGAGAGAGTGGAGGAAGGATAGAGACCTTTGAGAAAAGGATGAGTTACTGCTTCATTTTTCCTTATTACACAGGTTGGCAGCACCATGACAGCAGAAAATACAGGGAATAGGACATCCTCTCCTAGAGAGACAGCAAATAACTGAAGAAAGATTTTCATTAAAGAGAGACCAGCAAACAGAGAGACAAAAGGGTTTTAGGTGATTTTGCTGTTGCGTAGCATTGTTCGAATAAATGAGCATAGTAAAATTTCTAATTACTTGCCAGCAAGGTGCAAATTAGCTGTTCCTTTCCAACAACTACCACCACTGACTTCTTCCTGCAATCTGATTTCCTTTCCTTTCCCATGGCGTTGTAGTACTGAAGAGAAACCCAGTGGTGCAGGGCTCATGGCTCTGTCTTTCAAAGGGGCCAGAAGGAAAAATTAGAAAAAGCAATTGAAAAACAATAATTAGCAGCTTGAGGTTATGAGCATTGTTAGACCCAGATGGTTTGCAATCAGATCCTGAACTAACATTTTGGTAAAGCAGGTGCAGAACCCAGGAGCCACGAGAGAGAGAGAGAGAGAGAGAGAGAGAGAGAGAGAGAGTGTGTGTGTGTGTGTGTAAAAAACATGGTTGCTCTTGTTGTCTCAGTTTCTAAGCAGGACAAGAAATACATTCCACGTAAATCAAAAATTGCAGCTCAACATGATCGAATAATAATGCTCTGTTCTTTATTTATAGATGGAGAAATTGCCTCACAGATATATTAAATGACTTGTCTATGGTACTTCAGCAAGCTTGTTAGTGTTGCTTTCTTCATCTTCCTTATAGTGACAGTGGGGTACTCAAGACCATACTCTCAGAAAGAGGAGGCTGCCTTTCATGTAGAAAAAAGCTGTGCATTTTTCTATGTATGCACCCATATTTCTACATTATGTGGAAATTACAGACATGAATGCAACTGTCTGTCTGTACACTCTTCTTGCATATCAAATGACCCCCACTTTTCAAATATTTACTCCAAAAAGAGAAGCCAGAATTTTTAAACCTAGATGCTTTATTTCAGACAACTAAATAAAAAGGGCCAGCTTTACAATGACATAGATCGTCCTCAACTCCCATTTATTTAACTAAGAGCTACAGCTGCTAAGCAACTTTCAGAATAACTTATTTTCTTATATGCTTAAATTGGGGTGTAGGTTCCTGTTGAAACTGTTAGACCAAATGGCTTCTCCAGAGTCATACAAAGCAGTTAAAAGAGTAGATGAGGGACGGCCACTCACCAGGCATCTCACTTCCTTTCTGCAACCACTAAATGCATGCTCCAAAAAAGGAAACCAGGCTTTGCTGAGCTAGTAGAAGCTGTGCTATGCTAAACCTCCCTCAGGTAAATGTGTTCTTGGCCTATTTGACAGTATGGTGCAGAGCAATTATCTCTCCAGTGAAGATACTAGGAGAGCAAGACATTTCCCAAATGAAAAGGTTTTGTTTTTTGCTGCAGTGTTCACCTCATTTAAAATGAACCTTAAGCCTAATGCCTGGCTTCCGCATCACCAATGATAATGAAGTGCTAACCTGCAACAAGGTGAGAATTCTACTGGTTTTCAGCAAAGCTGGCAAGCAGTGTGGATTAAACTCTGTTGATTTTTCTTTTTTCTTTATTCTAGTTTAACTTTGATGGTTCTAGAGCTGAAACATTATCTGAGTAGCTGTGGACATTTTCCTACAATTCTTTGGCTTAGTCCTTTCAAGTTGGTGTTGGGGTTGAAACTCAAGGACTGAGGCAGGTGGTTGAACTATCAGGGCCTTTTCAGGGTCATCTCTTTCTGGTCCCTTAGCTATCACTTGCAATAATGGTTCTGGTTATGGAGATGTTTGTTTTTTTGCAATGTGGATCCCTACTTACCCTGACCTGAAGTGAAACCAACAACTCATTTTACAAAGGCGGCTTGGCACAGATACCAGTAGATTGCCTCTGCATGCATATGTAGATGTCTACACACGCAAAGATGCGGGAGAAAATTTGCTGCTCATGGCAGCAGTCTGCTCCTGCCCCTGCAGCATCTCCCTGCATCAGCTAGGGGGAGCCCAAGGCTCCCCCTGGGTGCTAGCCAAGTGATTGGCAGGGAGCGTAGGGCTAGGAGACACCAAGAGCTGCAGTTCAAAGCAAATGACATGTCAAATTGGATGTATTTACCCAAAGATAATGCAGGCCACATAGCCCTGCATTGGGTTGGTAGAGCACTGGGTTATTCATGCTGAGATACATGGAAGAGGGGCTTTAGTGTCTGGGCATAGTTCCCCTGGGCTTCACTGTATAAAAAGACTATAGTGGAAGCTCCTTTTAAGGTGGCAGCTTCTGGAGCTATGTCAACGGCAGTGTCTATTCCTTGGGATTCCACTTTGCTCGCTGGAGTAAAGTAACCATGTGGTAAGTATCATTATAGAGAAGATGACCAACATGTGGCCCCACAAGAGGAGAGGAAGGGTAGGTTCAAGCAAGACCCAGAACCTAATATTTTGGAGTGGTCTACCCCAGTACAAAGAAAGAGCTGCTAGTTCTTTACTGCCTTTCACTGATGTCCTGACAACATTGTGTTAACACCAGCTGAAATGCAGCATTAGCATATAGGCATCTAGTAGGAAGAAAGGGAGCATGTGGAGTGACTCCCCCTGCATTACAACGTCATTCCCTTGCAAATATTTGCAAGTAAAAATAAATCGTTGGAGAAAATCCTAGATACAATCTCCAATTAGATTAAGACTCACAGTTATGGAATAATAATTTATCTAACCACAACTGAACAGCTTTGCAACACTTTTAAGATTGATTTTAGCCTATGGCCCTGCAAAAGTGACTTTAACAAAACTTAAGGAGATTAAGTCTGATCATTAAGTGAAAATACTTTTTCGAAACCTTCTTGTAGACACGAGTGACTTTTAACAATGCTGTTAAAAATGAAGATCTTTGTTACTTCCCAGCTGGGACTGGTTCTTGGAACCTTTCATTGGTGCTGTGGTGTCCGATGCCTGGATGAGCAGGTAAGGGAGAAGTGTTTCAGCACCAATACATGCCAGAGCCATCAGTGCCAGATCGTTAAAACTCTGCAAGCCTTTGTCGGTACAAGTACAGTTGGCCCAGCCATGGAAGCTCCAAACAGCAAAAGTATAGTCATGTATGGCTGAAGAAATGCTTCAGAAATGGCTGGATCACTGCAAAAACGATCCGCAAAAAATGAGAAACATCTTTGAAGCACTGTCCCTTGGAAATCGTTCACAACATGTCTTTACGCGCCAGTAGTCCTCAGGCATCCCACAGTGCTCTGCCTCCCCCATGAGAGTTGTGGTAGGACAGGAAGACAGCCAATGAGCCTTCTTCTGAACGATCAGCTGTTCTCAAGACTCTCCAGAGATATGCAGGGTGTCTTGTGCTTCAGCCTCCCGGCTGTTCCCCCTGACTGAAGAGCAGTGCTGATGCATGCCTTTGTGGTCATTTTGAAGCTCTCTGGGGGAGAAAGCAGCAGCTACACATCTGCACAACACTGAATTTAAAGTGCCTTAGAATTCAAGCTCATGTCTGTCTATGACCTTCAGTTGTTAAAAATATAGTACGTACACTGGAAGCTGACTAAAAGGATGGACTCAGAGTATCTGGATATTCCCACGGTTTAGGGCGGTCTGGGGCTGCAGTTTAGTTTCGGTTCAGCTTCTTTTTAACAGTCCCACTGGGTACTGTGGATGGAGACTGAACCTGGGATTTGTAGTTCCAAAGGATCACTGTTGTTACTTGAGTTAGGGTAGGGATGTCAAAATCAGATCAGTTGGGGGGCCATATTTCTTGCCAGGAGCCAGGGGATTTTTATCACAGAGAAAAAGAGGTGTGTGGGGAGGGGAGGATGACTGGCAAGGAATATGGCCTGTCAGCTGATTTGAGTTACTGAGAACTCTTCACTAGTTCTGCTCACACACAGGTCCTGGACAGAACTGCCTGTCTTGTTGGCTTCTTTGGGAGAGAACATGTTCCCTTGCAGACAGCCCAGCCCTTACCATGATGAGAAGCTAGATGACCCATTTTTGTGGGCCAGATGTTTGACACCCTTGACCTAGAGCAGTGATGCTCAGCCCTGGGATGCCGTGAGACTATTTGAGGGCACTGCACTATTAAGTGTACAAACATGATTCACAAGATAGCCTTGAGATTTCCAATAAGAACCCATGGGCACTTCGACATGTGCTCTGATGCATTCTGATTAGAATGCATTGGAGCAGATTTGATTAATCAAGTTTCCTAGATAATTTTAATCAGAATGCTTCAGCGTGCTGCACTGTCTTGTGTATCCTGTGCCCCATGTTTTAAAGTGGCAGTGGGGGCGCTTCAACAAAAACTTGTCAAGTGAATTTTAGTTAAATCACCCCCAGCCCCATTTTGAAACATGGGATGCTGAATACATGAGGTGCTGCAGGTGTTTTAATTAGAGCGGCTCTAATTAAAATACTCCCCTCCCCACCCCAGACCTTGTTTATAGTTACCCCATAGTGTTAAAAACGTTCTGACCTGTTGCAGTCTTTCTGACATCTTTGTGACAGAAGAATGGCTCTATTATTTTTCTGTAGTCAAAAAATTAGTCACCACTAAGCAATGGCATTTTCTGGGGGGTGCCTTGAGTCTCCTGAGGGATGTCTTCCATTTCAAAAGGTTGAGAACCACTTAGCTAGAGGAATAGGTAGGCCCAATTGCAGAAGTTGTCCTCTGTGGACCAGTCACTTTATGAGATCACAACATATTGTCTAGCTGGAAGGCACACATGATCAACAGAAAACTGGACTGCATCAAAAACCCTACATTTAAAGAACATGAAAGTTGCCAAGTTCAGCATGCACAAATCAGGAATCTTCAGACTTAAGGTTATACAGGCAACTAGATCTTCTCAGTAAAATGGTTGTAAGAATTTTTTTCAATGGGACAGACATCTGTCATTGAAAATTTTAGTTGGAACCATTAAAGTATGGCAAAGATAAGCAAGTGAAAACAGGATCTTGTAACAGTGTTGGACAACCTGGATTAAAGGTATTGCTACATACGCTACTTTTAACATCTACCAATTCTGTTTCCTCTCCAACCTTAATGGAGTGTAATGTGACTGTAAATATAGCAAGGGAGATGTTTTGGTTCTGTGTTCTATGTAGGTGCTCTTAATTGTGTGTAGTCTTACTGTCTATCTGTCTGCCTGGGGTGCTGTGCTGTGACTCAATGGCTGTTAGAGAATGAATTACACACTCAGTCTCTCTTGGATTCTTGTGCTGAGATTCTCTGAAGGCCTCAGAAATGACCCAGCTCTTCTCCTGTTTAAATGGGATTTTTACCCACAGAGTAAAGTCAGGCTGACACTGACTGTTTCTGAAATTCCTACCCTTAGGCTCAAGTTTTGCTCTGCATATGTGGATAATGTAGTACTCCTTACTAAGTCGAGCCCCTTTAACCGTTTTTACCTTATATTCCCAACTGATTTTTTTCCTCCTCTGAAAACACGGAGATGGATTGGTTTATGGTATTTATAATGCTGGTAATCCAGCTTCGGCTCCGGGCTGATATATTTTGGAGGCTTTCCATTACAGTGTCTTGCAGAATTTATATCTTGGGGAAAGTTTACCTGTGACCAGGTAGTGGTTAATTGTTGAGAGGCTGAACTGGGGATGCCACATAGAATAATTCTTATTTTTATTTTGAGCACTATGATTATATTTTCCATTGAGTTATCTTTGTAACTGAGATGTTCTCTTCAGACTGCTCATTTCATCAAGAGATACTGAAGGAATTGCTAACACCTCTGGTTTATTTCTCTTACTGCATCTTTCGTGTTCCTGTTTTTAACCACTAGATGATTTGCATCCAGACACTTCCTTACCTGATCTGTAAGCCAAAACTGGAGGATGATCCTATGGTGAAGGCAACACAGTTGAGGTGCTAAGAGTGCTAAGTTCAGTTCCCAGCTGTGCTCTAGGCTTCTTTTATGAATGTGGGTGAGTCAGTTTCTCTGCACCTCAGTTTCTTTTCTCTAAAATGCAGCTGGGACATCCTTTTCCCACATGGGTATTGCGTGCATGAATTAATTAGTGCATTTGAAGAGACTGGTAATTTCCAGTAGGAGGTAAAAATGACCTTGGGCTGAGAGATAGGACCTCTCCTGAGTTCTTAGTCATAACTCTGATAGTGACTTTTTCTATGTCTTTAGGCAAGTCACTTAACCTGTTTGTGTTTCAAGTGCCCCCCATCTGTAAAATGGATATTCACATGCTTGGCTCACTTGGGTGTTTGACAGCAATAATTAATCAATGCTTGTATGTTGCTCCTAGGTGTTGTTCTTTCTGACCTGCAGTGCAGTTAACAATCCCACATAATGGTGGGGGGTTTTTTGTTGCTTCAAAGCACAATGTCCTTCTGTATTTAAAGAGGAGTTTCTGTATATTAGAAAGGAATACTTGAAAGCTGTTATTATTGAATTTAATGCAGATGGCTTGATGGCGTAGTTGGTTAGTGTGCTGGGCACTAACCTCCAGATATATGATTTGAATAGGAGTTTCAAAGGGTTGCATATTAGTCTCCATTAATCCACAGGGGTATTAGTCTCCATTAATCCACAGGGGAGTCACTAGCTATGCAGTTGGAAATGCTTGCACTGTAAGATATGAAAATAATGAATTTCATTTGAGAATGTTTAACAAAGCTCCAGCTGACTCAACCAGATGGATTCCCTTTCCATCTGTGTGGAAGGGCTGCTATGTGTGAGGGTCCCAGGTGGGTCTTGTCTTTAATACCAGGCCATGATAATGTGCATAATGCACAGTGAGTCTGGCTACTAAATAGTTCTGTCTAATTGCTTGCTTGTTTTGGTGCCTCTCCATCAATTGGCAGGCACAACAACAACATGAGCTGTACTTGGAAGGATTTCCTTATGAGAAACTGGCAGGAGGGAGGACTTTGAACTATCTTCTTGGGGTCCATGAAATCCACAGGAGTCTAGCCTATTTTTTTCACCAACTTCCATGAAGTTCCCCATAAAATTCAAATGATAGTTCTCACAAAGAGATAGTGGACAAACACTCTGATTGACATACGCTCCATGAAGAATTTGAGAGGCGAAGATGAATGAAAAACATATCAAAAATATCTTTCTAAAAAGAATATTTTTGTGGAAATTTGGAATTTTTAACACAGGATCCCAGAAATTAGCTCCATCCAGTCTGGCACCCTAGCTCCACTAATGGCTAGGATTGGATGATTTTTCAGAAGAGGTTACAAAAAGCCCTGTACCTGGAAGGTAGCAAATGTGGTCCCCATCTTCAAGAAGGGGAAGAGGGAGGACCCGGGTAACTATAGGCCCGTCAGTCTTACCTCAATCCTGGGGAAACTCTTTGAGAAGATCATCAAGGAGCACATTTGTGATGGGCCGGCATCAGAAATGATGCTCAGGGGCAATCAGCATGGATTTATTAGGGGGAGATCATGTCAGACCAACCTGATTGCCTT
>NW_017729017.1:4068695-4079949 GCF_001723915.1 Gavialis gangeticus | reverse complement strand
GTTAGGGCGGCTAGGAGCTGGAACCAACTTCCAAGGGAAGTGGTGCTGGCCCCTACCCTGGGGGTCTTTAAGAAGAGGCTGGATGCCTACCTGGCTGGACTCGTTTGAGTCCCGTTTCTCTTTTTGGGGTTTTTTGTTGTTCTCCCGCCCTGGCGGGGGGTCGGGCTAGAAGATCTACTAGGTCCCTTCCGACCCTTAATCTATGAATCTATGATAATTGCAGAGTAATTGGTAATCTATGGCACTGATTCCTACCATAGTATTTCAAACACTCATAAACCTCCATGCTAATTTGTAACCCGGAGGCAAGAATTCAGGAACTGAACATTTCTGTGCTTTTCAGTGCAAACCTTAAGTCATGGTACCATCCTCCACCACTGCAAGTGTTATGCAAGTGGAAGTGCTTGCTTCCAGGGAAAGACTTGTGAATAGTACACGTCTTACCTTTGCCATGTCCATCACTGATGCATTACCTCAACCCACTGTGTTTTTCCTTTCATATGATTTCTGACCCTTGACAGTAGTCACCTATTCCCTCACCAGTTAGTTTCCTTAATAGCCTTTTGTGAGGGACTTTGACCAAAGCTTTTGAAAAGGCCAGATAGGTTACTGGTCCTCCTTTAACCACTCTCTTATTAACAGTCTGAAAAAAAGTGATTAAAGAGAAACTTAGTTGGCTCACTCTTTGCATGTCATAAACACTTTATTACAAGTTCTTCCCTTCAAAAACATAAGTAACTCTTTTTGAACTTTTAAAATATAGATAAACAGTTATCAATCATGTTTCTGCCCCCTTTTGTCAGGTTATATGCAAAAGGAATTAAACTTGCCATATCTATCTATCTATATCTATCTATCTATATCTTTATTTATTTATTTATTTATTTATTTATTAACTGAAAGGAAAAGCCTGAATCAGACAGACCGGGGAGAAACTGGTAAGAAGCCAATGGTAGAGGCAAGTGTTGGAGAGATGAAGAATGGCAGAAAGAGGCAACTGGGTTATTGTAATGTAGTTGATGCTAGAAAAGAAGGGTGGCTTCTCCTAGCTTAGAGAGTAGAATCCATCGCTAAGGCGTCATCCAGTGGTGTCTGTAATAGCAATCAGGATCACAGTAATAGCAGTCATAATTAGTGCTACACCACTAGTGTTGACAGGGCTGCTTTTGGGTGAGGGTATTTACCACTTTGTCATGAAAACCTGCTTAGACATCATGACAGTAAGTACTCCTATGTCTGGACTCCACTGTCATCTATATCACTATGACCATTGGCTTATTACCCTTTGCTGGCAGTTTGGGTATTAGTCGCTGCAGTGCAGAACACTAGAGTAACATGGAAGGTGTAGGGAAACACATTGGGGTTCTTGGGAGCTTGCCAATCTTGTGATGTCTCACACACAGAGCCTCACAACTGTGCTCCTTTATGTGGTAGCAACTTTCTTCGTCGCGGATGCAGAATATTGTTCATCGTCCAGTGGAGTGATTCAAGGCGCTGGATTATAGTATAGGGGAATTGTTCAGGGTTTAACTTCCTGTTTATTCCCTTTCTCTGGGTTAACTTTCCTCCAATTATCTGCCTCATTTCTTGGTGCTGTATTCATTTTGGATTTGAGCTCTGGCTGGAAGGGGCACTATAACAGAGAGCCAGAGGCTCCTGTTGTTTTAAGGGATGCTGCAGCAGGCTAAGCTTGCTGAGTGGAACTAGCAGTTGAGCAAGGGCTAGCTGCTGGGAAGCAAGCAGGCAAGATAGGAGCTACCACTTGGGGATAGGCTGTTCTGGAGCTAGTTGCTCCATGGTAAGCAGTGAAGGGGCAGACTTGTAGGCAGCCCAGAGATAGAAGTTGCAGACAGCTGGGTTTAGCTGCAGCAAAAGAGAGAAGGATGGTCATCATCAGGCCAAAATGGAAACTCCTGTGGGTGGCTGGACAGGAAGAAGTGGGGCTTTGGAGACACATAAGGCCATTGCCAGAGACCAGGCAGTCAGCTTGGCCTTGCAAGTTGCAGGGAAAGGAGCTCCTGAGCAAGCTGGGTGTGGGAGATGTGCTGATTGGCATCCTACCTGTCCCAGAAAGCTGGAAGGAAAGAGCTAAGGTGGGCTGATAACTTTCAGGGAAGTAAGGACCCAGTGTGGGGAGTTTTGTTATAAAGCCATTGATCTTGTGTTTATGTTCTGTTTAAGAATCAGAGGACTGGATTGTGGCTATGGGGGAGGCATGAAGGCCATGTAAGAGTGCCTGACAGGGCACTCTGTGTCACGAAGCCTGGTCTGGGGTCAGGGACCCAGAGGGTTGTGGGCTGTTGCAGACGAAGGCTGGGAGATCCAAGGCCGGGAGATCCAAGGCCAGCAGAAGTGGTCTAGTCAGGAGTTAAGGATCCAGGGGGCTGAGGCTGGTGTAATGAGGTAGGCTGAAGTTGGGAGAGCTGAGGCTACTGTCAGATAGCCTAGCTGGGGGTCAGGGGACAAGGGCTGAGGGCTGGGATTGGGCTACAATAGCCTGACCTGAGCCAAAGCAGCTCAGCCTGGGGTTAGGGACCCTGGAAGGCTGGTGGGGAGTTAGGTCAAGGCTCGAGGACTCATTGGCTATCATAGATTCAGAGACTGTTAGGGGCAGAAAGGGAACTCGTAAGATCATCGGGTCCAGCCCCACTGCATTAGGCAGGAAAGACAACTGGGGTCAGGTGATCCCAGCAAGGTGACTGTCCAGTCTCCTCTTGAAGATTTCCAGGGTAGGTGATTGCACCACCACTGGAGGGAGTTTATTTCACAGTCTGAATGACCTAACTATGAAGACATTTTTCTTAGTGTTAAGCCTGAAATGGTTTTCCAGGCCATTACTCTTGGTTTTCCCCAAGGGTGCTTTGGTGAACAATTGTTTGCCAAGCTCTTGATATGTATTCCCCTGATATAGTGGTAAGCTGCTAACAAGTCCCCTCTCAGCCTTCTCTTTTTCAATATGAGGATATCTGTTGAGGGGAGAGGGGGAATTACTGGTAAGTTTTAAGGGTGGTTGAGGAGTCCAGTCTCTATGCTCTGTGAATTTTCCCACAGATATGACAAGTGATGCCTTGGGGGGAGAGAAGGGAGGGGGGCACAACTGTTGGCTAGGATGTTGTGTGCTTTCCTTTCTCCTCTGCCATTTCTCAGCTTCCTGAGCCAGATGGTTCTGGTTGAAGTGGGATGTGGCTTGGTCTATGGTGCAGTGCCATTGAGACCTGTTACCAGCCAGCTCTTCCCAATTTGTAGGGTTAATGCCACCCTTTTAAAGGTATGCTTTCAGCATATCGTTGTAACACTTCCTCTGTCCTTCATGGGTCCTCTTATCATGACTAAATTGAAGGAAGAGGACTTGCTTCAGGAGATGAGCATCTGCTATCCACACACAGTGGCTACCCCACTGGAGATGATATTTCATGATCTTTGCCTCAATACTGGTTGTCTTAGTTGCAGAAAGGATGCTGGCATTGGTGCAGTGATCTTCCCCATCTAATGCAGAGGATCTTCCTGAAGCAGTGCTCGCAGATCCATTCCAGGTGCTTAAGATGGCTTCAATATGTCACCCGTGTCTCACACCCTTAGAGGAGCATGGGGATACTCACTGCATTGTAGACCAGGATCTAGTCTCCATCTGCAAATCTTGGTCAGCAAAGACGCTGTGAAGCAGCTTTCCGAAAAATATACTGGGACAGAGGATCCTATGTTCAACTTCTACACCAAGAGTGACTGTCTAGGAGAGGTGACTGTTAAGGTATGGGAAATGCTTGATGTTTTCCAGGGGTTCTCCACCAATGGTAATTTGTGGGGGGAGGGGAGCAGCTTGTGCTGGGGCAGGCTGGTGGAGCACCTTGGTCTTCCTAATGTTAAGGGAGAGTCCTAGGCTGTGATAGGCACCTGAGAAAAGGTCAAGGGCAGACTGCAGATCAGTCTCAGTGTGCGCGAGGATAACACAGTCATCAGCATACTGAAGGTCAGTAATGCTAGTTCTGGTAACTTTTGTTTTGCTGCAATGCTGTGTAGGAAGGTGGTCATGGATGAGAGATCAAAATCACAGCAAGATAGATGGAAAAAAAAGTTGGGGCAATGACGCAGCTTTGCTTGATGCCGGTATGGATGGTAAATGGGTCTGTCTCTGATCTGTTGCAAAAGACTCTGGCAGTCATCCTGTCATGGAGTAGCTTAAGGACACTGAATGTCAGTAGACAACCAAACCTAGCCAGCACCTTCCATAAGGTTGCACAATTGATGGAGTTGACTGACATTGCCTGGAGTTCTGCAGCTCTGATAGGGTTTCCCCTGGTGAACAGATCTCAGGTGAGGTCGCAGACTAAGCATGGTCCAGACTCCTGAAGACCCCACTGGTGGAACAGGTGTACTTGAGGACATGCTTATTCTCTGTGGCTGTGAAGGCAGATGAGGGCTGCAATGGGATGGAGGTCTCTGGTTGTTTTGGACATCCCTGCCATTGGGTCCCGCCAAGCTCATGTGGTTGTCACTTGCGCACCGGCTTTCCCACGTTAAAAGCTGTCATGGGCTGGAGGACTAAGGTTCTGGCAGTGGGCCATAACAAGCTTAAGCTACAAGGGCCTGGGAAAGGAGCAAGCTTTGCCAGGGCCAGAGGCATGACAGGCCAGCTGGAGTACAAGGGCCAGGGACCCAGGGAAAAAAGAGCCTTGCCCTGGCCAGGGGCCCAGCAGGCTGATTGGAGTGTTTAATGGATGGGCTAGAGGGCCCTGGGGACAACTTAAAGTGACATTTGTAAGGCATGGGTATGGCTACAGGGGTGGAAGAGGTCACAAAGGCACCTGAAGGTCCTGAGGCACTAATAGAGGCGGGAGGGCTGTAGCATAATGTCCTAAGGGCAAGGTAAAGTTAGACTTGGCTCACTCTAAAGCCCTGGGGGCAGCCTCCCACTCATTCTAATACTGCAAACGCCTAAGTCTGTTTGTCTGTCCACAGTGCTTTATTCACGCTCTGATTGGCTGATGGAAACAGAGTGCTCCAAGCATGGGGGAGTGCTGCCCTGATTCTGAAGCCCCACCGAGGACTGGACAGAGGGTGGGGGAGCCAAGGGCAGCAACATTGGCTTCAGCTCCCCAACCCTGCTCCCTGCTTGAGGCAGAACAGCAGCAGCATGGGGCATTAAGTGGAGGCACTCCATCCCAGACCCCTCCCCACCGTCTCCCCATCATTCTTGATGGGCAATTGGCTAGTTTATAAATAACACCAGTGCATGGCAGGTGGGGTACAAATGATGGGTACGCTTGGGAGCTGGAGTGGGGACAGAGATCAAGTGGCTACCATGGGAAGTTATGACCACCGCTGAGCACCAACTCTGCCATGGTACCTATGAGTTAGAGAAATGATATTTTTCTTACATTCCTTGAGCCTCAACTTCTTGGTGTCCATTTGGCAAGTCACGACTGGTGTGTTTGAGCTGTCCACGGAATATTCAACTGCATTTTTAGGGTATGTCTACACAGCAAAATGAAGCTGTGTGGGCAAGCTAGTTTTAATCCAGTTAACAGGGGTAATGGTAAGATGCACTTTAACATAAGCTAGCAATCAGAGTATGTGCCTAGGGACTTTAGATAGTTTATACTGTGGAATATGTGCTTGTATGAATAAAAGCACCTGCACTAGCTGGAATACACCCCTGTGCATGAGAAAAGTATGCACCCTTTGCATGCATATGTTGCACAAACCAGACTTCTAGAAGAAAATTTAGCCCCACTTCCCTGGTAGCCCTAACTGTCATTGTTTTGTGCAATGATCTTGTCAGAACTGACAAGCTAATTTTCCCCTCCCTCCCCCCAGCAACTCCTGTGTTATTCATTATCAGGAAACAGTCTGCAGTGACTTAAAATTGGGAGAAGGGGAAAAAATAACTATGAAAACACAAAGGACTGCTGCATGTATTAGATAGCACTGCAGAGAACTTGTAGAAGCTCCTGCTGCATAATTCAGGGGTCTCTGGTGTATAGCATAGGTCTAATATGACTCATGAAAAGGATTTATCTGGAGTGTCAGTTCATAAACTGGTGAACATGGTAGCAGCATTGTGAGGTATGCATCTTAACACCTTGATGCTACAGTGGATGTGAGATCCACCTCCTCCAAGCTGGGGTTAGTATGGTCAGGGATGACATGCCATGAGCTGTTGTATGTGACCTCTTACTTTGAGCTTATAAGCTTTTTTTGCTTCAAAGAAACATGAATATTGGGGAGGACTTAATAATCCTCTTTAGATACCCTGCTGCATACTTCTGTTGCATGGGGTTTTGCTCCAGGAGAAAGCCCAAACTGCCTGGGTGCTGCAAGACAAAAGATTGATTGGGATCTCCTGTAGGACGTTTGTAGCCCTAGTGCATGCCCTCATTGCCATCTGTCTATCTTCAGGGTACATCAGAGCCCTTTAGAAAACTGGCATAGGGACTGGGGATGCCAGCTGGCTTCATTCTCCTTGCTTTCTCTCTCAGGAATGGTCACTGTGGTGAGCTTCTGCTGAGACCCCGCTGCCTGTGCAGTTTCATTCCCAGTCCTGTGCACTGAAGAGGATGTATTGCCTTCTCTGCTAGTACTAAATATTTTATTTTGTGACCTCCCTATAATCAGGTGCTTTGTCTCAACCACATTTTTTTAAAATAATTAATTATTTTTTTTAATAAACTTAACCTCTTTGAATTGTGTAATTGTCACTTTCCTAGGACCTTAGAGGAGCAATGAGGGGAAGGGGAAAATATGTACAGAGCAGTTTTTGGTGTGTTGATAATTTATTGTCTAATAATCTCTTCCCTTCCTTTCTACTCCCAGTTTTCTCATTACTTGCACACAGCTTAATGCCCCATTGCTAGCAGCAGGGTTGCAGCAATATTGCAGAGCCAGTTCTGCTTCTCTTCGGTGTCAGGCTGTAGAGGGGGAAGGGGAAGCTGTGCTGGAGTCAAAGTTCCAGATGTGGCACAACTGTAAAAGACGTGGGGCTGCTGAGGAGGTGAGGGATTTAATTCATTCCTTTATGTAGGGGAGGTTACAGCTGGTGCAGGTTCCTGTCTTGTCAGAGAGTGCAGTTTCTGGCATTTAGGCCTGTTGATGGATTGATGTGCACTGGCAGTACCCAGGCAGTTTTGTGTTCACATTTTGCCATTTGTTTAGTTACATCTCCTCCACAGCTCTTCCTTAGAGAATCATAGGAAATAAGGGCAAATGGGATTTTGAAAAGTCATCTAGTCCATCTCCCTACCCCAAGGCAGAATAAACTGTACAGATCCTGAATAGTTTGGGATGCTTAGAAAACAGGAATGTGGCAGAGTCACTGCAGAGCTTACAATCCATTTGCTCTTCAGTGATGGGTGAAATGACTCCCATGCACAGTGTTTGTACAAGGCTGTGGGATCTCTTGGAATGAAAGGTGTGATACCAGCCCTAGGAGCAAATCTAGCAGGCTTACACCTTGTATCCATTAGAAAGGTGAACTGCTTTAGCCATATCCATACAGTACTGATATCACCAAAGTGGTCTGGCACTTGTGTGTACGCTATTATGTTGGTGTAAATATGCTTTATGTGAGTTTAGTTATTCCCATAGCTTTGTTCATATTACAGTTATGCTAGTATAATTATATTGGTAAAAACTTGTACTACCTAATCAACAGAACTAGACCAGGACAAGTATCCTGAGCATAGACTGGATCTTATGCTAGGTGTTACCTTACCCCAAGAATAACCCAATTAAGATGAATGGATAGAACAAAGCCTTGCTTATGCAGTTTAAAGGGGTTGTTGTATTACTATTCTAGCAAACTATCCTGATAAGGATGCAGCTGGTAGAAAAGGTCTTTTGCCATAGTAGCTTATGCTGGTTTCTTGAGTAAAATGAGTTATCCCAGCCAAAGGATTTTTGGTAGTATTATGCTAGGGCTTTTATTAGCACAGTTATATCACTCCTAACTGGGCTAGGTATGCCAGCTAAACCTTTATGTATAGGTCTAGATGAAGCAAAATCTCATGTCCTGAGCTATTAGACGTCAGTTCAATGAGGTACTTGGCTTCCATAGGAGTACGTGACCTTGGGGATGTATTTAAGTACCTTGGTGCATTGAGGTCTTTAATATTAGCAATTATAATACTTTAGTTATGTTTAGATATGAAACATGCTTGGTAATACCCTATTCTCCAGGGGAACATTTATCTCAGATTAGCTGGTCAACCTCTGCCCAAATAAAATAAATCCCTATCAATTGTATTAAATGCGATTGGAGCTCTATTACACTTGTTGCTGTAGTGAGATACAGACCTTGCCCAAAGGAATTTTACAGATTAAATTAACAAAAAATATGATGCCTTCATTGCAAAAAAAGGTGTGCTTACATCAAGATAGAAAACTAGGGATTGTGCTGTTGCTGTGAAATCTTTATGGAAGCAAAGAAAACATCGGCTGTTTACAGATGTAAAAAAATCAAAACAAAACAGCTCTTTACTTTAAGCTTGGTGCAACCCCACACCAAGCACAGCACATGCTCAGAAGAGGCATCATGTTAGTTTGATATGGTTCACCCAATGTCTGTTGGGATCAGGTGCTTCAGCAGGGTTTTTTTTCCATGCTTCTATCTAATAGCTGATTATTGAATCAGCTATTAGATCAGGCACTTCAGCAGGGCTTTTATCTATCTGGGGAGCTGGGTTGAATGAACACACTTCCTCTTCCAGTAAAGCACTTCCCTCCCACTCCAGTCTGTAAGCAGCCATAGTTTTTACCTCGGAGTAGTTGAGGTTAGCCATATACCCCCAGCTGGGCTTGACTTCAGTTGCCTACACTAGTAAAAACTATCTCTGTTTTGGAGGATTTTACAGTGTTGTAGTCTTGAGTTGCTCATTCCCAATGTGAAAACCTTATTTTACAGTGAAGATGTGGCTGGAGACAGAGGATAGCAGAGGAAGCACAGGTGCACACACTGGGGAAGCCAGGACCTGAAGGCCATATGGAAATCAGTGACTGAGCTGGGTTGATGACCCATACCCTCAGACCCCTATCCACTAGCCCATGCCTCCAACATTGCCTGTAAACAACCATTAGAACAATATTTTTAAAGACTCAGAGAATAGAAAACTTGTGACTGATGATAAGATATAGCCAGCAGGCACTTTTCCTGGTCTCACAAGCCTACTTTATCTCTGATACAGTTAAAAATGGAAAATTATTTCATTCGCAATTTAACTTGATATGAGAAATTGTGTGACAGCTTTACCTATGCCAGGGAGCTTCTCCTGGTGATAAATTCATACAGCAAGTCATTTCTGGATCAGAGGGTTATTAATGAAGAGCCAGCATGGGTCAGATAGCTGATGCCTGCTGTAATTTGCAATTATTTACTGCATTTGAGAACACACATGACTTTTTTTACCATCATCAAGCTTTGGGATGGGTAGATTGTTGGATATAATTTGATTGAGATTGTATAGAGGGTGATTACAGTAAGGACCTGGGAAATTAAATGAAAACACTGCTGGTGTGGAACCAAGAGTAAACAATTTACTTCCATTCTTGAAAGCTTTCTATGTTTGCAGATTTGTATTGCCAAGGAAGGAGCACAGTGTACAGAGAACAGAAGTCTTAAAAATGGTGGAGGCAGATATATGTAGTTTGTAGCTACACAAATAGGAAAGGTGGTAGCCAACAGATTAGGTTAGATTCTGCTCTTTAGAGTGTGGAGCTATATGTTTTTAATGGGGGGTGGGGTGGGGAACAGAAATCTGAATAGTCCAGTGGATAGAGATGATTGTGCTGGGCTGGAAGTCAGGAGATCTGGGATCTGATTTGTGCCTTGCCATTCACTAGGTACATGGCCTTGTCTTTGGCATGTAGCTTAGATTCACATTTTTAAGAGTAACTTTTAATTTGGGGTACCCAATTTAAGATGGTTAGGATCCCAAGCTGGGTAACCAAATTAAAGCCCATTTTCTCCTTCTCCTTTACTGTGACTCAGTTTCCTTATCTGCAAAATGGCACAGGTAAGCTTAACCAGCTTGGTACAGTACTTTGCAATCTAGGAATGAAAACTACTGTGGGTATCTCAGGTACTGCTGTGGTTTTAAAGCAGCAGGAAATCTCACACATGCAGCAAGCACTACCAATGTGATGACATACTGTACTAGGAGGCTTGGTGTTGCCAAAAGGAAAGCTGACTGTCTGAGAAGCAGCCTGCAGGTGTACCAGTGGGAAATTAGGAGTTACATGACCTGCAGGGCCTGGGCCTAGCCAGCAGTAAAGCCCTAGGAGCCTGGAGAGAGGAGCTTCTGGGGAGCAGGTCTGCAGCAGAGCTCCTGGTTAACATCTGAGCTGGGGTAAGCACGACTGGTGGTTTGTGGAAGGGACTAAAAGGAGGTAAGGAGCTCCTAGCTGGCTCAGGGAAAGAGGGCCCAGAGAAAGAGCAGGGGATAGAGGGCTCAGAAAGAAAATGGAGGGCGGGAGGGCTTGGGCAGGAGGTAGGGCCAGGATGCCCATAGGTCTCACTGGCCTAGGAGCTGGGCCATGGCTTAGCAGAGGTTGAAGGCCAAGGAGGGACATCCAGAGACTGCTGGATCTCCAGAGCCCATGGGTCTTGGCTGGCCTAGGAGCAGTGTCAGGGTCTAAGGAGAAGGATGGCAGGCCAGGATAGCCGCAGCTGGAGACTGAGGTGGCTGGAGTATCTGTAGCTCAGAGAGGGGCTGGTGTAACGATGAACAGAGCCAGGAGCCCATAGCCTGGGGGTGGTTATTAGGGTGGTGCAAAGCTTCTCTGGCTGTTTCATTTTGCAAACAGCAAAATCAAAATGAAACACAGGCCTTCGAAACAGCGTCAAAATGAAATGAGGCCAGTTGAATTTCGAAGCAGCTACCCACGTGGTGGGAGGCAGGGGAGAGCCAGGGCTGTGCTCTAAGTGGCTCCACAGCCCGTGTAGTCCAGCCCAGCAGGTAGCGCAGCCCTGGTTCTCCCCTCCTCCCACTGCCAGGTTGTGCTCCATGGGGTTGGCGGAGCTGATCGGAGCACAGCACCAGCTCTGCCCACCTCCCGCTACTGGGATGTGCTCTGATCGGCTCTGCCAGCCCCATGGAGCTCAGCCTGGTGACAGAAGGTTGGCAGAGATGGTGCTGTGCTCTGCCTCCCACCCTGGCTGCTGGGAACTGAGCCAGGCACAGGGAAGCTCCATTTATAGAATCATAGAATCATAGAAGTAGGGTCGGAAGGGACCTTGTAGATCTTCATGTCTGACCCCCCGCCT
>NW_017729017.1:4061224-4063695 GCF_001723915.1 Gavialis gangeticus | reverse complement strand
AGCTGCCAGCTAGACATTGAGCTATTGATTACTATCCATTGAGACCAACAATCCAGCAAACTTTCTATCTGCCTTACATTCCATTCATCCAGTCCATACTTCATAGAATCATAGAATCATAGAAGTAGGGTCGGAAGGGACCTTGTAGATCTTCAAGTCCGACCCCCTGCCTGGGCAGGAGAAAAGACTGGACTCAAATGAGTCCAGCCAGGTAGTCATCAAGCCTCTTCTTAAAGATCCCCAGGGTAGGAGCCAGCACCACTTCCCTAGGAAGTTGGTTCCAGCTCCTAGCCGCCCTAACTGTGAAGTAGTTCTTGCGGATGTCTAATCTAAACCTACTCTCTAATAATTTGTGTCCATTGTTCCTTGTCATGCCAGGGGGTGCTAGGGGAAACAGTGTCTCCCCTAAACCCTTCTGGTTCCCCCTAGTGAGTTTCTAGCATTCCTAGTGCTGGGGAACTCAGTCCGGCTGGGGGAAGCGCCTCCTGCCCCCGGGCTCCATTCCCAGCGCTGGGGAACTGAGCCTGGCAGAGGGAAGTGCCTCCCCCAGCCAGGCTCAGTTTCCCAGTGCTAGGCACGGAATCCAGTGGTGGGTGGTGCCTCCCCCAGCCAGGCTGAGTTCCCCCACATTGGGAAAAGAGCCCGGCAGTGGGAGGTGCTTCCCTCAGCCAGGCTCGTTTCCTCAGTGCTGGGTCCCAGGTGGCAGAAGCAGCCTTGTGTAATCTGGCAGGCAGATTGGGGACCTGCCCACACCCCTAGAAGGGCTGTGGGGGCCCTGACAGACTCGTCCCGGGGGCACGGGTCCCGACCTGTCTGCTGGATCACAGGATACTGCTCCTGCTTCCCAGATCCTGCTTGTCAGCAGCTTGAGGTGCAGTTTCCTAGAAACCTATCTTATTGAAACTTGGCAAGCTTCACGTCCTCAGAAGGGGCTACCATCCCTGCATGTTTCATCGGAATCAGGCAAGAAATGATAAAGTTATAGGCTGTTTCATGCTTCCCCATTATAGCCTATAGGTGAAACATCAAAACAGTGAAACCATTTTGACAGAACAGAACGGAACAGTATTTTCGAAATGAAGCAAAACTCAAAGTGAAACACTGTTCCGTTGAAACGGAAATTGAAGTGGAATTCTGCAGTTTTGCACAGCCCTAGTGGTTATGATTCATTTGGTGTGTATGATATCTATAAGGCATCAGTGTGGGTATTCGGGAAGAGGAAGCCCATGTAATTTGCTCTCTGCCTTAAGGGCTGAGATACTTGAGCTTAGGAGTAGAGATCAGGCTTGGGAAGCTCTGGGGCAGCCTCCCTTTTTCAAAAAGATAAATATATCAAGGCATGGCAGGAAAGTGGAAGGGGTTCAGGCCCAAAAGAGAGCAAAGTTGACCAGGGCTTAGAGGGCTCCAGGGGCATCACAGCCACCCATGGAGTGGGACCTTGTTCTGGTTATGTAATCTGAGAAAGAATGGTGGCCATCAAGTGTGCACAGCTCACATTGTGAGAAGGACCCCAGTATCGGGGTTAACATCTGGGCCTGAACCTTTTCCTAGAGCACAGGGGATCAGTTCAAACCTTCCTCCCCTTCAGAACAATATAATTGTTTGTTTTCCCCACCCATTATTCGTGTACTTTTGAAATAAAAGCAGCTTTACTATTCACAAAAGATCAGGATATCTTCCCTCACCAACAAATGGAATTCTGATAGAAGGGTCAACCGGGGTAATGCTGTTCTCCATCACTGGATCTAAATTAAAGCTGGTCCACTGGAAGGGAAATTTATCCCTGAATAAATTAGTTGCTGACTGACAGGAAAATATTGCAAATTATGTATTTGGTGCATATTATTCAGTCACCTGTAAAGCAGACTGAATATTGAAAAGTGTTTTTGCAAATGTATCGTGATAATTGACAGAAAAGAATGAAATGAATGTTATGCAGCTAGCTACAGTCTAAATGATCCTATTATCTATTTACAGAAGCAGAAGCTTACAAAATGAGGCTTATAAACAGGACCTGAATCTCCATCCTTGGCTAGCATGGGTTCTGCTGAGGATTTTGGTGCTATACTAGAGCAGCTGGGAGTTACAGGTTGAAATGAAGCTCCCATCTTTGACTACATTCTTTGCTTATGACTCTCTAAAAGGGCCCAGAATTCCCTCCTGCTTTTTGGAATGCTGAAAGTTGCCCTTTCCAGTTGGTTTGACCCACGTCAAAGGCCTGCTCAAAGGGACAAACTTAGTGCCACCAAAAGGGAACCGGCTTTTGCAAAATGAGTTTTGATCTGCAGAGTGAAATGATTAAGTGGGACTTAGGGAAATCAAATTCCACTGTAGCTGGGCCCGCATCAGAAATAATCTTATCAAGTGCTAAGTTTTGGATAAAAGGACATTTTCCTACGAATCACTGGCTGTTTTACTCCCACCCAGAACAGTCACTAATAGCTGTAGGCCTCATCTACATTGTATGTGTG
>NW_017729017.1:4059132-4060974 GCF_001723915.1 Gavialis gangeticus | reverse complement strand
CAACCCCAACAGACTTACTAGCTGGAGGCAGCTGTCAGCTGCTTGTTTAGTCTATGGCCAAATCTTTTCCTACGAATCACTGGCTGTTTTACTCCCACCCAGAACAGTCACTAATAGCTGTAGGCCTCATCTACATTGTATGTGTGTGTGTGTGTGGGGGGGGGGGCACCCAGTTTATCTACAACAGTGCACCTCCCCCAGTGGAAAGCATAGGACTTCCATGAAAATCACACTGCAGTACAGGTGCATGGGGAAGCTGAAATGGTACAGCTGTTTTGGTGAGGTAACACCAGCAGAAAATTCCACAGTGTGTGCAAGGTCAGGCCTTCATCACCATTTGTCTGAGCACCAGTTGTGTATATGTGGAAACACAAGTTGAAAATGGGATGTACATCGCTTCACAAATGCTCACACACCAACATAAAATCTGGAAAAGGGAGGAAAAGATGCCTGTAGATACCTGAGGTAGGAGAGTAATGGATTGAGACTTGTGGAAAAAAGGAGGTATAGCCCATGATGCAGTTCATCAGTACTGGAAAGAATACTCAACTTGTTCTAGGCCATAGGCCTGCTCTACCCTGTGTGTGGTATCTTCTACTTTCAGGGGACCCTCTCTTATATTTGGCATAAAGAGCTTTTTTCCCCTCCTTAATATCACACATCTTTAACCTATAGAATTTATGGTTACTGGATATTATAGAGACAAATTGCTTAGGAAGATGCAAAACCTAAATATTTTGGGTCAGATTTTCACACTTTCAGTTGGTATTCATCATTCAGTATGCATCCAATTAATTGATTCCCTTTGAAAATCAATGTCTTTAGGAATAAAAACACTAATCCAAATAACAAGGAACTCTCACTCCACTTGCTGCAGAATATGAGGTGATCACCAGCCACTAGCTGGCTTCAGGATGAAGATCATATGAAGCAATATGGAAGCTTTATGTGCTTTGCTTGGAAATACTTGGTACTAGCCAGTGCTGGAGAAAAAATATTTATGATGGAATATTGTGTTTATAGTTAACCTTTTTTATTTCATTTAGTGAGAAGTATCTGTTTTTATGGATTTTTTTGAAACGTAGAACTTTTCAGTTCTGATATGCTGCTCCTCTGTGGGAGTTATAACTGGGTGCTTCATTCTCCCATTTTCCTCTGGAAGTTGGGGTCCACAGTTGGGCTACATCTTCCATAATGCCCTATGGCTATGCGACTACCATGATGCACAGCTTCCTGTCACCAACAGTGGGCAGCATGGCAAATGCAATCCAGCCAGAAAACTCAGCCTATAAAGAAGGCAAGGAACATGAAGCACCCAAACTACAACTCTTACAACAAACTGTGGCACTGTAGCAAAACCCCCAGTTTTTCTTTTTTTATTTATTTTAAAATGCATTCCCTCCCCTTCTCCAGCCATTTCTGGCTTTTTTTCTCCCTCTCTATTCCCTATAGATAAGTATAAGTAAGCTAAGATGTAGGATAAGCTTTAACATTTTATTTTAGGTAGTAAATTTTATTTTTCTCTCCCCTCTTTGCAAATAAGTTCCCTGCTATTTTGATATTGCTACCCACTGTTTTGTAAGTGATAATTATTATGTTTGTACTGCTTTTATATTGTGTGATTACTGTTTTAGGCCTATATTTGTAAGTTAGCGTAAGTCAAGTCAAGTTTCCATTTGGTATGTCAAGCCTTCATCTTGTGTCCTCTGCCCAGGCATCCCCTGTGTTGCAACTGTATGATTCATGTACCCCTCCCATGTAAATTGGTTCCCGGATGAATGAGAGTGATTGGGAATGATTGAAATACAATGGTAGCAGGCCTCTACTGAATGGCCTGTAATG
>NW_017729017.1:4058285-4058512 GCF_001723915.1 Gavialis gangeticus | reverse complement strand
CCCCCTCTGGACAACACCTACTGGACAAGGACCCCTTTCCAGCCTGGATAGGTAACCATCACCCCCCACCCCTTCTTCAACCAAGGACTTGGACTCCGCTTCTCTTCCCTACCTGGACTCCAGCCCTGTCACTGAGTCTCTTTCCCTTGCTGCCATGGTGAGTGAGTGTGAGTGAGAGCATGAGTGTGTGTGTGAACCAATAACTTCATGGGACTGTGTAGTGTGTT
>NW_017729017.1:4052546-4053285 GCF_001723915.1 Gavialis gangeticus | reverse complement strand
ATAAATTAAAAATATATATATATTTTTAAAGTACACACGGCCCCACTGGGTTCTGCACAAGGAATGCTTTTGTGTGCTAGGCCGTCTCTTCCAGCATCTTCTGAGCTCCTCTCTGCCTCCAAACCCCCTGTTTCTTTGCCACTGTCTTATCCCCACTGCCTCTTCCTTTTCCCCTGAGCAACCAGGTTTCTGCCTCAGTTTCTTTCCTGGCTGTCTCCTCCTTGCCATCACTTATCTGTCCACCCCCACCCAATATTTCAGCTGTCTGCCTCAGCTTCCAGCCCTACCCTACCTTAAGTAAACCCAAGCCTCAGTTCCTTAGCCAGCTTCTCTGTAGTCAACCAGTTCTGGCAACTTTCACTCCCTATGCTTTAACTCACTCTCTCTCTCACCTGAACCTTCCCCCAGGTACCCCAAGCACACACATACACACTATACCATCCAAGTTAGGAACTTACCTGTATGTATGTGTAGGTGAGTTTTATGTGTGTGAACTGGTGAGTGTGTGTGTATACATATACACGTCTTTGTGTGCATGCTATATGAATTAGTGATCTGTGTCTAAGTTTTAGGGTGTATAGTGTATGTGCTTGAATTGGTGATAGGTATGCAGGTGCCTAGGCTGGTTTGGATGTGTATGTGCCAGAGCTGATAGTGTGTGTGTGTATGCACCTAATTGCACATATACAAACACACAAATCAATTGTGTCACACCCTCCTGTCTAACAGCACAATATTG
>NW_017729017.1:4052226-4052535 GCF_001723915.1 Gavialis gangeticus | reverse complement strand
AGGCAGCAGGGACAGCAGGAAAGCAAGGAGAGGCTGAGACATGGCAGAAGAGGGGAGATAGAATTGGAAAGAGATTGGGAAACTAGCAGGGAGGGTGGGAACTGGAGCTGAGAGAGAATGAGGCTTGAATTTAAGATAAGGAAGGGACTGGGATTCAGTAAAACGTGACCCAATTCGGGGTTGCAGATGACACTGGTTTTAATGAACAGGGGAGATGGTGCCACAATGCCAAACTGGTTCCTTTGCACCCTCACACACACACACACACACACGCACACACACAATGGCAGCAGGGGTTAGAGAGGCTTG
>NW_017729017.1:4039041-4047226 GCF_001723915.1 Gavialis gangeticus | reverse complement strand
TGAACCCACAGGGAAACAGCACCATTTCAGAAACAAAATAGGGTACTGTATTTTCTCACATACAACATGAATTAGCTATGCACCTTATTTTTGAAAGGCAGAATAAAGAAGAAATGATCTTTCTTGCAGCGAGTGAGTAGCAGCAATGAAGGTGCCATGCCTGCTCATTGTTGTGCTCACAGGCTTTACTTTTGCTTTTGTTTGGTAAGCAGCTGAAACTGCTCTTACCATGTGTCTCGCATATAAGGCACACTCCAATTTCCAGCAGCTGTTTTTTGGGGAAAAAGGTGTGTATTGTACTGAGAAAATACAGTAGCTTTTTTTTTGGCTGAAATATTTCACTTGCCAATTTTTTTCTCTCCAAAGCCTGACATTTCCTTGGAGGGGAGTAGAACATTCAACTTCCAACCAGCTCTCAGGAAGACATAAGCTAAAAGGCTCATTGATTTTCCCCAGCATGACAGTTCCTGTCTGGGAGGGGGGCACTATGGATGACATGCTGTGTGTGAACTAATTTTCTGAATGTAAGTACAAGACCCCTGTGCCTCCCTAAGACCTGCATTGCCTAGTCTCCCCACAATGCAATAAGCCTCAAGGTCTTTCCAAGAAGCCCAGAAGCAGTTCATGAGAAATGGGCCATGTTATGTCTCCTGCTTCACTGAAGAGGGCATACTCTATATTGTATTCCTGCTGTAACTCCAGCTGAGTCCATGCTGCAAATGTTCATTGAGGCTGTTGATCTCTCCTTCTAGCTGCATCCCCTGGATCTGAAATGAAAGCAGTGTAATTGGATGCACCATCATAGCAGCCAATGACAAAAAGTATTTTTCTAAAAGCATTTTCCCCCCCTGGTGCTGAAAGATTACATCTGATGTGATAAACCAGCATTGCTCCCAGTTGGTACCACTGCTAAGTAATTTACCCTTCCAGAAAAGCTTCTTGTTATTGCAGTATGTTCGCTGCAACCATCTAGGTGAAATTATTTCTTTGAAATAAGAAAAAAAATAGGAATTTTGTCTCTGTATAGCCCAATAATTCAAACCCCTTGGAGAAAAATGAGATATAGACCCAGAGCAAGAGGTGGAGAACACCCATTACTAAGTCTGATTAAAAAAAGGATAGAGGCAACAAGAGCAGAGAGGGGGATGGACGCACACATTCACACACATAGAAAGTGAACAAAGAAAAAGCGTCAGTGGGAGGGAAGGGTACAGAGCTTGCGTGAAAATTATCTCAGGTGCAGAGGGTTAAAATAGATGTTCAGAAATGGGGGTTGCTAGAAAAAAGGGTGAATTCCTGGCAGCATGAAGAAATTTCCCATTGAGTTCACATGGCTGATTTAAGAGAGAGTGATATGAAGTGGTCTGACCTATACATCAACAATCTGGACACCTTAGAGCTGTGGTTCTCAACCATTTTAGGCTTGAGGCACCCTTGTTACCCTCAAGATACCCCTTGGAAAATGCCAGCTCCTAGTTTTCACTCATTTTTTGACTATGGAAAAATAATGGAGTAATTCTGCATTTGGAAAAACTCAGAAAAAACCGCAGGAAAGAATATTTTTAACATTATGGATTCCTATTTGAAATCTCTGGCTTTATCTTGCATATCTTATTTCTACACCTACCTATGCTGACATTGAATAGCGCCCTTGCAAAGTCTCAAGGCGTCCCAGGTTGCCTCATCCCCCTGGTTGAGAATCACTGCCATACAGGGATGGGCTTCAAGATTTTACTGGATTTGGGTGCTTCGGCACAACGGGGTCCTTCATTCTAAGTGACAAACCTATACCCTCTCTCCAACTTTTCTTGGACAGCTGAAATTAAGATGAAAGTGTCAGAGTAATGTAAAGCCCTATTTTCACTTGCTTCCTATAACCTTTTCTCCTGGGCAAATTGTAAAATAATCTTAGGGGATCAAAGGCATCACTTGGGTAGGCAGTCCATCTCCCCCTCCCCTCCCCTGTCCTCCCCTCCCCCCTTTTGTTTTTGCCTATAAGTGTGTCTCTTTAGACCACAGTCTTAAATTTTCCCTGGGAATAGTGTGGCATTTTCATAGGATCAGAAAAACCTCAATTCGATTTCTAGAATGTGGTGCAGAGTTGGGGTCCCAGGCCACTCCAGTATAAAGATAAGCTAAAGCAGCTTATCCCTTAAGTATGGGAAGAAGCCCAGTCTGGTGTATGAGGAACTAAACCTCTCCTGATCATTTTATAATATGAATTGTACTGAGATGCATTTATGATACAATAAATCATAATGCAGATGGGTGATAGCACTAGGGGGTGTCAGACTGAATACATAGAGCTACAGTACCATTAAAGTTTTGGGTATGGAGAAACTAAAAGCCAGAAAGTCTGTGGCAGAATCTGGCAAAGTGCTCAGTTCTCTTGGTTACCAGTCCTTTGCCTTAATCACAAGACACTATTCCTTGCAGCTGTAAAGATAGAGATACAAGGACATGAAGAAGTTGTTGATAAACCATTGTTTCTTATGTGAAACTTGAGCTGGCTATTTCTTTCTTTTTTTTAAATTTTAATGAAAACTGGTAAGATGTTTTTGACACATTATTTTAGGAGAAATTTTCACTGATTTGAAACCATTTCTGCTAAAAACTTGGTTTGTTTCTTGGGGAAAAGCTTGTTGAAACCTCTTCAGAGGAAAAGAGCTTGCTCCAGGGATAACCACTATAGTGCTGATAGAGTTTATTGCCTAGAAACATAGCTTTTAAGGGTAGAAACTAGACTGGTCTGCATAATATGGTTCTCCAAATGTTTTCTGCATCCAGCCTGGAAATTTTGGTTGAACTACCAATGTATTTTTCAGATTGAAGACTTTCAGTTAAGTTTCATCTACGATCAGGAAGCTTCCTTGATCCTCTGCAAGTTGTTCAGGTCTTGTTACCCTCTGTTATCCTATAAGCAATAGGATGATTGTTTGTATTCTGATCCTTATGAGTTAAGAACATCTGATTGATAGCAGCTCCCTGCATTCTTTCCCGCCAAGGCCAGAATTTCTTGCAAAGCTTCTACCAATCAAAAGTTCGGACACTGCATTTAACATTTCTCACAAATACCTAGATCAGCAGGTTTCTGACCTATTCACTTGACTATATAAATCATCCTACATTGTCTACTATACCATGAGCTCATTTGCAAGGAACTTGCAGTGGAATTAGAAAAAACAGCTTCTTAGGGAAGTATTTTGTAAACTATGAATGAAAGCCAGACACCATCAGGATGTTTTTCTGGTTCAGAAAGAAAATCCAGCAGGGTTTATTCTCAGTCTTGTCCCCAGCCACCCCCTGAGGCTGTTGAATAATTGTACACTCCTGTGATCTAAACAAGAAAAACCTAGCATGGTCTAGCCATTGCTTTGATACAGAAGTTGGCATGTAGCACTGGGCAAAAAACCATCACACCACAAACAGAGCAAGCTGCATCCATGTAAAGTCTGCAAAGAGAGGCCTAAGTAGAGATACCTGAAAAACAGTTGTATGCTATCCCCTGCTTAGACATGAAATGGCTGGCTAATAAAAGACAGATCCTGAAAGTTGTGAGAGAGCTGCCTCACTCTACTAACTTTCAATAATTGGTGAAGCGATTGCAATAGAGTTTGTGCACTGCAGTGGAAGAGATCTATTAAGAGTACTTTCTGAGCCTATGCTGCTGGGGAGAACAGTTAATTGAAACTACAGTGCTTATTTTAATTGCGTCTTCCCATAAGCTTTTGCTCAAATTGCTGTGCAGAACAGACTTCACAGCTCTGATAGTTCCACTGCTGAGCTGGGTGACCATACAGTATCAGTAAGTGCTTCTACAACACATTGAGGTTTCCTTTTTTAAGTTCAGTAAAACTTGAGAGCTGTACAATATTAATTCCTAGAATTATCTCTGGCAGTGGAAGAAAGCTTTCTTCATAATTTCTAGTCCCTTAGCCTCAATATCTCAACCTATGGAGTTGCTTATGTCCCACACTGGGACAAGTGGCTGTCTCAGTATTTTTAACAACCAGAATCTCACATTGGAAAGGGATGGCAGAATTTTCTCTGACTTAAGTGAATGCTTTCATGCCACCCTACATCCTAAAGATTTCTTCTTTCTCAGTTGCTGAAGAACCTTCTGTACTTTTAACTCTCTTTTCCACTTAGAACCTCCCACATCTGAATCTGCCCCATACTGAGAGCATACTGGTTTAGGACTTTGTACTGGGAAACACACCATCTCCTCACATTCCTACTGTGGTGGTCTAATATTTTTGCCCAGTGGGCACGTCGACATGATACATTAAATAAGCAGTGCTGCGCATTAGCGCATCATGGCAAAAGCTGTGCTAATATGCAGTACCAGTGCAGTAAAAATACGTACGCTGGTACTATTGCACAGTAGTGCCAGTTACTACACACTGAGTTAGTACTTATTGTGGGTATTAAACTTAATGCACAGTAATTACAGCAAACTAATGCATATGTAGATGTGCCCAGTATATCTGCCTTTCTGCCAGTGGAGAAGTCAGATTGCATCTCAGATAATATTTTTGACTTCTTGCCTGATCAAGTACAGGAGAAACTACCACCCAGAAATCCTACTCTTTTTTCAATTTGTACAAAATGACCACTTTTTTTACAGTCTTGATTGAGCTCTATCCGGCTACACATACATTCTCCCTTCTATGTAGACTGCCTCCACCATTTTCCACATGGTCACATCACAGGGAGATGTGGGAGTGGGCAAAGGGAGGATGAACTATATTTTAGCCACCTTGTGTACCATATATTCTTACATAGAACATGCCCCAGAATAAGGATGCACATCTTGTCTTTGAAAGGCAGAAAGGAGAAAAAACATCTTTTCTTAAAAATACTGGTAAGTAGCAGTGAGTGAGTACATGGCAGCAGCTAGGGAGCCCAGTGTGCTCATTGTGCCTCTCTCTGTGGAGTATATTTTCAGTCTCTCCACCCACTCCCTAGCAGAGCATACAAGACAGAAACTTCCATCACTGTATTTCTTCACTTACATGCATCCCAGTTTCCAGCAACTGCTTTTGGGGGAAAAAAGGTGTTGAGAAGCACTGACCAAAAAGGAAATGAGTAGCCCCCTGGTGTATGATTTGGAAGACTTGGATTCTATTCCCAGCTCTCCTATTGGCTGGCTGGGTGCTCTGCCTCAGTTTCCCTAGAAGCAATGCTATGTTCTTTGTAAGGGTACCTGGTGAGCTCCTGGAACCCCATTAGCCCTATAGGCAGCATATTGGGCAGCTACAGCATCTCTAGGCAATTCTTCCCTGGATGCTCCTTCCCCTGGCTCCTGCCAGGGAACTAACTCCTGCTGGTCTGAGCCCTGGGGTTTATATGTGCCCAGGGCCCTGCCTTCTTCTGCTCAGCTGAGCAGGTGCAGGTGCAGGCTAGTTCCCTTGTTAGCCTGCTGCCATAGTAACCTGCACCTGTGAGGTTTCTGTCTGGCTCTTAGGGCCCTCTCCCTAGGCAGGTTTCTTTTCTTAAAGGAGCAGGCACTTTAGTGCCCTGTGACAGTACCTAAATTTGATACCTGCATTCACAGTTATCAAATTTAGGCACGATTAGCCTAAGTTCACCATTTTTAATGTACATTAAGGACATGCATGTGTAGATGCATGCCTGTAATGCACATTAAGTTAAATTAGGCTAATGCTCATTAACGTGTCTCATGTAGATGCACCCTACACCACTCCACCACTGTGTAGGGATCCTAAAGTGAGCGTAAATTTTGCTCCCATCCACTTTAAAGCTACTTGGCATTGCCAGAATGGTAACTATAAATGAGAACCAGGCCCATTGCATCAAAAATCAGATCACCTTGAGCGTGGGACCCACTGGGAGAAGTAACATTCTCCAGTAGAATGTTGTTTTGTTTGCTTGAATTATAAATGTAAATATTTTTAGGCTGTGAATGAAGAATGGAGAGAAAAGGAAAGATTAAAAAATATTATGCACTTCCGATTTTTAGATTTATGCTCTTCCTCATAAAAGTGTGAGTGACATTTATTTGGCTGGCTGCATAATCCATGTTAACAAGACAATTAGTATGTGATGAAAGTTATTATTTTCCTCGGCACGTCAAAGTCGGGGCTGCTGCTGGATTTGGAATGGAGCCTTGGTTCATTTCTTATTTGCAGTAAAAGATAATATTGAATTTTTCTCCAAAGATCTTGACAGCATGTAATTAATACTTTTCTGCTTTAAATAAAATTGAGCAAAACACAACAACCCAGATAAAAAAAAAATCTGACAAAAATGAATATTTCTTTTTAAATTGTATTTTGAGTGAATTTAGTCCTTGGGAAAGGTAATTGATTGACAGTTATGGGTGACTGTGGCTCTCTGTTTATTCACAGAACAGGTAAACGGAGCATCAAGCTTTCTCAAAGCACCACAGCGTATCTATACTATGATGTTTTTGCTGGAGTTTCTTATCATTGCTGGCACTGGTGCAGCCCCATTTATGATAAAAAAATGGTTGGAAACATAGTGCAAACAAGGCTGCACAAGTTTTCTCTTTTATCTAACACTCATTTGATGGAGTGAAGTCACAAAATGCCTAAAATGGCAGTGGTCACCACTCCCTTGACTCTTTAGACTCCTTTGCAATTATAACTCCTAACTGGTTGATGATGAAAAAACCTGGCAAAAAAAATCCCTCTACTAAACAAAACCTGTGTGTGTGCTATAGTGCTTCATGTTACAATGAATGCACAAAAGAAGCTCAAACAAGTTACACCATTCTCAGCTGCTGGAAATTTTTGGAGCCGCATTGCAATCTGCACCAGACCAGTTGAGAGCTGGGACATTTCTCTCTGTTCTGTTCAGTCCCTGTGCTTTCTTCAGCAACCATTAATTACCAGATGTGGTGTTTGTCTACATGCAGTAGGAATTGGATTAAGACCACTATTCACACAGTCCTGAAGTAAGCCTGTGGCCTAATTACTGTCAGATCCCACATTTAGCTGCATCAGAATAGGAATCCAGTGGAGAAAAGCTTTGCAGTATGTTATCAATTTGTACCTCAATTTCCACAACTAAAATGGAAGCAATGCTATATGCTCCTTTGTAAAGGGAGCCCTGACTTTCTATCTGCACACGGCCATGATGCTAATGGGATGCTACACCAGTACAAATAATAAGTTGTAGAAGATATCATAGCAATATGTACATGTAGGTAGCCTGGCATTTTCGATTATGAAAGATTCTTGTAATCATTTCTTGGGAAGTTCTGACATCTGCAAGGGCTTGCTGCAGACTTGTTGAAATTCATCAGGGAGAAAGTCCTCAAGCTAAAGAAATGCCTTTTCTTTGTCCCATGAGATTTAGCAGAAGGGTGGGGTTTTGCTGAAGGCTTGTTCGGTGACCCCATTTTTTAATGCTTTTTTTGTACAACTTCGAAGGGCTATGTGGGGAAATGAGGAGTCTCAGCTGAAGGCTGACATGCCACAGCTCTGAACAATATGAGAAGCCATGTCTGGCTATTGGAAACACCAAAGTATGGGGGACTAGTGCACCGTTGGGCCATGAGGGGATTTGGTAAATGTTTGGAAGGGTGTTGCCACATCTGTTTCACAAGAGTGTTTGTGAGGTTGCCAAGTCAAACAGTTGAACGTTAAGCCATGCCAAAATTTGAGTTGCAGAGAGAACTTTAATTTGGCCCCCTTGTGTGGATGCATTATGATAGCCTTTCATTCAGGGGCGGGCAAAATAGAGCCTGCAGGCTGGATCTGGCCCACAAGGCCATTCTATCCAGCTTGCAGGACCCCTAAAATTTTTGGAAATTAATATTTATTTGCTCCTGGTTGCCTGTCAAAGATGACAGGAACCAGGGGATAGTAGGACTTTGGGGGAGCTGGCAGAACCAAGCAACCCAGCCCTGACCCACCCCCAGCCATTTCCTTGCCTTTCTGCCCCCATGCTGCTCAAGTGCCACGTAGCCCAGGGCTGCATCACCGGACTGGGGACCATAGGCTGTGCCAGTATCCTGGGGCCAGGAGCAGGAGGGTGTGTGTGTAGGCAGGGGCAGAGGGTGTGTGTAGGCATGGGCAGAGGGTTTGTATGTGTGTAGGCAGGGAAAGAGTGTGTGTGTAGGTAGGGGCAGAGGGTGTATATGTGTGTGTGTTTGTAGGGTGAGTCCCACATGCATACCCCACCATACACATGCACT
>NW_017729017.1:4022618-4034041 GCF_001723915.1 Gavialis gangeticus | reverse complement strand
CCCCCACATACAGCTTTCCACAAACCCCATACTCACCCACACCCAACATAGCCACACATACACACGCGCATGCTCCCTCACCCCACACCCACACCTTTCCACACCCTCCCTCACACCCCACATACCACACACTCACAGCCCCCCAACAAATCTGTAACCATCTGCCACAACATACAAGAGTAAGACTTCATTTTAAGCTATTGTGCAACACCTCTATGTACATTATACAAACACAGGTAAATCAGGACAAAAATATTTTTTTAAATCAAATTAATGAATGTTGTAGATATTTTCTTTTAGAATATAATTTGGTATTTTTCTGCTTCTGAGATGGCAAAACTCCTTTCTGAAAGGAGTACATCTGGGAGCAAGGGGAGGGACTTCGGGTGGCAAAGGTCAGGGGTTAGAGGGCCAGACTTCTGGTCACAAGATGGCAGCCAGGGGGTGGGGTATCTGTCAAGGGATGGGACTACCCATGCGGCCCTCGACAGCTTGCCCAAACTTGGTAAGTGGCCCTCCGCCTGTAATAATTGCCTGCCCCTGCTTTAATTTCAACTTTGTACAGTATTTATTTCCCCACGGGGATCCTGACTCATTCAGTGCATGGAGCAGACGGTGCTTAGATAATGAATCAGGACTGCATGGTAAATGAGGCTATTAGTGGGATTACTTCATTTCTATTAGGAGTCAAAAGGTGTGCAGTTGGAAAGGAGGCCACCTCAGGAAGACACAGAGAGACTTGAAATTCGGGCAAGAAAATGGCATGTAGAATTCGATGTTCTTTCCGACATAGTTTCTATGTGATCCTGGGCAAACTGCTGGTAGGTGGTTATTCACCCCATGGTCCTCAGTAATACTGGGAAACCAAAAAGCACACTGGTGTTTGATTTGCAGAAGTAGAGAGTGTTCACAACCGCAATTGAAAAGCAATGGGAGCTCTAAATCCTCAGCATCTCAGGGAGTAATGGACAATGATCTGGAGGAAATAGTATAGCAGTGGGCATGTAGAGGTCCTGGGATCTTACACTGGTTCTGCCACTGTTTTGCTCTGTGCTTTACCTAAGTCTCCCCGTCTAATAATTCTGTCTTGTATCTCAAGGAAGTTATGGAGATAGTGATTAGTATTTGTGAGGCAGAAAGGTAATGATCACTCTACAAAAGACTACAAGGAAATGAAGGTTCAATGCATGATGTGCAATTAGCAAGCCAGGGTGCCTCTTTGTACATGGATAAAAAATATATTAAACAGCATTTTGGTTCTCTGAAGACTGTATAACCTGTGTTCTGAATGAGGCAAGGGTTCTTCAGGGAAAAAAAAGAATACTATGCGATGAAAGCCTGCCTTAATTCACCTTCATGAATGAGCTGAATAAGAGTTGCACGAACATCATGGGAGGTGACATGTTGGAATTGGAGCAGGGGGAAGCCCTATGTCAACCAAATGTCAAAATCACGTCTGCGTAATTCCATTGACTCTAGTAGAGGTAAACCAGGGTGAAATTAGGCCTGCAATCTCTGACAAATAGCAAATATGGCAAGGAACGTGCTGAAAAACTTCACAGAGATAAAAAGATTTGGGGTTAAGTATGAAAAATGTAAGTTCCTGGCAGCATGACAATCCCCCTTCAGAATCCTGTTTCAGTTCCTATGCAAGATTGTTTTCTTGAAGAAAGTCACTAGCTTCCTAACCAGATGCTGCCATGACTTGCACATATGTGTGTCTAGTTATGCATGCAGACATAAATGTCACTGCATTGTCTGTTTTCTTTTGATTCAGAATTATAAATTTTACCAACCCACTACCTGAAAATAATCCTTAGTGAGGATTTTTTAATCACGCTAGAGCTGGCTTATGTGGGAAAATTTAATTTCTCCTGTTGGCAGCCCGATATGTCTTCTTTCTGTTCAATCTAGGTACAGTTCTGCTGCAGTTAAGTCATCTGTATTTTTAACTGCAGCAGGAGCAAAATCAGTCATTTTTTGGTCATCTTTAAGAGGACTGCTGTCAGACCACATGCCCGGATGAGCACCTGAAAAGAGGTTAATTCCATCCGTCAGGGGATCAGGCTAAGTCACTTTAATCAAGACATGCAACTATGAGCTTTGCCTCTTACTGACTCCCCACAGATTTTTGCAGGAACAGAGGTTTCTGCCTTCTCTTGCTGGCGAAGTACTAAAATAAAATTGTCCCTAACAACTCTAGAAGTAAATAATTTCTGCAGGGTTTGTCATTGTGTCTGGGTGGATCATTGTTATTATTTTCATAATTATGCTATTCTCCATCTGCTTGAGGAGGCTGATGTCTGGTTTCATCTGTTTCTAGCCAATCTTTCCCCAGCATCTCTGCAAAAGGCAGCCAGACTATGCCGCAATTAGGCCATTTTCCAGACAGATAAATGACAGTGTTTAATGTGTGTGTATTTGTCTTTTATTGGTGAGAAAAGAACCACTGCTTCAGTTTCAAGAAACAAGCAGCTCCTTGGGAAGAAATACCTAGTGCACTATTGTAATGGATCTAGACAGAACTGGTGTCTTTGGGAAATCTCCCAGGGCAGCAGTGGTGGAAACAATAGTGTAGACACGGCTCCAAGTCACTGCTGTTGAGTTTTTAATCACTAGGGGATCAGGTAAAACTGCCTGGAGTCTTTTTCCATAGTATCATTCCTACTGTGCCTACTGTGGGTAAAGCTTCAGTGTTGTTACAACAGCATTGGGGAATTTCCTCCTAGTGGAAGGCTATTGCATTTCAAGAACTGGTGGTGAGTTCCTAGGAATTGGCACCAGGACTGCAAGCACAGGCACAGTCACTGCAGTGTGCAGTGGCTTGAGGTTCTCCTAGAGTAGAGTTTATTTCTTTTTTTATTTACGTGATAAGAGCACCAAGACTCAGAGGGAACTTTGTTGGACATTTCAATAGGAGAGTGTTTTCTTATGGTTCCTTAAAGGCAGTGGTTCCCAACCTTTTTTATATTGTGGACTGGCATGGGAGTGGGATGGGGTGCACAGAACTGGCTGCATCCATCCTGGGGCTGCCCCACTGCCCAGCTTTAACCCCACACATGCTGCCGGCTATTTTAGAGGGCTATTTTAGAACATAGCTGCTGTGGTTCCCTTTTCCCCAAATCTGTACCAGAGCTCTGAGATGGAAGGAAATAGATATTGGGCCACCACCATGGAGGAGTCCTCTGGGCCAGATCTGTTCAACCATCTCATCCTGTTTCTTTTCAGGCTATGTCAAACTATGCTCCCATTGTGTCTTAGCAGGGATGCTCCCAAGCTAGTTCTTCCCACCTAGTTTGACCTTCATGTGATAAATCTGGAAATGTTCCAGTGCAGCTGTTTCAGGGTTGTCTCAGTGGTCATTCCCGAGCACACTGGAGACTGAGATATTGAGAGCAACTGTTCCTGTAGCAATGCATTTCCAGGTTTGAAACCTGGGAAAAGGTCTGGGCAAGAAGGGCATGCTTGAAGACATGGTGAGTAGGACTGTGTGAAATTTTGCCTGGTGTTTTATTTTGAAACTGTTTTGATGCGTTTCAAGCTTGAAACAGTGAAATTGAAATGAAACAAAAGCCTCCAAAAGAGCTTTGAAATAAAATAAGGGCACTCAAAACATTTTGAAAGTTTCAAAATGTTTGAAGTTTCAAAGCCAGGCTTACTTGGCTTCAGTGCTGCACCCTCCTTGGGTCAGCTCTGGTGTGGGGGTTGGCTCTGATATGATCCTGGGGTTGGATCTGGTGCAATCCTGGGGCAGAGGCGGGTTCCTGCACGAGCTGTTTTGCCCCGGGCCAGAGCTGACCCAAGGAGGGTGTGGTGCCTGGGGCAAATCAGCTCATGTGGGGACCCACCCCTGCCTCGATCCCGCATGGGCCCCCACATGAGCTGATTTGCCTTGGACTCATACCAGAGCTGACCCAAGGAGGGTGCAGAGCCTGGAGCAAATCAGCTCATCGGGGGCCCATGTCTCTGGGAGCAGTCTGACACAGCCCCTGCAGCCCTCCTGGGGGTGTGGGCGGGCCCCTGATCTGCCTGCCAGATGACAGGAGGCTGGTGCTGCTGGCTGGCGCCAGCGGCAGCACTGATCTTCCCAGCACTGGGTGCGGGCTGCACCCAGTGCCATTCCAGGCAGCAGGAGCAGCCTTCTGTGATCTGGCAGGCCAATTTCCAGCTCCTCCTGGGCTTGCAAGGGGCTGCCAATCTGCCTGCCAGATCACAGGAGGCTGGTGCTGCTGGCTGGGGACAGCGTTGGGTGCAGTCCATGCCGGAAAGATCAGTGCTGCCACTGGCCCCAGCCGGCAGCACCAGCCTTCTGTCATTCAGCAGGCAGATCAGGGGCTTGCCTGCCCCAGGAGGGCTGCGGGAACTGTGCCGGACTCCTCAGGGTGCAGGTCCCTGATCTGCCTGCCGGATTACAGGAGGCTGGTTCTGCCAGCTGGGGCCATCGGCAGCACTGATCTTCCTGGTGCTGGGTGCAGAATAGCTTATGGGCAAAACGTGGAAACAGCATTGAAACAGTGAAACAATTTTGATGAAACAAAATGGAACAATGCTTTCAAAATGAAACAAAACTGGAAACGAAACACTGTTCTGTTGAAATGTTGAAACAGAAGTTGAAGCAGAATGGTGCTGTTTCGCACAGCTCTAATACCAGGGACATGATATAAACCTGTCATCTTTAAGACAGCAACCAACACATTTTCTTCTGCTTTTGTTCTCTCCTCTTTTCTACTCTGGATAGTATTATTCAAGCTAGCTAGTTAAAGCTTGCTCAGGTACCTCTGGATAGGTGTCAACCACTACAGTGTAGATATACTTACATGGCCAGAGGGAGGAGGAAGCAAGGAGAATAGGGTTACTATTACTATTGCAAACATCCTAAAGCTATATTGATACATTGCAAATGAGCATTGTCAGGTGATGCCGAAACACTTCAAAAACAGAAGTCAGGGCCTGGTTGAGCAGACCTTCCATCAAGCAAAATTAAACTAGTGGCTGAACATAAAGTATACATAAAGCAACACTAGGGGCAAAATAGCAATTGTTCCGAACAGTAGTTACACAGTAGCTTATCCTGGAATGGTTCCTGCTAAATGCATCCTTGATACTGGACCTAGCTTGCAACATAATTAGTGCCATAAACATCTTAAAGCTACATTGATACATTGCAAATGAGAATTGTCAGGTGATGGCAGAAATTACATGGGAGCAGCTGGAGATGATCTCTTGAATCTGAAATGTGGCACTGCATGGAAACTATCAATAATAATTCTGAAAAACAAAAGGGATGTCCAAACTAGCACCATATATAGTAGGTAACAGTGGGGAGGTATCTCCTTGATTATGAATCTTGATACCTGCTCCAGGGCTTAAAGTCTTGGGTCATACAAATTACCATAAATTAATTGATTTCAGTACTGGTCCAAGTTTTTGAAGCTTTGTTTTCCAAGGTGGAGGGTTTCTTATCCTACACATTCTTGTTGAGGTTGATAGTTCAATACTAAGTTGTGTAATTTAGCATAGGATTTCAAGTCTGAGGATTTAAAGGAGGAGTTAACCAGTTGTCTGTTAAGGGTTATACTTTGCTGATGTATCAAGTACCAGACTTCCAATTCTCAGATGTAGATTGCATGTGCAAAAAAATGCACATCTTACTATGGAATTCACTTTACGGTTCCTTTTGTGCACACTTTTTGTAGAAGGTAGATCAGGCTCCAGATATTTGATCTCTAACAGATTATGCATTTATGCTATCAGATTTTGTATACGGTGTTTTATTTCTACTGGGAATGTTTGCCAGACACATAATTTGTTTCAGTAAAGATATTGCTGCCTCTTCAGCCTGAGTGGTTAGCTGAAGTTTGGAGTCTGGCAGGGTTATTTTTGTTAGGATGAGAAAACAGTGATATGAATCAGCTATATTTTAATGTAGACTTTTTATTTACCAAAAAACGTACACACAATCTTGCTTCCCAGAACACATAAGTGATTAACAGTAGGCAGTTTTCTTGCTCAGAAATCAGCAAGTCTGCTGCTCCAGCAAATTCTGCACCCAAAACACTGCCCCACTGCTTTCTCTGTAATATTTGCATCTTTTAGCTTCTGCCTCCAACACACAGCACCTCCAGCTGAAATCCCAGGCCCTGCAATTAGGAAGATGCCTCTGTCCATGTAAGTAGTTCACTTCATGCTTTCATGTGTTCTCACTTATAAAGGGCCTTGGTTCCTAGTTTCTGAGCATGGAGCAGTACTTGGCACATTGGCTTTAAGGAAGTCTGTGATTGTCTCTTGATTTAAGACTTACCTGAGAGCAGCCACTAACACCTGTTTTGTATAGTAACAAGAAAAAAAGGAGTCCTTCATGAAGACTGCCAACAAGAGGATGGAGTCAGTTTTGATAGTGATGATACTGATGAATGGTTCATAGCAGCCCATAGAAGAAGAGAATCCTCCATTAAATTAAAGCCCACCACATTTGGAAGAAGGAAGATGAACTATTGCTTTTTTGAATCTTCAGTTCACTGCTGCAGGAAATTATGGAAGCAAAGAGTTTAAAAAGGTTTTTAAGAAGAAAGTTAGCAATGACCCATCTAGCATTATGTAATTGAACTGTCTAGGATAAAATTTAAAAGAGCTTTGCATTCTCATGCATCAGGCTGTAAACTAATTACTATCTTTTGCCAGAAGTTTTTTTTCCTCTGTGGCACTGTATTGCTACTTAGGTCCATTGCTGAGGTTTGATACTTTTTCTCCAAAAAATACATTCACAAATGAGAGTCATTAGGAACAGAGTACCGACTTGGCAATTGCTGTGTCCAGCAAGATCTTTTCTGAGATCCTCTATTCATAGCACACAGGCTGCTAGTAACACCACTCAGGTTCTGCATGAGTGACAGAGGTAAATGCCTTTCTAGTCCACTATTTGTCTTCTAAGATATGTAACAACTCATCTTACTGGAGTGATAATCCATTCTTAGCCTACATTATTTTACAACAACAGCCTCTTGCATCTCCTTAGTCCATTTCCTTCCCTCATCTTAGCAAAGTAACTTTGTTTGGAACTGCAGTGGTCTCCTGAGTTATTAGCTCTGTCCCTGTGTCTAATAAAGGAGAGGTTGCTTAGTTATAGACAGTGAAAAACAATTTTCAGATGTTGCTGCTACTATCAGCAGGGTGTAATAGAAACTCATTATAGTTCGCAAGTCTAACTTAATTACATTTTTCTCAAGAACACTATGCTGGCTCAGCGTGCAGTGGGACTCATCTACACACATTCAGGCTCAGGCTTATCAAAACTCATTAATATCTCAGTGAAATCATAGAAAAGGCTATTGGTCCTTGCGCTCAGCTAAGCAGTCTGCCAATGAGTGGGTGAGTTTTATGTAACATGGATCTGGCTAGGAATACCAAAACTCAAGATCTGGTTTAAAGGAGAATAAGGTGGTGTCTTGTTCTTTTCATTGTTGTGATTCTCCTTGGGTAGTAACAATGGTTTAAAATTAACATTTTCTTTCTCTCAGCCAAATCTGGAAAGCAATAGGTGAGAGAACATTGAATGAAGGGGAAGAAATCAGCCATGGAAAAACAACATTATTGCACTTTCCTCTGAGTGGATCCCTGTAGACAAGTCATTGGTGATGCTCCTACTGATATCAAGAATAGGGTTGATGTCTAGAATCATCACTGGAGAAACACAGTGCTGATTGTGAAAGGGGAAGAGACAGCCCCAACCTGACTCTCCTGATCACTCACTGCAGGAGGCCTACTAAGTGGTAGCTGCAGGTGCATGCTGGGATGGCAGACTCAGGTGCACCATTTTCAGAGCAGCCTAAGCCTGCAAATCAATGGGGAGAGGAGGCAGGGCCTGAGAGAGGAGCAGGCCCATGAAAAGGTGGCCAGGAGAGGAGCTAGAGGTGGTGTGGAAGAGAGAGAGCCAGGCATTGGGGGAATGCTGTGAGACATCGCTGGGCAGTAGGAGCTGCATGCTGAGGCAGTGACACACCCTGGTGAAACCCCAGGAGGAAGAGTAGAAAATGCTGCTGAGTGTGGCAAAGAAGGGGCAGCAGCATGCCCTGGAGATATCCCGGGAGGAGGACTGAGAAGTGCCTCTGAGTGAGGTGAAGAAGAGGCAGTAGCACGCCACAGAGGAACCTTGGGAGGAAGACCAGGGAATGCCACTGAGCATGGTAAAAGAGCGGTGCAAGGCACCAAGGACAGGGGGAGCGGGCGGTGTGTCACAGAACCACCATGCCAGCAGAGAGCCAGCCCCTGAGGAGGGTCGGAAGCCCAGGACCAAGCCAGGCAGCAGATCAGTTGGCGGCGGGGGGCCATGGGACTATGGCAGCCTACTGCGCAAGGTGGGGAGCTGAGCAACATCAGGGTGGGACCAGGAGTGACCCAGACAGACCCAACCTCAGGTCAGATGGGGCCAAGATGGTGAGCACCCATAGGAGGGCCTCACATGATGGCTATAAGGGGTGCAGTGGGGAGCTGCTGAGCCTCTCAGGCACAGCTTAAAAGGGGAAGCAAGAGGCACCTAGCCAGGGGCCTGTGGTCTTTATGATGATCTACACAACTTACAAGGGTTACCACTTGGACAGTCAATAAAACCAGTGCATTTTATTTTATTTTTTTGTAGTTACATGTATTGGCAATGTGATAGAAACATTGCAAAGGATTGATTCACAGATGTATTTCCATATGAGCTGTTTGTGGTTTATTAAGAAGATCAAGGTAACAAGTACTACATTACTGATCATACCCACTGGGACATTTCCCTTCTTTATTCTTGATGAAAACCTGTTGTCATTATTTTATTTTCCTTTCCTCTTTTTTTTTTTTTTGCCTTTCCAAAAGGAACCTGTAAGTGCAATAATGAAGTCAGTGTGAGGAGTATCAATCAGGGCTTTTAAGTGGCAGACACAAGGGTGGACACGGGTGTGGGTGTGGGAAGAGGCATGAATGGGTCAGTGTATTAACAAAGTGCATTTATTTGCTACTGCATTTCCTTTCAAGCTCAATGTAGAGTGCTGTGTGGATGACTCTTAGCACTGTTTGAAAGTTAGATCATCTTCTACTGCTAATACCTCTCTTTGTAAGGTAACCAAGACGGCCCCTAAAAGTTGCAGGGCACCATGCAAAAGTACAGCCCTATGGTATACCTCTTTCCTTGAGGATCCTGACAGTAAAGGCAGAAACCTGATGTTCTTTAAAAATATGTTTTAGTGGAAGAAAAGATGATGCTCTTGGTCCAAGAGACTAACTAGGAAGCATAGCATGAGTGTATGCTGAGAATGGTGGGTGGTTCCACAGCCCAGATACCTTAATCCTACAGATCATTTGAAGTAGTGCACAAGGTAACCTCAAGGGCAGCAGCCATTAAGAAACTAGCCAGTACAACATGGGGAGCTGACTTCTCTACCATGTGAACAACTACACGAGCCATGGTTTATGCACTAGTGGAATACTGCTTCTCTGTGTGGGCAAATAGTGCCCACACCCATAAAGTGGACAGTGCCCTGAATTCTGCACTATGAACAACAAATGGCCATCTGGTATACACGGAACATGAAAACATTCATCTTGGCAGGAAGCCTCCCTCATAACATCAAGAGGTCTGGAATATTGCTTGGCTTGGCAACCAAGGCCCAACAGGAAGACCATCCACTACATGATATGATTAAAAAAAATACCTAATGCAGAAATGTCTAAGAAGCAGAAAACCCCTACTAGTAACCACCAGAACCATCATAGAGAAAGCAGGAGACACTATACTGTCATCATGGCCCCAGAGAAGGTGGGAAGAGCAATGGAATAATAACCACACACCATTACACAACTACATACAAATACCATCTTCATACCCTCCTGGTCATAAACTCCCATGGAAGGCATGGGTAAACTTGAATCAACTGTGATTGGTTTATGGAGCCTTCAATAAAATCAAACATAAAGTGGGCCTTACAAACTCACCATCATGCCCCTGTGGCAGAAGAGATCAGACAGCCCAACATATATTAACTGACTGCCCTCTATATGGTCCACCAGAGGGAGTGAACAGTCTGAAACATTGCAGTAATACTGATGGATCTACTCTTAAATTGTTGGAGGAGTCAACTTTCTGAAGTCAGACACAAGAATAAGAATAAGCTGGAGTAACCATTTTTTGTGCATGTTCCTTCAGAGCTTCATGTTGTTCTTGTTGTACTGAGCTTGTCAACTGATCCTCTCAGGTACAATACAGCTTGAAAGCAAGGAACAAAGGAATTTCTTAGCTACAGGCACTGATTTAAGAATAAAATTCTCATGTCACAGATCTCTGCAAAATAATACAGTCCTGAGATGAATGACTACCCCATATAGTTTGATTTCATTTCAACTGGGAGTCCAGGGCCTTGTTAGCATTTGGGGGTAGACAAACCATCTTTCATCCTTGCCATTCTTTTTCCAGGTTCCTTCCTGCATGTGGTGGTCAGCGGCTCTCAATCTCCCTTATACTCAGTCTCTTTCCCTTTAGCTTGGGGCTTGGCCTGGGAAATTCCACCTTCTACCTGTAAAAATCTCATGCAGAGGAAACTGCTATGTTCTTGAGATGGGGCAGTTTGACTCCTATAGCCATAACCTCTGTATTGATCAAACTATAGCTGATTGGAAAGCTTCCACCTCTACTACCTAAGACAGTAAGCTGCACTGCCACAAACATAACTAGATCTCATTTTCCCATTTGCTGACTGACATGCATTCACTCACAATTAAGCATAGCATAAGGGACTGGGGTGTAGGTGGTCTTGCCTAATGGTTAGGCCACAAAAAGATAGCAGCAGGGCCTGGGGCTGGGACAAGGGGCTGGAGCCATATAGCAAAGCTAGAGGGAGATCTAGAAGCAGAATCCACAATACAGTCCAGGGTCAGGATGTGGTGGGGGAGGTGGGGAGGTTAGATACCAAGTATGAATCCAGGGAGCAATTCACAGGGTAAAGTCCAAAAGCAGAGTCAAATCAGGGTCAGGAGCCAGGAAACAGAACTGCAGGGAAACCCAAAGCTGAAGTCTAGAACAAAGCCAAAAACCAGAGTCAGGAACCAGGGGCTGCTATACACGTGCCAGGAGGCTGCTCCAATGTGCTGTAATGACAGTATGTTGGAGCAGACTCAATTAATTGTGTCTAATGGGATGTGGTAATTACTGAGCTCCAGCAGCTTCCAGTGTCAACTGTATCAATGCCTCTGCACTGAAAAAATGGTTCACAGACATTAGGGGCTGGAAGGGACCTCACAAGATCATTGAGTCCAGCCCCCCTGCCATAGGCAGGAAGTCTTTGGGGATCAAATGGTCCCAGCAAGATAAACATCTAAACACATTTGAATGAACCCAGAGTAGGTACCTGCACTACTTCAGGAGGGATGTGGACAACATGGAGAGGGTCCAG
>NW_017729017.1:3993822-4017618 GCF_001723915.1 Gavialis gangeticus | reverse complement strand
GGTACCTGCACTACTTCGGGGTGGGATGGGGAGGGGGAGAGTCTGTTCCAGATCCTGGACACTTGGACTGTTTTTCCTTATGTTCAGTCTAAATTGGCCTTCTAGGAGTTTGTGGTCATTGGACCTTATTATTCCCTGGGGAGCTCTGGTGAACAACTATTCTCCCAGTTCCTGATGCACTCCCCCTATGTACTTATAGGCTGCCACCAAGTCCCCCCTGAGACTTCTCTTCTCCAGGCTGAAGAGTCCCATGTCCCTCAGCCTCTCCTTGTAAGGTTTGCTCTCTTGGCCTTTGATCATATAGCTGACTTTCCTTTGGATTCTCTTGAACTTATCCATGTCCCTCCTTCACGCTAGCTGGGCCTGCCAGCTTGGGCCCATTGGCTAGGACCTGACTTCAAGGCCCTATCTCTACAATCCACTCGGGACTCCTGGCCCTTTTACATTAGGGCACTGGGCTCTCCAGTCCCTTAACACTGCACCCCTGTGGCATTGGGGTTGTTGGGGTTTCAGCCTTCAAAGGCTTTGCTCCTTGTTCTCTAGCTAGGCCTCCCAGCCTAGGCCCACTAGGTAGGACCTGACATTGGGTCGCTAGTTCCTCACTACACTCTGGGCTCTTTGCCCTATGCCCTGTATAGTTGTACCTGCTATGGCACAGGGTTCTCCAGCCCTACAGCTGTGCCCTGTGGATGCTAATGAGGGCTCCACCTCCCCGACAGCCTCAACCACAAACCACCCAAGTAAAATAGAACAGTGTTTCTCAACCCATGGTATGCGTACCCCTGGAGGTATGTGAGACACGGGCAGGGGGTATGAGGGTGCTGCATTTTGATCTTTGCCTGCTCTGGCTGGAAGCTCCAGCCGCTGCCCCTCCCACTGTGTCCGGTGCACTGGGGCTTTCACTCCCCAGTGTCAGTGTGCTGAGGGATAGGGAGGGAGGCCCTGTGCAGGCTGCTTTGCCCCAGGCCATTAACTGGGTTCATTAACTGGGACTTGCTGCACATGCAGCTGCTGTGGTACTTGGATCAGACCGTCCTGCCTGCTGAGGGTCCCTGACACCACTTGGCCCAGACTGGTATGCCTGATTAGCATCCCTGACTCATAGTTAGTTCCTTGTGTCTTCAGGATGTTCTCTCTCATCTTAAATTCTACATAAATCCATAGTCCTAGGTCAGGGGTTGGCAACATTTTTAGGCAGAGTACCCAAAACACCCCAACCTTGATTTGTAAGATGCTGGTGTGCCGGAGCAGACAGTAGGGGAGCCACAAGGGGCTTGATTCTTGTGGCAGCACCATCCTGGGTCCTTCCCCACTGTCTGTCTGGAGGTGTGTGTGCCAAGCAAATTGCATTTGCAGTTGATGCTCTGGCATGTGTGCTGGGGGTTGCCAACCCCTGTCCTCAGTAGTTCTCAAAGAGGACTGTCCATACCCACACACCAAAAAAAACAGCCTGTGCTTTGCACTTGAAATTTGCCAACCAGTAAGTCATTTTCCTTTTAAATGGTTGCATCTGCTGCTCAGCTTTTAAGAGCCAAAATCTCTATGTGCTCATACAATGTAACCCCATTAACTTTAATGGAGTTGCTTAAGTTTTACATTATGGCAGAGCTTGGCCATATTTATATACATCTCTCATGCATGCACACACTAAAAGGATCAAGTTGAGCATGCAAAAATTAAGAAACACCAGAATTAAGGTTGTCTATGAGGACTCAATTCATGGACTTTATGCCCATGTGTTATGACAGTCTTTAATTATGTGATCGCATACAGTTTTTTTCTCCACAGGACCCCTGCCTCAATCAGTGCACAGAATAGATAGGACTTGCTGAACTAGTGGTTATTGTGTTATTTATTAACATTATTTTAGTGCCTAGGATTTTCCATTTTGGAGCAGGTTCTGCTGTTTCTTGAGGCTGTACAAGCACAAGACAATAAGGCTGTTCCTGCCTAAAACAGCTTAGAAAATATGGGCATGGACAGATGGGGGAGCACAAGGAGATGCTGTTGATCAGCACGATATTGGTGGTTTCAGTGAAATGACTTTGTAGATGTTTAAGGGATGCTGCTCACAAGAGCAAGGGACAGAGTGGGAGAAAGTCTGGATGTGCTGATTTGTAAATATAAAATGTGGGCCATGACAGCTGATCTCACCAGTCAATCAGGCAGGAGTCATCTTCTTAATACCAAATAAAAGAAAAGTAGATTCCTCATCCAATCTCGGGTATGTTTATAGTGGTGACTTACTACACCAGGCAGTGCCATGATGATGCCTGTTTAGGAGGCAACATGCATGGAGTAGCATAGTGTGTTCCAGCTAGGCACTACTTAGCAGTCAGTCAGTAGTATAAACAAGCCTTCACTGTCCCTTCCCATTTACTTCCTTGTAGTCTCTTTGCCCAGCCAGCCCAAGCAGCAATCCTGAGCTGACACATGCCCAGGGCAGAGAGAACCACCCTCCATAGTCCATGAAAGTACAGAAAGTACAGGAAAAACACATTTCTTGAACCCATCTCTCTCTCTCAACAGTAGATGAACCATTTATGGGGAAAATCCAACTTCACCATTGCCATGGCTTCTCACAGTCAGATCAGAACTAGTAGCTGGGAGGGATCAAGGATGGCTCTCTGGCCATGTATAAATGGATTTCGTAGAAACTTACAACTTGGTCAGATAGGGCAAATTTGGATAGATTTGGACAAAAACTTCCAGAGTTGTTCACTGTGTGTGATTAATAGATATTGTACAGGCACTGGTAGATGTTCTCAAATGTTCTCAGTTTCTCTTTCCCATTGGAAATGGGAACATCTTAATGTTAGAGCAAACCAGGAGCCAGAGGCTTACATAAGCGAATTCAACAAGTTTAGATTCTTTTTTATAAGGTGAGTGACAGCTATATACTATTACAACTGGCTTCAAACTTCTTTTTTGCCTCCTGGAGGGAATGACCACTCCTCTTTTTATAGCAGCTCCAGCATCACCAGAAGGTGTGGGGGAAGGTAGAGGATCAAGAAGGATAGAGCTGATATTCAAAAACTCACCTGTCAAATTCTTATGGCAGTTAACAGTGGAAATTCAAGCTGCAGAGGAAGCAGTACATAAATTCCATCATTCCTGTTATGACAATCCCACTGCAGAGGTGTCTTGTGAGCTTTATTACCGATGCTCTGCATTTCCAATGCCAGGAATGAAGTATTCCTTGGGAAGATGCCCCTTATTTCCCTCTCAGCCGTACAGAGTCCCCCTACATTTGCAGCCTTTTCTTCAAGCCCAGCACCATGGCACAATTTCAGACTAACTTTGGAGGAGATAAAAAAGGTGGTGCAGGATAGTGTAATTTAGACATTGCAGGGATGGAAAAGAGAAGCTGTAGTAAGGAATGCACCAGATACACCTTTATGTAAAGGGAAACAAAATGGGGAAGAGTGATTGCTTTGTCTTAAGGCTTCCAATGCCCTCAGGAGTACTTAAATATTAAGTGTGATGTAAGACATAATTTACAGAAATAGATCAGCCCCAGGGCCAAGCCAACTCACATTAGTACTTTTCTGCTTTTTACTAATCCTTCGAGAGCAAGGCAGACCTCTAAGAATTTCTTTCCCAGCATGCATTTCTGCAGCTGAAGCTTCAAATATGTCAGAGCAAGACAGCAGCAGCTCAAAAATGGCCAGCTTGTAGTCTGTCACATCACTTCCTGAGCTGGCTAGTGTCCATATGTTTTCAATCTGGACTTTGACATCTGTGCAAATAAGGAGGAAAAGTTAAATGAAAGAAAAGGTATTATGAGTTTTGTGTTGTTTTCCTAGTAGTTTGGCTTTGGTACACATTTCTGAGTAGACACTCAGAGAACGAAAGAACAGTCAAATCTGTGCAGTTTTGCTTCATGAAATATCGTTCTAATGCTGATAGCTACATAAACCCCAGGAGATTGTATAATACTTTGCATTTCCGTCTTACCTTGCAGCCTGAGGATCTCCTACAGCTTTGCACATGATTTAAGCCTATGATGTAAACAAGATCTGTCCCAGTTGCATGGATGGGGAAAATCAAGATAGAGAAGCTGACTCGCTTTTGCCTAACACCTTGTTATTTTCAATTATTGTAGTGAAGAGTGAGTGAACTGCCTACCAGTCTGATTTGGTTATTTACATGCATTTTACATTGATGTAAGTTACTGCACAGGTGAAGAACAAAGGTGAATCAGTCCCAGAGAGCTGGCTGACTGGGTGCATTAGAAAAATATCATTAGGTGCTTCTCTACATGTGGCAAAGCACTTTTGGTGCCTGCCACTTTAAGGGCTGAGAGTAGGTAGCAAGGCAGCTGGCAGATGTGGGCCCCTGATGGGGTGGTGACATGACTATAGGAAGTCACTGCAATAGGAGGAGTGGGCTGAGCAGCCTCCATTTTAGCTCAGGTCCTTAGGAGAGCCAGCAATTTACTGGCTGCAGCCATGGAGAGAACACCGCCTGGCTGGAGCTGCGGTTCATAACAACTTGGAGGTAAGGGCAGGAGCTATGGGGATTGCAGGAGGCTCCTGGTCTTGGGGCATGACTGAAAACTATATCCTGCTGGGGTAGAATGGTCTGGTGGGTCTGACCGTGGTGGCATGGTCCCCAGGAACTGCCAGGCTAGTTGCCAGGCTGGGGCCAGGACCAGGATGGTCAAGAGGGCTAGAGTGCCCACCATGAGGGATGCCCAGAGACAGGGGACCTGGGGTCCTGACTGGCCTAGAGGTGGGCCAGGGCCTGTGTGGCCAAAGGTCGTAGAGGAGAGCCACACCAAAGATGGAAAGAGGACTAGGGAGCTGACAGTCCTGCGTGATGGTGGGGATTGAGTCCACCTGATTAGGAGGGAACTAGTTGGGGTCCAAACACCATGCTTTGGGGCCCAGTGTGGGACCGAAGCCACATAGTGGATGTCATCTGCGAGGCATGGGGCACGGTGTAGGGACGGCATGGAGCTATGTATAATGCCCTTGGCATCCGGGCATAAAATGGGCAGCCTCCTGCATTTTATACCAATTATTTATTCAACAAGTCATGGCATGAGAGACACGTGGGCAGGCTGATGCTGAGACCTGGCCCTGAGCTGGCCCCATATTACAATTTTAGGCCCTAACAGCTGAGGTCCCGAAGCCAGTTGGTATAATTTGGCATAGGTCCATTGACTTCAGTGCAGACACACTAATTACTGCCAGCTAAGAATCTGACTCCTGCATTTTGGATATGATCAGTACTCCCCACTCCAGCTGAAGTCAATGGATTCACTCTTTTGAGAAAGAAATCTTAGAGACAACTGAGAACACTGTCTTTCCTGGGAATTCTTGGGCTGCCCAAAAATGCAAATCGTCAAAGTAACCTTCCCCACTCAGAGTAGAGGCCTGGTGGTTACTGGATTGTGCTGCTATACACTTCTAGATCATTGCTTTTCCTAGCTACTGACAGTAGGGTGCAACCTACAGGAGCCCTTTCATTACTTTAACATATATTGGCCCTACACTGTGATAAGTGTAGGAGTGAGTCCAATGATAGATTTAGATGCAGCTCTGAAAATTGGGTCCTACTTCTCTCCCATTAGAGCACCCCAAAACTAAGTAACCCAAACTTGATTCAAAATGTTGGTGCATATAAACTAGATTGTCCATCTTGTGTTCAACAGCTAGATACAGTAGCCCCTGCCAGAGTAACTTACTAACTCTATTTTATCTATTTACTGGGGCAATAATGGAATGTAATATAGTACTACTTAATGCATCTCTTACAAGGAGATTGCCTTTCCTCCTCAATCTGTCTTTCTGTTGTTGTCCATGGTCATGATAGTGAAGAGAGTAAGGTAATGCTCACTGAATAAGTTCTAATTGCCTTGCTGCACTGGAGGATTGAGGTGGGTTCTGAGAGAGTTAAGTGGAGATTGTTTGTCTTAGTATAATCCTGCTGATTTATGAAAAAATGGTAACATTTCTAGCCTTTCACCTTCAGTGACGCTAGCAGAGCTGACCTGGGATGCTGGCTCAAATGTAGTTAACGAGACAGTTTGTATCATGAAGTTGGAGGAGTCAATACCAATGAATATTTAATTGGTAGAATTTTACACTGCCATCACCAAACTTTAGTCCTAATTACTGCCATTAATAAAGTCCTGCCAACACCTGACTAATGAGGATTAGATACCAGGGCTGTGCGAAACAGCACTGTTTCATTTTGACTTCCATTTTGCCATTTCAAAGGGACAATGTTTCATTTTGCTATTTCAAAGCACTTTTATGTTCCGTTTAATCAAAAGTGTTTCACTGTTTTGATGTTATTTCGATGCATTTCAATGTTTTGCCCATAGGTTATAACGGGGAATCACAAAAATGCCTATACATTTGTCATTTACTTCCTGATTCAAATGAAAACAATAGGTATGGTAGCCCTGGATGAGGCCACAAAGACTGTCAAGTTTCAAGGAGATAGGTGCAGGGAATTCTGGGAAACTGCACCTCAAGATGCTGACAAGCAAATCTCACGACGTGTGAGTGTTAAGGCGGAGTGATGTGAAAACAGCAGGCATAGTAGCCCCTGCTGAGGCCATGAAGCTTGCCAAGTTTCAAGGATATAGGTGCAGGGGTTTCTGGGAAAATTCACTTTGTCACAGAGTAGGGTCCCTAGAGATGGCCATGATACCCCTAGGGCCCTGTGACTTTGCCAGCTCCACCCTGTGGGTGCCTTCTCTTCTCACCTGCTGCCATGTCTTGTTGGAAAAGACAATAGATAGGGAGGCTGCCCTCGAGCTTCATCTCAGTCACAGTCCTAATGGACCCTGCTTTACCTCAGCCTCCTCTGAAGTACCTTTTGGGGAAGGAGACCTGGCTCTAGGAGAAACTCGAGGGTGCAGAGCACAAACTGAGATTATTTCCCCTCCTTCCCTAGAATTTGCTGTGGTACTCAGATCCAGCTCCAGCTCTTCCTCTGGCACTGGAAGGCTCAGGCTGGGAAGTAAAATGGGGGTGGAGGAGATTGTCATGCTGGTGCTGCTTGTTGTCATGGTGGTGGTGGGGTTATAGCTGGTGCTATTGGAAGGGATGCAGACTCAGGCAGTGGCACTGCTTCCCTCTCCTTGCTGCTAGTAGAACCAGAAGCCTCAGACTGTGTCTCAGTTTGGGAGTGAGGGGACTTATAGCTCTCCCTCTACCCCCTCTCCCACCCCTCCATGAAGGCTTGCCAGCTGCCTTTCCAGCACATTTTATAGTGTGTTTGGTGTGCTGGAAAATCTGTGCGCTCTTCTGTAACATAATATGTATTTATGTAATATATGTAGATAATTGTATGTATATATTTATGTAATGTATGTATTTATTTATGTAATAAATAAGATATATTAATATATGTATGTGTTCCTGTACAAACTGTATATTATAATTTGCAATATATGTTGTGCTTTCCTGCACAGTGAATGGAATGCAACTATGAGAGAAAGCACAGATTTATTTTTTGGGAGAAAAGAATCAAAATAGACTAACAGAAACAAAGAGATAAGTTTTGGGGGAGGAATAAATTGAAAGGAATGTATATAATTATAAAGGGTATTAGGAAAGCAAAAGGTATTGGATTCCACTTGCTAGGAACAGGCTAGAAAGTAGGAAGTGATAGCCTTTCTGATGCTGCTGAGCTTCTGGAAGATACAGCCCAGTAAGCTGACCCCAAGGTTCAAGCAATGCTTTTTACGCTGTTTTTCTGTTCGTCCCACAGAGCACTGGGATTGGAAGGGACTTCAGGGAAGGATCAGAGTCACTGGCCAGCTACACAGTCAATATCAGAGCATTCATTCCCCACTCCTCTTCCTTAGTTTCTGTTTAACCGCAAGCAAGCCTGGCTTCAAAACTCAAAATGTGTTGAAACATTTGAAGTGTTTTGATTGCCCTCATTTTGTTTTGAAGCTGTTTCAAAGCCTTTCATTTTGTTTCAGTTTTGCTGTTTTGAGCTTGAAACACATCAAAACAGCCTTAAAATGAAACACTCTGTGGCAGGGCACTGTTGGTGCCTGCCAGTTTAAGGGTTGAGCCAAGCAGCCAGCAGGTGCTTGATTGTGGCAGCCATTTTAGATCTCTGGCCACCTATATAAACAGAGCAGTTCCCTGTTGTCTGGTTGTAAGTCTGTATGAAACATCCTGGAGGTAAGGGCAGGAGGTTCCTGGTCCTGGCCATGACCTAAAACTGCACCCTGCTGGGAGTGGGGGGTCTGGTGGGACTTCCAGGGGTGCGGGAGCCCCCAGGAAATACCAGGCCAGTTACCACCCCAGTGAAAAGTGGGTCAGGGCACCTTAACCCCTAGCCCCCACATCACTGTGGGTACAAGGGGGCCAGGCATGGTTATAGCTACCTGAGCCCAGGGAGGGTGTAAGACCCAGAAGGGGCCAGGCATAGCTACAGCCACTTCAGTCCCACTGGGGAGGGATGTGTCCTGTAGCCCCAGGGAGGGTGTGGAGATGAAGAGCCCCAGTGAGGGGGCAGGTGTGGAGCTCCAGTGAGGGGGAAGCCAGAGGGCTGGGAGCCGTGTGTGTGTGTGTGTAGAGTTGCCTGGTGTGGGGTGTTGGGCAGAATTAGCCCAGGGTTCAGCACAAGGTGGGACCACTCAGTGTAGGGGAGCTTGTGGGAACTGAAGGGACTGTGTGGTGAGGCCAGCATCTGAGTAGTGAAGCCTGATAGCCCAGGGGGATCACTCAAGCAGGAGCAGGGTGGTGGAGTGTGGCCCAGTAATCTGCAGTATGCCAGAGGTCTTGGTGAGAGAGGGGCGGAGTGGAAGAGGCCTCCTGTGAGAAGGAAAGTGGTATGGGCGTGCGTGGACTCCAACTTTGGACTAAGTTTGCTCTGGTCTCAGGCTGAGAGTAATTGTCACCTGGATACCATCTGAAAGGTATGGACTGCAGTGTAGGGGAATAACAGGGCTGCAAATAGCACCCCCTCGCATCGGGGCAAGAATGGACAGCCTCCTGCCTTAATAAGATCCAACTAAGAAACAACAAGGCGAGGCAGGTGGCTGGCCCAGAACAGGTGGGTGGGCCAATGGCAGGCTGGCCCTGAGAGTGCTCCCTGTTACACCTGTTGAAACTTTGCACAGCCCTACTAGGCACCATTTTGATTTAATCTAGGCCCTTTGTTTTCTTGATTGTGCAATGCATGTGGCAGGAGCCAGATTGCTGATTCAGTGTAGGGTGATCCTCTAGAAGGAGGGTACCAGTGAGATTAACAGAGGGCCATGGGAACTGCCTTAAATGGGACATATTTGGAGAAAATGTTGAAAATGACACCACATGGTGTTGAAATGAGTGGTTGCCTTCTGTGGAATTAACCTGAGGGGGGAGATAAGAGAGATTTTTCAGAGGATGGCTGAAGGGTCCTCTTCTGCTGTATGAAGTAATGGCTTTCATTGTGAACAGGAGTACAGAAGAAGTGTTTGAATACTCATTGTTAGATATAGCATATTGTCGTCTTCCATCAAACTCTGAGCTGCCAGGTGCATCTACTCCTAAAATGAAAGAGGTGAGCAAATATTATGCTTTACATATGCAACATAGGTTACCCTTCTGCCAAGCGGTAGTCACAGATGGCTTGCTTCCCTGGGATACACGTCTCCATCTCAAAACAGACATTAGTACCTTATTCTGAAGAAGCATTTCTACACCAGGAATTTACTCCATGAGGTTAAGGCAGAAAACATATTCTCATACTAGTAACAGCACCCCAGAAGAAAATAAAGCACAAAGATAACAACGTTACATTTCTTCAAGGATCAAATATCCTTTGATAAGGAAGACCTATTAACCAATAGTTTTAAGTTACCCTGTAATAAGTTTATAGCAGACTTTTCCATTTAGCAAAAAACGCGTTCAAATGTATGACAGGACTGCCTGGCTGCTGCCACCAAAACACATCATCTGTAGTAGGGCTGTGCAATGCTTTGGTTGCTGATTTGATTTGGTGGAGATTTGGCCCAATTCAGTGGCCAAATCTCTGAATCCAAATCAAATCAGGAGACCCTTTAATCTTTCTGAATTGAATTGGAACCCTCCAAATTGATTCGGAAAGATTTCATGATTCAGACATACTCCGCTTTAAATGTTTTTTCTACATACCCCAAGGTAGTGGGTGGCTCATGAATGCTGAGATGCTGGGGCAGATGAAGCATCCCATGGGAGCACACAGGGAGGTCCCCAGTGCACTTGGCAGTGGACCAGAAGCACTTCTGGTCCACTTCCAGGTCCACTGTGGAGCACATGGGGGACCCCTCCCACATCCCCTGGCTTGGTGACTGGTGCCTCCTGGGTTGTACTTCCAGTCCACCTCTGGATTTGCCACTGAGCATGTGGGCCCCTCCCCCCCACATTCCTGTGGGATGCTCCATTCACCCCACTATTGCAGCCTTCACAAGTTGTGCCTGGTATCTTGAGGTATGTAGAACAAACATTTAAAGCTGTGTCTATGGCCAAATTGCTGATTCTCCAAATCAGCATCAAATCTTCCGATTTCCAATTTGGCCAAATCAAATTGGGACAGTGATCTTAATCAACAAATAGAATCACTGTCCCCAAGTCGGGCTGAATTGAAATCCAAATCAAATGCAGCCCGTTTTGCACAACCCTAATCTGTAGTGATCTGCATGGAAGATGCAGGAGACCATGAAATGTCAGACTGTTTGCTCTTGGCTTGAGTACTAGCTGAAGTTTCAGCACTGGAATAAATATCTCTTGATGAAGAGAGAGCTTAGTTTTAGAAATGTGTAGTGCTCTCTTGTTACTAGCACATGGTCTGTGAAGCATAATCTATATATAACTCATTTAAATGTTGTTGTATTTTTTTCTGACTTGGGATGACAGCATAATTTGAATTTGGTACTTGAAAGAAACATGAGATTCTACCACTTCAATTAAAGGACTGAGGCCCGTCCTGGAAGTTGTTTTGCATGGCTGGATCCCCATTGATTTCTATGGGTTTCCATATAGAACAATTCGCAGATCTAAGACCTTCAGCTGGATGCAGTTGCAGAGTAGCTGTGTGTGAGGAATATCTGTTGGTACAGTATGAGGATGCGCAGTGCAAGGTATACCTGCGGAGACTAAAGGCCATATCTATATTGTAAACTGGGGTTCTGGGAAGCAGCTGTGAGTCAACCCTCACCTCTAGCTTCTATTGTGTTAAAGTTCTGTAATATTTAAATGGTGTTGGTAATATAATTGTTAAAGATGTTTCTGTGCTTTAAATAGAACACAACCATGTTAAACCAACTAATTTTAAGAAAGAGATAATTAAAAATCCCTCATGTCATCATAATATAGACCAGGGGTTGTCAACTGGGGGTATGCATACCCCCGGGGATACTTGGGAAGGCTCTAGGGGGTATGCATGGGTATGGAGTGCCACCACCCCATGTTGCCACCTCCCAGGAGTAGGGTTGGGGCAGGGCAAGGGCAGTGGTGCCCTTCTTCAGGCCTCACAGGTGGACACAGGGTTGGTAGGGGGAGCTCGCACGTGGTGGCAGCAGCCTCTACCCACCATCCTGTGCTGCTGTTGCTCTGCATCTGGGTGTGCCCCCCTGCTCCCCTGCTCCACATCTGGGAGTGTGCCACCCTCCCCCCCCACTCTGTCTGGCTGCCAGGGGTACACTTACTAAAAAAAGGTTAAAAACCCCTGATATAGACCATGCAGGAGATGCATGGGCCTTTGTCTTCCTCCCATGGCTGTTTCATTTCCACTGGCATGTAAGACCCCTTTCAGTCCCACCTCTGTTAACATACCTGGTCAACCATGTCATATAATCCTTTGCATAAACTGATCAATTAATAAATTACCAGAACATTAAAAGAGGCAGATGTAGGAACAACATTGTAGAATGTGCCATTGTTGACTGACATGCCACTCAAGCAGTACCACTTCCTGGAAACGGTGCTTCTGAAGAATAACGTGACTAGGTAATGCTCTTTCAGGACTCTAGAATCAAGAGGGTATAGGGCCTCGGGGTTCCTCAGCTGTACTAATCGTTCTTTATGTCACATTAATTACTGCAGCTTGTTTCAGAGCCCTACTTCCTATTGCCATGGTTAATCCTTTCCTGGAGGGTGACCAGAGCCAGAGTAACTTCCAAGCAGCAATAAATTTTTCTGCCTCTGCTATTCTGAGTCTGCTGAAAGGCTAGCTCTTCATGCTTCTGGCCCATTAGTCAATCACTCTGATAGGTAATGGTGCCTGAAGTGATTCATGGCTTTTCCCACCTATTTCTCAGCCTCCTGTACAAAATCCAACTTGTGAGTCATGGTTTTTAAACTGTGGGAAAACTAGTAACTGAGAATGGGCCATAGAAAATATGAACCCTGGTGGAATATTAGGCAAACAGATTTTGTCACTAGGGTCTGGGTTATGAGCCATTCCCTTTTGTGGAGTTTGATGTACAGGAGAAAAAGAGGCCAAGGTAGAAGTTCAGAGTGGATACAGGGTTTCTACTTACTCACCCCATTCACTGTCCATGCCAGCTGCAGGATGTACATGGCAAATAACGCTTAGAGAAACATGAACAATATGTCTGGTTCATTCAGAGGCCATAGTTCTGATTTTTCCATGAAGAGCAAACAGCCCAAGCCTCCAACTAAAGTTGGAATGGGTACCTTGGGCACAGGGGAAGCAGCGACTTCTGGTTGCTGCTGTGTTGCTGGCAAGATTGGAGCAGTTTGCCAGTGAGAGCTGTTTTCTTTGCAGCTTTCCCTTCCCCACTGCCAAATCAGTGCCTGGGGCAGTTATCTCAGTTGGTCTGCCCTAGATATGCCAGTGTTGAATGCACTCTGCTTGCAGTGGTCCTCTCTCCTTTCCAGGACAGCAAAGCATACTGGCCTATGGAAAGACAGTACAGTTCACTCCTGACCCTGCAGTATTGCTACCCCTGGTCATTCCAGCATTTGGAGGCATGCAGCCAAGAACAATATGAATTAGTTTGTTTGTTATCATGTTTGTTTGAATTGGTTACATATGTATAAACATGCATGTGGACACCCGCACATGGCCTTGCACATGCATTTGTACACACATTGCTTTCCCTTGCCTTCTGGTGTGAGCTGTTTGGGGATCACATTTAAGGTTTTTCTCTGCAGCCATAAGAGCTGGAATCTTATTTCCATTTTCTAGGTGAAAGCTGAGTCTGTCATATGAGTAGGATTTTGGGCTCTAAGAAAAACATCGCATGCCTCCACTGAAAAAATCACTAGGGTGGACAACTCTAAAGAGGACCAAAGACCTTACAGTATGCTTTCCTTTTGATTCCAGTGCCAGGTGTGAACTCTAAGCCCTTCTTAGCACTGGACCTTGACTTCATGTTTCCCTCTGGCCTCATACCTTGGGTTCTCAGTTTTGCCAAGGCACAGTGTGTATAAAATAGCCTGAGAGAGGATGGTTGTGCTTTATACCTTCATAAAGTGAGCATAATGATACCAAAGGGCAGAGAAAAATGAATTCCTTAGAATTCCCCATGGGTAAGAACAGCAGAATGAGATGCAGAAGTACTCCATGAGTCGCATCTAATGGAGTCAGAGCCTTAGATGAGGTAAATCTATGTGGCTTTTCTTACTTCATTGGAGCCTCTCCATATGGACTTCAGCGGAGGATCTGGCCCTGATGTTGATTCACTTTGTGACAACCAGTTTTGCTCCCTATGGATAGGAACCTCAGCCCTAATCTTAATAGTATTCTGAAGATGGCTGTGGTGCCCTGTTTAATCTGATTATCCATAGAAGTTACAGGTACCTGGGTCACTCTCTTCCTGAAATTGCAGTAGCAGTCATGGACTGTATGGGAGTTAATGGCTCCTCTTCCCAGCCTTTGTCATCTTAAATGGTAAGGTTTCTCCTTGATGTAAACTTGCCCTCAGCATTTCTCTCTCCTTCTTCCTCCTGCCTCTGCTAATGGAGCCCTCAGACAAGCACACCTTTCTTCAGGTGTATTGGAGCTAATGGGTACCATATGCTCTAACTCTGAGCTTGAGCCAACAGAATAGCTGAGGTCAGGATCCTGACAAAAGGAAGAAAGGAGAGCAGCAGAGTATGGACCCCGGACTTTACAAAAGCAGATTGAAGACTGCCTCAGGAAACTGATGGGCAGGATCCCCTGGGAGGTCAGTCTGAGGGGGAAAGGAGTCCAGGAGAGCTGGTTGTTTTTTAAAGAAACCTTACTGAGGGCACAGGAACAAACCACCCCGATGTGCAGGAAGAATAGCAAATGTGGCAAAAGAGAACTCTTCACTGAGCTAAAATGCAAAGCCTAGGGACAGAAGTGTCCCATAAACTGGTATAAGTAATCAGAAATTGGTTCAAACCTGTAACGCAACAGAAGTTCAATGCACATAAACCACTTTCAAAATGGGTATAACCAATTAAAGATAAACTTGGATGGATGTAGTATCAGACTTAACATCTGGGGGCTGACTGGCTGGGCAGCAGCTCTGCAGAAAAGGACCTGGGGGTTACAGTGGACAATAAACCAAATATCAGCCAGCAGTATGCCCTTCTTACCAAGAAGGTTAACAACATACTGGGCTGCACTGGTAGGTGTATTGCCAGTAGGTCAAAGGAAGTGTTTATTCCCCTTTATTCAGTACTGGTAAGACCACATTTGGAGTACTGTGTCCAGTTTTGGGCCCCCGACTACAGAAAGAATACAGACAAATTGGAGAGAGTCCAACGGAGGGCAACAAAAATGGTGAGGGGGCTGGGGCACATGACTTATGAGGAAAGACTGAGGGAACTGGGCTTATTTAGTCTAGAGAAGAGAAGACTGAGTGGGGATTTAATAGCAGCCTTCAACTACCTGAAGCGGGGTTTGAAAGATGATGGAACTAGACTGTTCTCAGTGGTGGCAGATGACGGAACAAGGAACAAGAGTCTCAAGTTGCAGCAAGGGAAGTTTAGGTTAGATATTAGGAAAAAGTTTCTCACTAGGAGGGTAGTAAAACCCTGGAACAGGTTATACAGAGAGGTGGTGGAAGCTCCATCTTTGGAGGTTTTCAAAACTTGGCTAGACAAAGCTTTGGCTGGGATGATCTAGTTGGGGGTGGGGGGGGTGGGGATGATCCTGCTTTGAGCTTGGACTAGATGACCTCCTGAGGTCCCTTCCAATTCTCATTTTCTATGATTTCTATGAATGGCTCTACCTCACTAGACAAGGCCTGAAACCTGATCTTCTGTTAGCAGGATATTTTTCTGTTTGCGATCCATAGGTGTACATCCTGCAGACAGCTACTATTTCAGCCTTCACTGTCACCTGTTCCCAGATTGTGTCACAGACCTGGATGTCTTAAACCTTGGCAGAGAGTGTTTCAGTGAAGAGAGGAGCTGTTGTCCACCTGGTCAAGTTTAGTATCCTTCACCTCCTGGAAGCAGAGATGACACTGCATTGTTATTTAGGGACTCAAGAACAAGCTCTTAATTGTTTCCTGTTAATGCATTGTACCCTGTAACAGCATCACTCCTTCTCTGCATCTGTGTGTAATCGATGTTCATTTCTTTTCTTGTCTCAATATTTATCTTTGCTCCCAATATGTCCTTTCCCTGTCTCCCCTGACCCCATCACTGTCCTGGTTATTGGCTTTCTTGTAAAGGTCTGTTTTCAGAGTGTACAAGAAAACGTCTTCTCTGAATCTCATCAGCAGTTAATGTACAAGAATTGCCTGCAACCATAACAATCTAATGACTCCTTGTGCATTGCTAGTTAGAGCAGTGGTGGAAAGCAGGCTGGAGGGCTCTGTAAAGGGCTTATAATTTGCTTGTCAAAGGGAAATAATTTTATGTTCAGTCTTGGAAGAAATGGTGTGTAGAGGGGGTGTGCATGTACAATTCTGCATAAATGTACGCCTGTGGAGTGGCTAAAGTGTGCACACCTGTGTTCCCTCCGTAAAGTAAGGTGAAGTATTCAGTTTACTTATGTATTTATGTGTATTAGGGTAGTGCCTGTCAGCCCCAGTTGTAGGCCAGAACTCTGCCAAGCTAATAGAAAAAGAGGTAAAGAAGTATGGAGATGGGGAGAGGCTTGGTAGAAGCAGCACCATTTTCAGCAACTGGTGGAGCTCTTGGATCAAAATAAGATGTGGGGCAATTAGACTGAGATGCCATTGACTTCAGATGTCCTGTACAGTTCATGGTGATGGCCCATTGACTCAACCTGTGAACGGATCTCTCTGCTACTGGATAACTATGTAAACAACAAATATTCCACCTTTAACCTATTTACAGGTGATTTGGTTAGCAGTTGAGGTGTATTTGAATTTTAATGGAGACTTCTCAAAGAAGCTGAAACACGCAGCGTGACAAGGTAGGATGGTGGCAATGGGATTCAGAAATGAGATTGGGTAGAATAAGGAGGAGGCACTAAGGATAGTCTGTTGGAGGAAAAGAAGCATCAGAGAGAGACTGGGCAGTAGGGAGAATAGAGGGAGACCAGGTGAAAGTTTTGCTGGGGAGAAGTTCTGGGAAAAAGGCTATAGGAAGATTGTGGGGGGAACTGGGGACAAGGAGGGAGAGTCAAGGAAGGGGATGGTAAGACTGTTGAAAGATGAGAGAGAATTTGGTGGAGGGAGGAAGAGTGACTGAAAGAGTGTTCTGAATAGGCACTTAAAGTATGGGGGAGTGTGGTAGGAAACAGTATTCCCTCTCCTTTCCCAGAACCTGTGGCTTTCCTCTTCTAGTACTGCTAGCAGGTGCTACAATGCCATAAATGGATGAGAGCCTTGTTTCCTTTCCCTGGGCTAACATAGCAGAGTTCTCCTTCCAGCACCCCTCCTTTATGGCCAGTGCAGTGAGAGTTCCCTTTCTGCATCCATATAACCCAGGGGTGGGCAATTATTTTGGGCAGAGGGCTGTTTACTGAGTTTTGGCAAGCTGTTGAGGGTCACATGGGTAGCCCTGCCTGCAGACAGGCTCCCTGGTAGTCATCGTGGGACTGGGAGTCCAACCCCCTAGCCCCTGACCTTTGCCACCAGAAGCCCCTCTCTTTGCCTCCGGAAATATTCCTTTTAGTAAGGAGTTTTGAAGTAAGATACCCAATTATATTCTACCATGTTCATTAATTTGATTTCAAAAATATTTTTGTCCTGATTTACATGTTTGTGTAGTATACATAGAGGTGATCGCACAACAGCTTAAAATGAAGTCTGCTTCTCGTAAACTGTGGGGGTGTGGGGAACATGGGGTGGGTATAGGGTTGTGGGTATGTGGGGGCAGTTGTGCGTGTGGGATGTTTGTGGGGGGGATGTTGATGTGGGGTGAGGGAGTGTATGGGTGTATGTGTATAAGGGGTGTGGGTACGTATGGGATTTGTGGGGAGAATTGTGTGGGGGGAGCATGGCTGGAGTGTAAGGGGGTGTGGGGGTCTGTATGGTAGTGCAAGGGGGATTGTGGGTGCATGTGTATGGTGGGGGGTGCTTGTGAGACTCACCCTACAAGCATTCTCTCTCTCTCTCTCTCTCTCATTGCACACACGCACTGCGTGCTTCCCCCACTACACCCCACACATACTGTGTGCTCCCCTCTCACACACTTCCTCTACCTCCCTCCATTGCACACACATACTTTGTGCTTCCTTCACTGTACACGCATGCGCACGCGCACACACACATTGTGCTTCCCTCTGGTTCTGAACTAGGGGTGGGCAAAGTGACAGTTCTGGCCAGCAGCTGGACTCCAATTCCCAGCAGCCCCTGCCCCATGTCACTGCAGCCAGTTTCCATGGAGACCCCAGAGCAGTGGCACCATGACAGTGTGGGACCCGGACTTCCATGGAAACCAGCCCTAGCAGCACTGGCAGGGCATGGGGCAGGTAGCTGATCTGGGGCTGGTATCTTTCAGTGCTGATAGCATGGTGCAGAGCCATGATTCGCTGCCTGCACGCCCCTACCTGGGGCAGCTGTGCCATGGCTCTGGACCATGCTGTCACTGCTGCAAGATCCTAGCCCCAGAGCAGCTCTCTGCCCAGCTGTGCGCCCTGCTGGTGGTGCTTGGGCCAATCTCCATGGAAACCCTTGCCCTGCTGCTGAGGTCTCCATGGAAACTGGATGCAGAGATGTGGACAGGGGCTGCTGGGAAATGGAGTCTGCCATGGGCCCAATCCAGCCCGTAGGCCAGACTTTGCCTGACCCTGTTCTGAACAATCAGGGGAAGCAAAATGACACTAAGAAATGTAAGTGATTTGTTTCAACATCTTGCTTATAAGGAAAAATCTCTCTGTTAGAGGGGACAGGGAGCAGTGCTACTGCTACTGAAAGGAAAGCAGGTGGGCAATGGTAAACTGTTCACAAATTATTTATTTGACAGTTGATTCGGAGAAAAGTTCATGAATCATTTATCTGTAAATATTTCTGTGCTCTTTGGTTGAACAATGAGAAAATTTACTTGCAAATAATTAATTTGATTGTTCTTCAGGGTAAATTTCATCTAACCCATTATTCTTGCGTTGTATTTGACCCGCTTTTCAACATGGTGTGGATTTGGACAGTGAGCTATCAATCAGCTATCTGAGACCAGCAGGGAAAGGGGTCTGATAAGGATTATTACCACTAAAGCTACGCATGAAAAACTACAACTGCCACAGACTTGGAAATAAAAGCTTCACATGGCATTTTTATTTGCCTTCTGCTGTGTCTTTTTGTTTTTCAAGGGATTAAAAGAAATAAGGTTATTTGTTGGGTGTGTAAAGTTAAACAACAAGAATCTCTGAATGGAGGTTGCTGCTGGTTTCTCCTCATTTTGTTTTTTGACCCCTGGTTACATTACTCTTCAGCATCTTCATAAGATGAGGAATAAAACATGACATAACTAAGATGTACAGTGTGCTTTTCAGCTAAACTGCAGGACTGGCAAACCATTACCATCATTTTTCTGTTTTTTATTTGAAATCATAAAGAGTTAAGTGCAGCAGTTTGCTGTGGTTATTTTTTTTCTTCTTCTCTGAATAAAAAATGAAGAGAGACTGTGGCAGTTAATTTAATAGTTGGTTGGGAAAATATACTGATCTGTGACATCACTAATTGAAATGAAGGGCAGAGAATATTTTGAGCTGGAGAAAAGAAAGGGAAAGCTTAGCAAACGACATTAAATAACAAATGAAATCTCAGTGCTCTGAGTGGCTACCAAGGTAACTTCTAGATGCCTTATGGCACGTCCATATGAGATGGTAACTGCACCGTAGCCAAATAATACTGTGCAGTAAAGCATCACAGCACAAACACTGCTAATATGCTACTGTGCAGTATTATTAAGCTCTTGCTCAGTACTGTCACTAAATGGGCATTCGCTGGCACTACTGCACAGTAACTCTGGTTACTGTGCATTTATTTAATACTTGATTGTACAGTAACCACTGTATAGTAGCGTCTTATGTATATGGCCCTATGTGGTGATTTTTAATGGAAGGGAACAGAACTGCAGAGTTTATTGTTAATTATTCTGCTTTTGTAAGTCCTTTCTTCAGAAGTTCTGAAAGCAGTTTGCTGGCATTTGTTAATGAAACGTTACCATACCCTGATGGGTATGTCTTCTTCCTTGTACTCATTTTAAGGAGCAAGTAATTGGTGCATGGAGCAGTTGAGTTTCAAATTCCCAAATGGACATGTCTGTTAAAGGTAGCCTCCAAATATGTAGTTAGAAACCAAAATGCTTTTTAGGTAACTTTTTATACAATGAGGTCAAAAAAGTGTGGTATAGGTATCATGCTGGTTAATGAACAAACTCAGCCAGTGTCTGAATTTAGACACATCATTTGGAAATACAGCCTTCAGTGAGGTCCCCCAAGACCCCCAAAAGGTAAGTCCATAATACATTACACTTCATTCCTAACTTTTTTCTGACCTTAAGCCTAACTTTTTCTTTGCTTAATTTTCTCCCCATTACCCCTAACCTACCTCCCGTAGAAAATCTGCAACTATTTCTTCTTTTCCTTGGTGATTCTACTCTTCAAATATTTGCAGCTCATTATTCTATTACTTCTGTTTACCCTAATCCAAATTTAATTTTAATAAATTCCTTCTTAGAAATCAGAGCTCCAATTTAATTTATCATTGTTGATTTTTATCCACACTCCTTGACATCTTTCTGGGATTGAGGATGTGGTACTGCAGCACTTCTGTATTCCATCCTTCCCAACAAATGATGGAGAGTCACATAAAATATCTTATAAGTGGGCCTGCATGTGAACAGATTATGCTATGTGATTTATTGAGTATAACTCCATCCTAGCAAGATACTCATCTCATAGGTGGTTTGATTGAAGTCATGGGAGGACTGGAATCATTAGATTAGGCATGTGCTGGAGTGCTTTAGTCACAGTGGACTTCAGCAGGCTAGCACTTCTGTTTATCCATAATCTAAAGTCTCTGTCCAATTGCTTAATGTATTTTACCAATATATTCTTATAAATTTCACCTATACAGTGTTATGGTAGGTACTGTGATGCTGTTACTGAAGACTGGTCATTGATCTTTATTTTGTTATTAGCATAAATGGAAAGCAAGCTGTTTGTGGCCTGTACCGGTGGTTGGTTGTATTTTTATATTACTGGAGGGGCGCTAACATATTAGTAGACTTTACCCTTCCTTTGCCCCAAGGGCAAAGGGAAAAATGGAAGAACAAGTTTGGACAGTGGGAAGTGCTGATATCTAAAGGGCGTCATCTCCTTGTGTGGATGACTGCTCCAGTGGTGCAAGCAGTCATTTGACATGACCGTGGTTGTTAGTATCACTGCAGGTTAAACTGAATTTACAGACACAGAGAGGTTGCTTGGTGCCTCTGTGAAGAACCATGTTACAATAGCTCTGATCAGCTAGGTTTCGGATTCCATGGATTTGATGACCCTATTGTTCAGTTTGACACACAGCCTTTAGGATTTTACCATTGCTGAAGACATGGGGGTCTGAGAAGAGCTTTAAGAAGCAGCATCCTTCCCCAAGGAAATTGCTTTGAAGGTACTGACAGAGATAAAGAGAAACCTGTAGCATAATAAGCATGTTATGAAAGCTGCAATGACAGAGGCATTCTACTTAAACAGGGATAGTGCTTTGCACTTATACAGTACCTTTCATCTAATGGACTCACATCACTGAGGGAATGGTGCTCAGAAAGAGCTATGGGGCATCCTCTGTGCTTCAGGTTAGGCAGGGTTAAGTATTCTGCAGTTATAGGGAAATACAGCTGTGGGTGAAGAATAATTGTGCAACTATGGGTCTTTTTAAAAGGTAGTGTGCTTTGAAATGTGAAACTTTAGTGGTGTAATGTTAGCAGAGAAATTAATTTTTAGACATCATTTGCTATCTGGTTAAAGTAATTGCTTATTATCTGCTTCCCTGGGGTTTTAAAGTTTTGGAATGGAATATTTGCATCTCAGTTCCTGTGTAAAGGAAGGAGAGAAATCATACTGTTTTCCCATGTCCCTGCTCTCGTTATCAGAAATATCAAAAAGAATTTTTTTAACTTCAGAGAAGTCAGTTTCTCTTATACTTAGGGGTTAAGAAATTCAGTGAAAGTCTTTGGATTAGCATCAGGCTTTTATTGCTCTTTTTGTGCTGACTGGCACTACTAACATTTGTTGGCTCTGAGATCTAGTATTACACCATGTTGTCAAACAAAAATCAGGGCTGAGGCTACTGATAGCCCCAAATGATTCCACTAATTGTCTTCCATAAAAAACAGATAAACATCTAGATACTATGGAGAATGGCACTTGAGGAAAAATTAATGCAAATGGAGTGATCTAAATATCTTATTCACAGACTTAACAGTTAGGTATGGATAAGCCATGGTGACCACATGTGCCACCAGTAGCCCAAATTCAGATTAGGTTAGTGTATAAAATAAACTAACCTAGTTTAAAGGCCTGTTTTAAAGCCAGTGTAGGCCAGATTTTCAAAAGTGCCATCATCTAGCAGCTTGACTGCATCTGGGTCCTTAACTGGAAGCTGGATGCTTGGAAAATCCAGCCCCAACTAATCCCCAGGCATAGCTTCTTCTGAAGAGAAGTCTAGGGATTGGAGTTGCAGGATGAGGCTTGAGGATGCATTAGAACTCATATACTATTATGGTGGGCATCAGAGAAGAACTGGGATAGATGCATGCATAGTTCTGTTCTGGAATATGAACCTGAGCTTTACTTTGGTGCTTTGTGTCATCAGTGTCCCTCATTAGAAGGGACTGGGGAGAGGGAAGGAACCCTAGGAAGTAACAAGAATTACCTCTTTGGAACATGGTGTTACTCTTATGGCTAGAGACAACAATCAGGATAAGGGACCCATTGTGTTTAAGTGCTGGGCCAACACAAACGAAATGGTCCTTGCCCCTTAAATAGACAAGACTGTTCAAAGGTGGGCCAGAAGTGCTGTTGTCCACAGGGAAGCCAGGCAGTAACTTAAGTCGGATAGGAAGTCTGTAGTATAGCTGGGAAATGAACCCAAATTTCTTGAATTTGGATCAAGTATTTTAGTAATAAATGCAGACTCCTTCCTCTGTGGATTTGTCAGAACACATATATCTTATTCTTAGACCAGAAATTCTGTGAAGCAGAAAACGTAACACTTGGTACATGGTGTTGTACAATGGGAGCTGGTATTGATTTGGACCTCTGAGTGCTCCCATAACATAAATGTTAAATAATTATTACCACTCAACAGATAACAAATTTTGTCACAGCGTGTGGAAACAGTGACATTTTTCTCTCTCTCCTTTTTTTGTAGTTAAGAATAAACACTGCTATAAACTTTGCCAATGTAAAGCAACTACAAATTGAGGCATTATTTCATGTTATTTGTACCACAATTTTATTGCCTTCACTGTTGTTTACTGTATGTAAATAAGCTCCACAGTGTTGAGAAATGTTCTACTATAACTCAGTTATTTCAGCATTAAAAAGAAAAAAAAAATCAACCAAAACTCTGAGTTGCAGCCAGCAAGAAAAGATTGTGGATAATATAATGGATTTTTTTTCTGTTATAGCATTAGATTTATTTGAAAATGATACACTTTCCTGAAATGCTGAGATTTGCTTCCTTCAGCTACCTGTACTGTCCTGTAAAGCTTTAATTACTGTTTTTCATTATATATCGTGGTGCAGCTGGAATTATTAAAAGTTAGATGACTGAATGTAGATTCTGAAGCAACAAGAATTTCCAGCCAGTTGAATAAAAGATGTTACATGAAGGATATTGCTTTAGAAGAAAGCTCTAACATCTATAGACACAAGCAATTATGTGCAAAGGGAGCTGTGGCAGTACGAAGATAAATGTAAAGTCCTTTTGAAATTTTGCTTCCTGTATGCCCTACATGAATATGGACTGTAGCATGATTGTCTAATTTTCATAGGGATTAATTTTCCTCGCATTGAATGTAATGGCAATATTCCCATTCATTTAAATGGCAACAAGACTATTCTTTAGTCATGAATAAAGCTGGCCAAATAATTATTGACAGCTTTGGTGCCATATTTCCAAGAAAATATTACTCAATCGAGTGCACATTAGGGCTATGCGAAGCTTCGGGTGCTGATTCAATTCAAAGGAGATTTGGCCAGATTCAGTGGCCGAATCTCCAAATCTAAATCAAATTGGGGCCAATAAAAAGGTCTGAATTGATTCAAAGCTCAGCTCTCTGAATCTTTGGAAAAGATTTGGAGAGCTTTGATTTGGGCAGATCCTGGTCGCTGCAGTAGGAAGCCGGAGCTGGACTCTGAGCTGGTAATTACTAGGGATGGGGAGGGGGTCTAGTGGAGGGGGGTGGGAACCATGGGGGGACTACTGCCAGGCCC
>NW_017729017.1:3986339-3993785 GCF_001723915.1 Gavialis gangeticus | reverse complement strand
CCCCTGACCCCTCCCTTGTTGCCCCAGTCCTCCTGCCATGGCTGCCCTGCCTGCCCCAGCTCTAGCCCTTTAAGAAAAAAAACCCTGAGAAAACCCTGAGACTCGCTGCTCCTGCAGCAGCCTCCGGGCCACAGGAGTCTCATGCAGAGCCCTCCCACCTGGTATGAGGCAGTGGGGATCGCCCCCCACCAGGCAGGAACCAGTGAGTTGTCACTTTTTGGGGGGGGGGTTCTTAAAGGGCCAGAGCTGGGGCAGGGGATGGGAGAACAGGGGGAGGGTCAGGGGGCTTATTCATAGTCCCCCCCCCCCATGGGGCAATGGGGGGCAGCTGGGATCACTCCCCTTCCGGCAGTACCCCGTGAGCCAGGGCTTTTTTTCCTCCGAAGTGCCAGGAGCTGGGGCAGGCCGGGCATCCATTGCCGGGCTGGGAGAGCGGGCGGGGGATGGGCCTGGCTGATTCAGACATTCGGCAGCAGCTGAATCTCCGAAACAGATTTGGCTGAATTGATTCGGGATAGCAATTTGAATCACCCAATTGAATCACTGTCCCCTGAATTAACCAAATCCGAAGCGAATACTAGCTATTTTGCACAGGCCTGTTGCACATGTAGTATTACCAGCCTGATTTGAATTCTGGGTTTCGGTAAAGCAGAAGATAGGATGCTACATTATTAGTCTTCCCACCTTGCATTAGGATCATATGACTAGATACTTTTTAGAAAGAGGTGGTTAGCTGTGTTGGTCTCAAGTCAGGCAGAAGGCAGGGTATAGACTTACCTTGCATTTTATGGACTCTCTGATTTAGTTGGCTTAAACAGTGGTGCTTTTGGCCTTGTGGTCTGGATAAGTGGTGCAGGGTCAGTGCAAGGGAGTGGGCCCTGTGTGGCTGGATTCTACCTTTTGCTTCCTGGACTGGGCTCTGAGGAACTGGCTCCTACCTTGCACCACCTGGATCAGGTCCTGTATCTCCCCAGGGCCATGCTGTCTATCTTCAGGGCACTCCACAGGTCTGAAAATTTGGCAGCCGGGGAGTGGCAACAGCATTTATTGTTGCTCCCCAGCTGCCAAATATCCAGACCCACAGGGAGCCCTGTGGGCCAGATTACAGGGCTCTGCAGGCTGGATTTGGCCCATGGGATGGAGGTTGAGCACCTCTGGCCTATAAGGTACTAATCTACCCTGCCTCCTAGATGCTTATTACCAGGTCCTAGTCTAAATTACTGTCTTGGCTTCTGAAGAAATCAAAGCACTTGCAAAATGCAGTATGAAACATACCCTAAAAATATAGGAGACACAGGAGAACTTTTCTGCTTAATCAGGCTAAAGAAAATAACAAAATCATCTTCAGCCGTCTGCTCAAGGTAGGATCACCCCCAAGTAAACTATTCCAGCCATGCGTCTCTCTAACCTGCTCTTAAACAAGTTCAGGAATGGAGATGCTACAACATCCTATTCTAATGCTTCACCACCTGCGTTGAGCAGAACAGTGGATGTGAGACCAGGGCTGCTGGTTTCAGTAAGTCCCTTCTGTAAATGCAGCCTTAGAAGCCTCAAACCAGGTTCTTAGGTCTTTGGAAATCCAGTGTGCAGTGTTGCAGTAGTGGAAAGGTTTAAAGGAAGGTTAAGGTAGCATTTGAGGAACAGGCAAAAATTTCATTGCTATTACTGTGCTTGCGTGGCATGAAGGTGGGTTTTGAGTTGTGATGTAGCTTGAAATTGCTTCTGGCAGATATGGGTTTAAATTCTTCCTCCCCCTGCCCCAACCAGCATCCTTTACTTTCATTTTTCTATAAACACTTCTATCTCTGTTTTCCTGCCCTTGTCTCCAAGAGGCAGGGAAGTTATGGTGGACATCTGTTTTCTAAACCCAGTTTGCTGAGCCCTTAATTGGCATCAGAAATAAACAGAGGAGGATGAGGTCTGTCTGGAGCTTTTCTCATTGTGTTTTTGCTTGCTGTCATGATGAGGCCCCCAAGTAATGCACTCTAATGAATCAGCACCTCACAGATGCAGAATAAATTAGTCTTGTGAAAAGAACTTAGCCATAGAAGCAGCATAAACCTCACTATATTACCCTAAGGTTCCCAGTAATTGCTGTTGATTGGTGAGGGGGGTGGAGAAGCCATCCAGAGGAGAAATGTAATTTGTTGCTGTGGCTACTAGCTTCCAGATTTACCATCTCTCCCTCTCTCTTTTCCATCCCCTAGTGTTGTAAAATATGCCACACATTCACTAGCTTCAACAGATAATTTTTCTTTTATAGCTGTCTTTTTTGCAGAGTACATTCTATCTGTAATTATACAGGGGGCAGCTTATAGATCATCATAGAGGGTGAAGAGGACACTGGGTAACTGCAGTGTACTAGCTATTTAGCATCTCTTTAGGCCCTATTCTGGAGTCTGCCCCCTTAAAAATACATTAATCTAATGCCTTTGTCCTAAAGGATCCCAATGTGTTAAGTTTCATCCATCAGCAGAGTGTGGTAGCCTATGGATTGGAACACTGCAGCTGTTTAACCGTGCTTGGCAATATTACACAATGTTTTCTTTAAGACAAAAGAGGAAAGAGAGGGGTGATAGAATGTACTTGAATGCAATTACATCTGCAGGGATAACGTAGAACATAATTAAAGTAAGATCTTTGCCTGGATGTAGCGAGAAAGGTATCCTGTCCTTAAAAAAAGGTGTGGGGGGGAAGGGACTGTGAAGGGTCAGGGCATTTTGGTTTCCAGGTTTCATTTGAAAGCTGGTACCTCCAACAACATTAAATTCTTAAGTATGCTCATGTTGCTCAGTGCTGATGAAGTGGGAGGTGTAGTGTTTCAGTTTGTGTTACCTAAGCACCAGTGGCATCATGCTAATGCAATATAGAGCATGCGTTATACCTTCCAAAGCAGGATGTTGACTGTCTAAGTGTGTTGCATACCTAAGTGCACAGAAATGTGGATGGAGTTTTTCTGTTCAACCACTGGAACAAGAGGTCTGATGGGAAGTGAAAGGGGTTTATCTTACAGAGTTGTATTGATGAAGGCTTGGGAGTCCCAGGTCCCTTCAAATTCACTATGCAGCAAAGGGGAAAGAGAAGATCAAGGTGTGATGCTGTTCCTATTCTGTCTTTCCCAGTCTCTGCTCTGGACATACTTTTGCCTGAACTGCCTGAATGTCATTTCAGGGAGATGGAGGTGGTGGGAGGAAGAGTCCTGATCTATTTTGCTGGTGAAGAAAATGAGCTCCTCTTCCATTTCACCTCTCTGTATTGTTGGAAGGAAGAGTTTGAAGATAGCACTTCACCATCAGTGGGGCCTCATGCAAAGCCTTAGTTTCATGTCCCTCCTCTTCACCAGGAAATAATACTTACAATATAGAATCATAGAAAGTTAGGGTTGGAAGGGATCTCAAGAGGACATCTAGTCCAACCTCCTGATTTAAAGTAGGACCATCCCCAGCTAGATCATTCCAGCCAGTATATGACTGCATCATATAACCATGGTGCAGTTGCACAGTTTGCCCTCTCATACAACTCCTGCCTACTTCTGGCTTCTCTACTTCCTGCATGTGATAGAGCACCTCACTGATATGATCCTTCCCCAAAATAAACTGCTTGGCCAAGCCTTGCTGTAGGGAGCAGAGGTCTGATCTGTGAAAGTGGGACCTGAGTGGGGAGACCTGAGGCCAGAAACTGAGTGAAGAGAACCAAAATGGACCTCTGGGGCTTGGGAGTAGATAGGTTGCCCTACCTACCTTCATGGGCCCCAAGAGACTAAAACCTGCTCTGCCTTGCAGATCTACACTTCTGCCACCTATACCCATAAAACACTCTGTTTTTTGGTTTTTTTTTTTTGAAGAGGTGAGATTTGCTTCCTTGAACTACCTGCATTCCTGTGCAGAAAATTCAGGTGCATTAAACTAGGCCCCCAAATGCATATGAACATACTCCCGGAGGAGCAAATTTGCTCCCAACAGGAGCGGTTCAGTTAAGGGCTGTTCCTGTCCTGCTCTGCCCACCTGCAGCAGCCAGGGGGGAGCTCCAGGCTCTCCTGCTTGCCAGCTCCAAGCTGGCAGGGAGCACAGGGGCTGGTCCTGATCTTTGCAGGGCTGGGGAGAACTGTGCTGGCTGCTGGGCAGCTGCCTCCCAGAGTAGACCATTAGATTAATCTACTGCACAGTAATTGCTGCACATGTGTAGATGCTGACACTTTGCCACACATTAGATTAGTCTAATAAGTAGTAAAGCATCTCATGTAGATGTACCCACTGTGTAAGAATGAAAGGGACTTGGAATAAGGCTGATTAAAATATGCACCTGCACCAGGCAACGGTTGGGTTCCCTTTTCCTGTTCATTCGCACTGAGGAGGAGAAGAATTTGGCTTGGAGCCTGGGTAGATCTGGAACAAGTCAGCAAACACCTCAGTATTGCTTGTGTTGGGCTGTGCCAGGAGGGCGTATGCATGTCACCTTGCTGTGACTAGAAGTGACATGCAAGTGATACACAACCAATTGAGACTGCATCCTTTTAAGAATCTTTCTGCTATCTCTCTGGCCTCTGGCCAGCTCTTACTTCTGTGTTGGAAGCTGGACTGGAGATCAGAGAAGGACAATTTGTTGTGTAGCCCTGTTTTTCTCTCTTAGAGCACACCTGGATTTCCTTCCCTCAGCAGCCAGACTGCCAGAGACAGAGCTGCCTGTAATGACCTGACCCCTCTAGCTTAAAGAACCTCCTTGCATGGAAGGGTACACTGCTCCCCAGTGCTGGCTTGGCCATGGGCATTTTTACATTTTGCTTGCAAATGAGCAGAAGGCACTTAATGTACTATGTTCCCAATCTGTACCTTGTCAGATTCAGATGTGCTCATGCCACTCCTTATTCTTAAGGAGAGAGAGGGATAGAAATTGTATATATAACAGTTCTTAAACATAGGTGTTGTTTTATGTCTTGTGAGGAGGCTGCTGAGAGGAATGTTCTTGGCTGGGAGGAGAGGAGCAGATGCTCATCTTTTTGGAGTGAGGATTTTCTGTGTGTGTGTTAATGTAATTTTTTTTATTGGTTTCTTAAAGGGAAAAAGAGCTAACGGTATAATCTATGACAATAAAGTTATCTGCAAAATGGCTATGCCACACAGCTCAGATGGTTCTCAGGCCTTGCCAGGTTCATTTTGGAAATGCTGGGCATGGTACACAGGACTGCGCAAACCTTTCCTACGATTCTGAGCTTGCTCCTTCCCTCCAGGTTCTGAGTCTGCTGGCATGCCACAAAGGGTGCTTCTCTCTCCCCAGGGCTTGGTATGTTGCCTGCACCTGCTTCATTACACAGGGCATCTCTCCTACAAAGAACCTGCTATGTCTTCCTCTGATGGGAAACAGGTGCTGTCTAGCTTTTATCACTTAAGATTTATACCAAAACACTGAAGCAGGAAGCAGATGATAAAACAAGATAATGTTTAAATAAAGGAACATCACATCATTGCAAAATTTCTGTGGTGATATTTTACTGTTCTTCTGGGTCCTCTCACATTGGCTACAGTAGGCTGACTTTGCATTCCTCAGTGCTTCATTGTCCCTTTTGGTCCAAGTAGGGAGCATGCCTGCATCCTAAGGGACCTAACATGTTCCTTCCTTCTACCTTTCAGAGGCCCCAGCACTCCTGGACAAGACTGGTCATTTCAGATTTATTGACTCTCCTTGGCTTGTCTTATTTACTGAGGACAGCGGTAAGCAAAAGATCAAAGGATTTTGACCTTCTGTGCTATTCGTTATCAAATAATTTTTCTTGCCTTGCTGTTTCATTGGAAGCTTGTCCAAGGATAAGCAAATGATTTAGGGTAGCAAACTTATACTGCTTCACAGCCCTAAGGATTCATACATACCATGTGGTAAATCATCATCTGTGTGGCTGCTGCAACTTGCTAAAACAACAATGAGAGCAGAGAGGACCTGGACAACTTATCTGACAGAGTTTGGGTAGAAATAAGCTATTCTGAAAAGGCCATGATGTTGTATTTTAGGTACCCATGACACTGAGTCAGCCTTTAGTGTTAGAGATCCCTCTCCTCTCTAATACTTTTTTCCCCTTAGACCTGAGTTGGTAAGTAGGCCTGTGCAAATAGGGAAGTATTCAATTTGGATTTGGAGGACAGTTATTCGATTCAGTGATTCGAATCACTGTCCCCATGTGATTCGGCCGAATCAGAGATTCGGTGCTGATTCGGAGATTTGGATTGGCTGGGGAGAGGCAGGCACAGCCAGGAGGCTGCAAGTTCTCCTGCAGCTTCCCCAGCTGTGCCTGCCTCTCCCCACGTGGGGGGAGCCGTGGGAGATGCCTCCATGCCTGCCCTGCCCAGCCCCAGCCCCAGCCCCTGCCTGGCCCCAGCCTTCTGGCACTTAAAAAAATCCCCAAAATCCCTGCACTCACTGGCTGCAGCAGTTGGGATCAGGGCCTCTGAGGGCTCATGGCAGAGCCCCCTTGTGCAGTATGGAGCAGTGGGGGGAGCGAGGATCGCCCCACCGCCTGGCACATGCGTGGCAGCTGCCCCATGGTGTGGGTGCAGTGTGGCTTGGCAGGGCACCGTGTGCTGTCTGGGAGTGGGGGCTGCTGGGGCTGAGTGGTACCAGGCTCCAGCTGGAGCTTCCACAGCTCCCAGACAGTGTGCAGCACTGTGTCAAGCCACGCTGCACCTGTGTCATGGGTGAGTGCCGGGGGGGGCATTCCCTGCTGCCCCCTGCTGCATGGGGAAGCTCTGCCACCAGCCCTCAGAGGCTCTTAACACTGCTGCCAGAGCCAGTGAGTGAGGGGCTTTCATTTATTTATTTATTTTTAAAATGCCGGGAGTCTGGGGCCGGGCTGGGCAGCCATGGGGGCTTCTCCTGCTGTGTTTGCCTCTGCCTCGGTGGGGGGAGCCACAGGAGGAACCCCCATGGCTGCCCTGCTCAGCCCCATCCCCTGCCCAGCCCGGACGGTACATGGTGGGGAGGGTAGGGGGCGTGATGCAGGTGCAGCTCACTCCAGGCAGCAGCAGGGCATAGCACCACTCCCAGCACTACCGTGCCCACATCAGTGCTGGGAATGGGGACTGTGCCCTGCTGCTGCTTGCCAGCCAGTCCGGGGGGTGGTGGGGGCAGGCACTGTCGCTGCTTGCCAGCCAGTGTGGGGGCATGTGCAGGATGTGGGCGCAGTAGTGCTCGGAGTGGGGGCTATGCCCTGCTGCTGCTGCTTGTCCAGCCATCGTGGTGCGGGTTGGGGCAGGGGGAAGGGGACAGGATGCAGGTGTGGCTCACTGTGGGCAGAAACAGGTCATATCCCTGGCTCCCAGAGCTACCACACCCGCATCAGTGCTGGGAGCAGGGGCTCTGCCCTGCCATCACTTGCCAGCTGGTACAGAAGGGCGTGGGATGCAGGTGCAGCAGTGCTGGAAGCAGGGGCTATTCCTTGCTGCCACTTGCCCCCTTCTG
>NW_017729017.1:3970100-3985729 GCF_001723915.1 Gavialis gangeticus | reverse complement strand
CCCCCTCCCCCAACTGACTTACCAGCTGGAGGCAACTGTGTGAGCTTCCTGTTTAGTCTATGGCTGAACATCCAAAGTAGCTGAATCTTTTCTGAAGCTTTTTCAAATTGATTCGGATGCTTTGCATCAATTCAGAGCTTTTAATTGGTCTCCTGATTTGATTCAGATTTGGAGACTTGGCCCCCATATCAGGCTGAGTCTTCTCCAAATCGAATCAGCTACCAAAGCTTCACACAGCCTTATGGTAAGGCCATCTTTTGAGTTTTAGTACAGAAACCTCATGAGAAGTGCTTTTGTCTTCTGAGTCAAATGTATGATGGGCTTCCCTTTGTTTCTGGCATACCATGCTTTGTGATTCCCATGGGGGCTTCAAGACAGGTCCTTATTTTGTAAAACAGGCCTATTCAGCTTATAAGCCCCTGGTGGCCCACATTAGGCATACCATACAGAAGCTTCCCCCACTCAGTGGTTCACTGTGCGCCCAAGCAGGCTCCCTCACTGTACACGAGTGCCGTAAGGTGGCTTATGAGTGGAATATCCCCCTACCCTACCTCCTCAGTTGCACTATGTGGGCATGATCTCCATCCTGCAGAGTCCTAATCTCTCCCATACTGCATCAGTGCAATTTAGCTGACATACAGCCTCAATCCCACTCCCAGCTACAGCTCCAAAATTACCTTCAACTCCCTATGTTGCTGCACTGCTCCCACATTTCCTGCTATGAAGGCACGAAGAGACATCTGGAGGAGGGAGCAGGAAACCTGGAGACTCCAGCTGCTATTGCCATTCCACCATGGACTCTCTGAATAACCCTGCGCAAGTAATTGGTGCCTTTGTGTTTTTATTCCCTGGCTATAAAATGGGGATAATAAAAATGCCCTACCTTTTCAGAGTGGTGATAGAATAAATGCATCAAAGGGATGAAGTATTCTGGTAATATGATAAGGGGCTATATGTACTTCAGAAAGAGCATTAGAGATGATACAATTTTCCTTATCATAATAAAGTTTCGTTTCTGGTGTCAGGAGGAAGTAACATTATGAATCTTTATTGTTATTACATGATCCTAGGATTGGACATTTGATCCTGTTTTTCATTTACATCAGTTTTAAATTCATGCAACTTCACTGACTCCCACAGAGTTACTTCAGACTTACATAATTCAAGCTCAAATCAGAATTGGACCATAAGAATTCTTACATTTGGCAGGGGGAAAGGAGGGAAGTGCCTAGGCAATCATACTACCTCTTGAAGAGGTCACTGGCCAGGGCTAGAAGATATCAGAAAGCAGTCCCTCTAGTGATCAGGGACTCTCAGGTCACATCTATGCTGACATTAGGATGTATTGAGGTTGGTTTCAATGAATGACAGACACATGAGCTCACTTTCCCTGCATTCATTGTGCCTTATAGCCTACAGCAAAACTGTCTACACTGTGAATCTTACTTCTTCAGTGTGGAACTAAGATGTATCCCAGATTTTCTTGTGTCAAGTGAAGCACAGCCCTTTTTTGGAATTGGCCTTCAAACTAGTTGTCCAGGTTTGCGAAGTGGGGTCTATTGAAGCGCTGAAGTCTGGAAAAGAGAGTTCTAGGATGCTTGCTGGGAGAACTCTTGTTCTTGAGGTATGTGGTGGCCAATTGAGCAGTGATGTAAATTCACCAGGTCAAGCTGGACTGCAACTGGAGTTGAGTGCATAACTGGTAGGTAGGGAATGGAAAATTTAAGGTCCACTCTTAAATGATTGCAAATACAGCCTGAGTCTCTCTTTCTCGGCTCTGAAGCAAAGAATCTAGATGCACTAACAACCCTACCAAGGCCTTCAAGACTTTGACTTTCTGTTGACTAGTCTGTGGAAACCCTGCTCTCATGTCCTAAAGCTGCAAGCTACCCAAGTGCTAGTGCTAATGAAGGTATAGTGGAAAGAGATTGGACTGGAGACACAAATGGATTTTTTAAATTAAATATATAAATGATTTGGAAGCTGTCCGTCTCTTCCCTGTCCCCAATTTTCCCTTCCACAAGAGATTTTGAAAATTTATGTGGAAAGGAAATTTCAGCTTTCAGTTAGCTCAGGATAGATCCCACTTGCTAATTTGCCATAAAGGCTAGTAGATGCCCAACAGAAACGCTTGAATCTTGATCATCACTCTGTTTAGTTAGATTTAGACTGAGAACCTAGAGAAGAAAGGCTGTCTCTCATTACTGAGCACCTGCTTGAGCCATATGACCTGTCTGCACAAGGTGGGGTTACATTTTCAGAGCAGCTCAGAATTTTAAATGCTCATCATCTATGAAGGTGCTAAAATAAGGCCCACAAGATGCATCTACATTGGACTCTAACAGTGCAGTAGCCTAATAACACTGTGCAGTAGTGCGCTGGGCAAAAACCATGCTAATGTGTTACTGCACAGTCATATTAGGCTACTGCACAGTAAGCATTAGGGCTGTGCAAAGCTTCAGGTGCTGATTCAATTTGGAGGAAATTCAGGACGATTTGTTGGGCCAGTGGGGGACAGCAGGGATCGCCCCCCTCCTGGCAGCAATCGGTGAGTCAGGGCTTTTTTTTCAAAGTGCCAGGAGCTGGGGTGAGTGGGGCAGCCACTGTTGGGGCTCAAAAAGCAGGTGTGGGAGAGCAGGTGGGATGGGTCTGTGTGATTCAGAGAATTGATTCGGGACTGTGATTTGAATCACCAAATCCATTCACTGTCCCCCAAATAAACTGAATCCAAATCCAAAGAGAATACTAGCTGCTTTGCACAGGCCTAGTAAGCATCACTAAAAAATTTCTCATGAGACAATTAGAGGATTGTGGGCTTAACTCCAAGACAGTCAGGTGGATAAGAAACTGGCTGCAGGATAGGATCCAGAGAGTCATAGAGAATGGGTCTGTCATCCTGGCGAAAAGTGGGCAGCAGTGTTCCGCGGGGGTTAGTGCTCAGTCCAGTACTTTTCAGCACCTTTATTAATTATTTGGATGTGGGGGTGAAGAGCTCACTGGCCAAGTTCGCAGATGACACCAAGTTATGGGAGAGTGTGGTCATACCTGAAGATAGTCTATTGATACAGGTGGACCTAGACAGGCTAGCAAGTTGAGTGGATCGGAATCTGATGAAGTTCAATGCTGAGAAATGTAAAGTACATTTACATTGCACCTGGGGACGAGCAACCCCCAGCACACCTACAGGCTTGGCAGCACCAAACTGACTAGCACCATGAATAAAAGGGACCTGGGGGTAATAACAGACCACAGTATGAATATGAGCCGGCAGTGTGATGCTGTAGCCAGCAGGGCAAATAAAACTTTGGCATGCATCAATCAATGCATCTCCAGCAAAACCAAGGAGGTGATTCTTCCACTCTACTCAGCACTGGTGAGACCGCAGCTGGAGTACTACGTCCAGTTCTGGGCACCACACTTCAACAAGGATGTGTACAAGCTTGAGAGTCCAAAAAAGAGTCACCCAGAGACTCAGTCTTAAAAGGCAGGCCATATGAGGAAAGGCTGAGGGATCTGGGACTCTTCAGCTTGAGGAAAAGAAGGCTGAGAGGGGACCTGGTAGCAGCTTCTCTCTACACTAGGGGAGTACATCAAGGGCTCAGTGAATAACTGTTCACCAGGGCACCCGAGGGGAAAACCAGGAGTAATGGCTACAAACTTCTGGAAGATCGATTCAGGCTCAACATTAGGAAAAACTTCTGCACAGTCATGGTGTCCAGACTGTGGAATAAGCTCCCTCCAGAGGTGGTGCAATCACCTACCCTGGAAATCTTCAAGAGGAGACTAGACAGTCACCTTGCTGGGGTCACCTGACACCCAGCTGTCTTTCCTGCTTGGTACAGGGGGCTGGACCTGGTGATCTTCCAAGGTCCCTTCCAGCCGTACAGTCTATGAATCTATGAAAAACCTGTGAGCCAATGCTACTGTGCAGTAGCACCAGTTACTATGCACTGACTTAGTATTTGGTTAATCAAGTACTAAACTTAATGCACAGTAACTATGGTGCATTAATGAACATGTGGACATGCCCACAGTGTCACAAATGGTCAGCCCCAAATATAAGCATGAGACTTCTAACCAGGCTTTCAAGAGTACAGTATTCAGTATATACTTATTGGTGGGCAAAAATGACAACCTACCTCTTCTGAAAATGATTCCCTTAACCGGATGGATGATTCCCCAGATTCCCAAGGAATGTCTCCTGGATCCAAAGTAGACATGGTAAATAAACTAGTGAGTCAAAGGGTCATGAGATCCAACAAACTGGTTGACACTGCAGTTCACTAATTATCCCAATTATCTTGACAGTCTCTTGATCCAGTTCCAGCTTTTAAGCTCATTCCCTCATTCCTAGTTAATGATGGAGCACTCCTGTAGTTAATTTTTATATTTATGGCCCTTGCCATCATATTCTTTACGTCTGTTAAATTTTATGTGCTGTAAAACAGTTTATGATTCATAGTGACCCTTGTGCTACTCTAGCTGTAGTGTACAACTGTAAATTTTGTGCTCAGGATTCCACAGTTAGGGTTCCCCCCCCCCTCCCCATTTTCTCCATTCCCTGTACAGACAGGTTACAAACTGTGAATACTGAGAGTCCTTCTCTTGCTGTAGGGCATTGTCTAGTATCAAATTAAATGAACAATGTTTTTGACATAGTATGTGGGATGAGGAGAGAAGGGAAGAGAACTGTGTTTCAGGTGAAACCTAAAGTTTCTTTTTATTTTGGTATTTGTTACTTGACACCATTAATAGCAGTTCTTCCTTTATATGATCCCAAATTCAGTGATGGATGAACCTTAAAAACTTTAGTGGAGTAAAAAGTCGAACCTATTGGGTACATCCAGATGAGCATGCACATGGCTGTTGCAGTGTCTCAAAGCAGTTTGAGACACTGTAGGAGGCACACAGGGAAATCACGGTATAAAAAAAGAGCCCCATTGAAAAAAGTGGCTGAAGCAACTGGAGGTTGCAGGGGCAGGGAGGGAAGGGAAGCACGTGCACTTGCAGCAACTCAAATAACAGTGGCACAAATTTGTGGCAGAGATTTGTGCTTCAGCACATGCGCCTGAACATGCACTTTGGTGTGGGTCAAATTGTGCCACTTGGGACAAACTGACCCTTCCCAGCTCCTACCAGATCTTCAGCCAGAGGGAGCTTGCCCCAGCAGTATAATATCATACCCTGGTGAGCAGCTTATAGATACTTGCCCTCAGGAGCTTCTGAGGCCTGGCTATCTGGTATCTGGGGGCCTGTGGCCCCATGCCTGTATGCCTGCCAGACCCAAATGTCCACCTGGGTTGTGGTATGGGCACTGCAGCAGAGCCATATGTGCTTCTAGGCCAGCTTCCAGTGGGCTGTAGCTCAACAGTTTGCCTTTGGGTGGCACTGCTGTCATGTTGTCTGGTATCCCCACTCTGCCATCTGGCCAGTGATTGCATATCCCCACTCTGCCATCTGGGCAGCTATTGTCCAGAAAATGTGCTCCTTGAGGTGGTTCACTTCAAATTGCTGATGTGTGCCCTCCTAGCTCTAAATGGCCAGGAGGTCAGCCATCTCATCTGCCATCCAGCTGGGTCCCCAGTGCTGGTCCTGGGCAGGCTCCTCGGCTTAGTTCCCTCCACTTGCCTCACCAGCAGGGATCCTGGTGTTCCCTGTTTAAAAATTGCAAATTCTCTGATAATCCTCCCCCCCAAACTCTCTCATTAAAATACCCAAAATTTGTGTTCTTCCACAATTAAAATGAAACACCACTGTATATAGAGATCAGGTGTTTTATTGATATATTTACAAATTTAAAGCAATTTGGAAGCCTACCAATACCTCTATCATCGTCATGAAACAAATTCTAAATATCTATAAACTTTGGCATTTGCTTTTTTTTTATCATAGAAAAATCAAAGCTGCCACTGCCCACTGTGTTCACCAGGATGTCGGGTGCTGAGCAGAACTGATATGCTGGTTCCCTGCCCCTGCCCTTGCCATTTACTTGCAATGCACAGCCCCTCCAGTTCCTCTCACTCCTGACCTGCAGCCCCTTCCTGCCTCCCACTAGCTGCCACCTGTCATCAGCTCTGTCCCAGCTGTCCTACCTGCTGCTTTGTGGCTCTGAACAGTCTCAGCCCTTGCTGTTCTGCACCCTACACCTGTGCCCAAGCCCCAGTGATCCTCATGCTGTTCCTGGGAGGCCCTTGACTGGGACTCAGGAACAGGGATGGGCAAGCCCCTTCCCTTCCACATTGGCTTCTCCCTGTACAAGCTACTCTAGGAGAGCAGGAGGGCTGTAAGCCCAGCTCTGGAGGCCTCTCCTACCCAGAGTGACCCCCCATCCCCAATCCCCATTTCTCTCTCTCACACACTCCCGTGCTGCCATCTCTACCCCCACCCCAACCCATCACATCCTTCAAGTTGTTCTTGGGACCAGGAGCACTCCCCGCTCCTCAGGCTGGGGCTGCATGTTCGAGCATCAGTGTAGGCATGGGAGAGGGCTGCAGTATGGCACTTGTCCCTGAAACCCTGGCTCCCACCAGCAGGTCCTGTCCTGTCTGGAGGCTGGGCATTTAGGGTGTGAGATTTGTGAGGGGGATGTGGGGTTTGGGAGGGAAGGGGTGTGGGGGGTGGGTGTAGGGCTTGTAGGGGTGAGGTTTGTGGGTGCATATGTGGGTGGGGGCTTGAGGTGGTTTGGGAATGTGGGGTATGTGAGTGGATTGTAGAGGAGTTTGTGTCAGGGGACTGTGTGGGGGAAGGGGGAACTGTGTGGTGGGGATGACTGCACAGAAGGTATGGGTCCCCCACCTGCCCCCTGCAAAGCCCACAGGTCCCCCTGCATCATCATCATCATCATCATCAGCCATTGGGGTGCTTATGCCTGCTCCTGGCAGACATTCCCAGTGGCATGGTGCCACCTTAGACTGGCAGCTGCACATGGTGCCAGCCCAGCCCGGGCTGGCCGTCGTGCCCTTGGACACAACCAGGTTGGCTCTTGCTGTCACCCAGGGTCCCAGCACTGCAAACAGAAGCCACCCACCCTTGGGTTGTGCCGGGTCCTGCCTCCATGTGACCTGCATGCTGTCAGGCTGGGCCAGCTCCATGGAAGCAGGACCCAGCCTGGCCTGAGGGTGCACAGCTTCTGTGTGAGGTGCCGGGATCCCAGATGACAGAAAGATCAGCCTAGTCCTTCCCAAGGGCATAAACCAGCAGGCCAGGCCCACACCTTGTGCCATGTGCAGCCCCGGGTCTGAGGTGGTGCTGTGCTGGCTGGAGATCTCTGCTAGGAGCAGGTATGAGTGTCCTGATGGCTGCTGCTACCATGGGGTGAGGGTGGGAGGGCAGACAGGGGACTCAACACTCCCAAACAGCCCCCTTACACCCAGTCCCTCCACCCCCACGACCTACTTTCCTCGATCAATCCACTGCTGCAGCCTTGCCCCACTCCTATTTTCCCCAGTGAGGCAGTGTGCTGGAGCAGCAGGGGCACAGGATTTCCTGGTATCAAATTTAGAGCTTGTGCTTCAAATGTGCAGCACAGGGAACATTTTTTCATTCTTAGCATGCCTCTTGTGGCATCTCAAACTTTTTTGTGATGCCATACAGGCACGTTTGCTCATCTGGACACAAATGTTTCCTCGTCTGAAGGAAAATCCTGATGATATTTGGGGGTTTGTGGAACCTCTACTACTTGGTATTCTAGATTTTAGATTGCAAAACTCCCTTCTGAGTTTTATGAATCAGTCATTTTTTCCTTTTAAGAAATTATTGGGAATGCAGTTCAAACACTCCATGAGTTACTGTGGATATTTGTACGTACTGGGCATAGCTATATGTGCATTTAAGCTGGCTTACATTTACTGCACAGGTGTTAAAGTGCATTAATGCAGTGTGTGGGCTAACTTGGGACTAAAGTTAGTCCCAAGTCAGTCCACACACACAGTGTTACTGTGCAGTAAGGCGTCTACATGTGCTTTACTGCACAGTAACTAATCGGGCATAATTTTGATGCTTTCATGATGCAAGTATTATATTTATGCTCAAGTCAGCGTAAGTCACCATATTTACTGTGCAGTATGGGCATGCATATGTAGACATGTGCCTGTACTAAGCAGTAATTTCAGTTACTGCCAGTAAACGTGCATGTGTAGATGCGCTCACCAAGTTGTAGAGATTCTCATTTGGAAGTTGTCGCTGTACTTGGTTAGATCTTAACCAGGAGAATAATATTTCTAAAAAAGAAAAAAGATATAGCATTCCACATTTTACATTGGGCTACAGCCAACTGGAGCTCAAACCTCAATGGTGGTGAGATCTGTACAAATAAATATAAAAGTTATGATTTTTGTGAGGGTTCTAAATAGATTCATATGGGTGAATTTCTAGCTGTGTCAAAATCATGGGAGTTTTTATCCATGCCATCAGTGGGGTCATGATTTCAGCCATAGATATTAAGAACAGAAAATGGATATTGTCAGCTAGTCCATTCAGTCTCACCTTCTGCACAACAAAGGCCACAAAATTTTACTCAGTGGTGCATCCATCTCGATAATGTATAGATTAACTAGAATTTTTTTTTATTAAAGAAATCTAATCTTGATTTAAAGTGATGGAGATCCTCCAACATCTTTGGGTGATGTGTTCCAGCACTTAATTAGCCACTTGGTAAATTAGTATTTCTATACTCAGACTTTCATTTAGATAAGTTTGGAAAAATGTAAATCCTCCTGAATCATCATTCTCTTGACTGGAAATGTGAAGTTGCCAGTACTTGCAGCTGCTGTTCAGATCATTCTTATCTTTATTTTCAATTCATTACAAGGTTCTATTCCAGTCTTTCCCCTGGGGTTTTGCCATATTTGAAAAATCAAAATGTGCTCTTTTGCTTTCCTTAACAAATGGTTATTTTTGTTTTATACTTACGCAAGACGAGTTCCAAACAGCAGCCTTAATAAAGAAATCAATACCAAACTCTCCAAGTACTGTAGCTGCTCATCTGCCCAGCTTTCTTTCAGATTAATTGGCCAAAAGTAGTGATGCCTAATATTCAGCTTGATGTCATTTTTCTGTCTGTATATAATGTGATAGCTTTTGAAGGCCTCATGTAATCAATTTTAAAAAGTCAGGGAATCTTCTAGGCATAAGGGAAAGAACTCTCTTAGTTTTTGTGACAATTAGAAAACTGGAAGACCTGACTTTCACTGTATCCATTTGACGTTGCAGACAGAAGAAACTCAGTTATCACTCACTATCTTCAGTTCAGTTGTATATTTCAAATCTCATTGGTTGAAGTATCCACATTCCACAGGGAGAGCTTATTCTCATGAAATTTTATCCTATGCTGATAAACTCATGACACTCATTTGGTCTGGAGGAACTTCAAACACTGGGGTGTTTAACTGACTAACTCTGAAGATTTTGTTGTTCATCATCACTTCATTCCTTTTTCCATCTGTCGTGAGTTGCTGACAGTCTTGGAGCTGAACTCCGCAGTTCTTAATAAAGTAATATTCTGGTTGACTTATGCAAGTATTGCTCATGAATAAGTAAAATAAAGGATTTTGTATTGATTTGGATCTGTATAGATTAGTTCTGAGTCTGATCTTATAACCTCAGTTTCACACTTTGTACATCCAATAACTAGTGCAGCTACTCCTGATTGTCACCAAGGTAACTAAGAAGAAAGACCAGGTTGTTTCAGTTCTTACTCTGACCCCTTTGTTTTGTTGATTTCACTTTCCTTTGCTTTCTTTCATGTTTTATCTGTTTGCCTTACCTCAGAGATCTTTTCCCTGCATGGCAGTTCAACCTAGCTTTGTGTTTATGCAGCTGTCTTTTGGGTTATTTTCTCACAGTTCAATGTATTTCCTTCTAAATCACTTCACTTAGTCTGTATCTGCTTTCTACCTCCAGGCACTTCTGCCACTGCAATTTTGTCTAAATTTTGTTAATACTTACATATAGTTAACAAGGCCATGGTTGGACTTAATTTATTAATTTCCTTTTGACTTCTTTTGTATGCTCACCTCATCTAAGCTTTTGTAAGCAGTGAGGGAAAACAAATTATCCCGTGCAACACATGGCACAACATCAGCCAATCCTTTCTTACCCAACGTTATCAAATTCCATCTTGGATGCTGTCCTTGGTACTGAATGCTTCCACATACCAAACTAAGGCAGATCAGGGAAAACTGTAAAGCTAGGATATTTCAGCAATAACTATAATCAAATGGGCTAACTCTTTACTCTGAAAGAAAGCATTTTGTATGGATTTTACAAATTCTTCAAATTACAAAAAAGCATTAATTAAATGAAATATTACAAATGCATGCTTTTGATGTGGTGCCAGTTCCTAAGTATGCTCTTGTACTTGTGAATCCCTCAATAAAATATATTGAAGATCTGAGAGAGTCCCTTAAAAATTCTAGGCTTTGGCTATGTGGGTATGATTCTGCAATCACTTGCAGTGATATAAGTCAGAATAATGCCACTAAACTTGAAAGAGTTGCAACTGATATAAAGAACAGAAGAATCAGACCAATAAAAACTAGTATTTGCTTGCTTCAGTATCAGCTGAACTACTTCTAAGTCTATGGGATTGGAAAGCTCCTTGCTACAGATGGGTATATAGCATAGGATAATAAATGACTCACTGTATACAGTTTTCTGTTTTTAGGGGGAAACTTTTTATTGGGGTCCGGCAGTGTTTCATTGGTGCTTCATCTGCCTTCAACAGTTTGAAGTAGTGACATCACTCCTGCTGCTTTAGTAACCTGAATGTTGCCTTTACCAAGATGACCAGTGTCAGACAAGTGGAATAAATGACTGGCCAGCCTGTCCCCAGTTTTGCAAATGATTTCCAGTTATCATCCTATGTTTTGCAGCTTCTCCTATATGCAACCAAAGAGGCACAACAAATGAATAGGGACATCTAAAATGATGGGAAGACTGGCACTATCTTACAAGTTTTAGCAGCGGATCATAGCACCTATGTAATGACCAGACTTGCTCTTTGCCAGACAAATCTGTGTAATCAGGAAGAAGGTAGGGGAGGGTGGCACCTTAGAGACTGACTGATCACAGCATCTAAAGAAGTAGGTTGGTGCCTATGAAAGCTCATGCCTCTGTGACCCAGTGTGTGTGTCTACATGTGCACCCTTAAAGAGAAGTAAGGCAATTAATGTCACATTAGTCTCCATATTTAAGGTGCATTAAGGACAGATCTGCACTTGCCTATCTTTAATGCACCTTAAATATGTTGAATTAGCGTGATCTGGCACTAAATTTGATACCTGCATATAGCAGGTATCAAATTCAGGCCTGATTAGTTAAGGCGCTGTAACCCATGTGTAGACATGGTATGGCGCCTTAATGCTATGTTAGTTGCACTGGCCGTGGCTGAGCCCATGGGCCTGTGCACTGCTGGCCAGTGCCTCCTGGAAGTGAAAGCAGCAGGTGCTTTTGCAGCCACTTGTGTCTCTACCGCCTCAAGTCAGAGGCACAAAGTTGCTGGCTGGGCAATGCACTAGGCCTATGTTTAAGACTTCAAGTTAGATACTTCTCCATTGCTAGTAACAGTTTACATGAGATGTTTATTGTGCAGTTGACTAATTAGGTGTGCAGTAAATGTTATGTGTCTACACATGTGATCCTATTAGGCTGCAGTAGATTAATTAACTCTCCATCAGGATAGTACTTGTAAATACTCTGAAACAGTACACATGTAGATGCTTCCCTGGCTGGTTGGGGCATGAGAGTGCTTCAGTGTGGGGGCTACCTGATGGCTGACCCCTGGGGCCCTCTGCCAGCTGTTGCTGCTCTGACCTGGTTCAATGTGTTGTGGTCCCAGGTGCACATGCAGACATAGAACCTGGGAGCAATACACTCCAGAACAATAAGCTCCAGGGTTCATTTATGTGTGCTGATAACACATGTAGATGTGCGCACAATAGTCAAGATTAACTCTGAAGTAAATGCATTCATATAAACCTATATAGGTCTTTTGAGTGGAAAATATGACCCTGTGAGTATGTGTGAATAGATGGCAGCTCCATATGTAATAAAATGAGACCATGGTGTAGAAAATAGATCCATTGTTTTATTTTGCAGTGGATCTGTTGTACACATAAGAAACTTACTGGAAATAAATAATTCAAAATTATCATGTGGCTTTGCAGCAGGAACATATTTGCCTGTCTTCTGGAAGGACAATTCTCAGACAGCTTTGTAGATTGTAAATCTCAATTTACCACTATCTCTATTATATTTCTGTTGTGACCACAGCTGACCTATATCTCCATTGCATTATCTGCACCAAATGAAAACTGCAAAGCTGAGAGATTAGTAAAGCAGTCAGCAGTGTTGGGGTTAGGCTTTAAGGAAAAGGGTGCTGGAGGACGTAATTGTTGACTGGCTGAATTATCTGTGATATCACAGCACTACTACTCAGGTTCTCCCTTGCCTGCATCACTGTGTGGGTATTATCCAGCAGAAGGTGTTGTTATGCAGCTAGTAAACCAGTGAGGAGAGGAGGAGTGGTTTAGATGACCTGATGATTAAGTTTAAGTTTAGTGATAGAATGCTCTAATACTGCGACACTTTTGAAGACAGAGACTGCATCCCTGCCCTTCCTGACATAGACCTGAATAAGGAAAAAAGTGTGAAACCCTCTCATTAAAATCAAGCCAAAGTATTTGATTCATTTCAAGGACAGAGGAAGTCACACTCTTCCCAACTGTAGTTTATTAGGAGGGTAATTAAGGTTGTTCTCCTCTCTAGCTGTGCTGAAATCAGCTCAGTCCCACAAAAAAAAAAAAACAGGTTGAGAGAAAAACCTCTCCCATGGATCTTTGGCAAGGTAAACACTGGATAATGTTAACCACCACAACTTGTCATGGTACAACCCTCACCTCAGGGAAAAAGTTCCATGTCACAAGTATTTTTGCTTTGCTTGATATCATACACTGTGGACATTTTTTCAGTGGTTCAAGAAATAGAAGTCAGAGGCAACTGAATTAAGAAGGCAGGGCTTGTAAGCAATGAAACTCCCATAACTATGTTGATGCTGTTAATAGTCCAGGATTAGCCACTTATGTTTTAATTCCATGAGCCTAGTTTTCAAGGTTAGGTGAGTTAAGAATGATCAAATTTGGTAAATTGAGGATCCCAGTGCTATTTGAGGGAACAAAAATAGGCATTCAGGCATGGAAGGGTTGATGTAAGGTCTAGATGCATTATTTGAGCATCCTAGTTTGGTGCCCAAGTTTCAACCTTGGGCTCTACCAAAGGTCAAATGAAATGTCTGTTGGCTAGTTGTTAATGGCCATATTTTCAAAAGGAAAAGGCCTGTGTTAATACTTTGTAGTTACAGCATTTGCTACCCTCAGAAGAGTTAGATACTAAACATTGAGATTTCCTCCAAAAATCATGAGTCCCCCTTCCCCCCCATCAGTCATTTTTTTCTATATTTTGGTTTTTTAATTCCCCTCTGTTGGTTTACCAGTGTGTGCATGTGACAATTTTACGTTAAAAAGTTTACAGTGCACACAAAACATATGCTTCATCCTGGTTGCTCAAGAAGAGACTCCACTTATAGTCTGTTCACTTGTAAGAGAAGGGAATTGTTATTTATTTATTTATTTTTGCTATTATTTCCTTGACTCACTACCTTCCTTTTTTCCCCGCATGATTCCTCTCCTGTAGCAGAGCTATAAAATCTGACTGGAAATGAACAATGAGCATGAAAGAAACAAATACAAAGTACTCTTTCATGTATCAAGTTTTCCAATTATTTTTCAATAAAGATTTATGTGAGTTGCAAAGACCTCCACATGTAAGAATGTCTTACAATCATTTTCTAAAGTGCTGGAAAAATCTTAACCCAAGCAGAATTTTCTGTAACTTAGGCCTGAAATCACCATGCTTAGTTGCATACTAGATTCACCTTTTTTCCAAAAATCAGCCCTCCAAAATTGAGGTGTGTGATTTGAGTAGGGAATCCAATTTTTCTTCACTAAAATAACAGCATGGAGGAATAGGAGCATGGAGAGGCAGTACGACAAGATGGCTGCCAGCTTCTCTCTCAGGCAGTAAGAGGAGAGATGAAATCCAGTGTTGACCATTTTGTAGTTGCTCTCAAATTGGCAAGTTTTTGCCAAAAGAGCCAGCTCTAAGCCATGACTGGGAGAAAAAAACAGCTTTTTTCTCTACATTTTGCCTTCCAAAAGCAAGGTGCATTTCTTATTTGAGGAGTGTGTCATTTTTGAAAATTCTCCTACATTCAAGACATTTAGAGATAATGATGAGTTGATCTTTTTTGTGTTATTTCTACCAACCACAAAAAGGTATAAAGTAATACCTCAATTATAAGGAATATAGGTTTAAAGTATATATAAAATTATTCTAATAGTTAATTAATTTTTACTTCTAATGATTCTTCTTTCCACCATCCCAGGACTTGTTCTTTGTCTGAGACACATTCACAGCTCCTTTCCACCCAGACTTCTGCAGCCTCATATCCATATATAGACTGTAGGAAAGTAGCGTAAAATTGTAGCCAGTTGACAGGGAACAGTGCCAGTGCTCCTTATCCATGTTATCCAATGAACCTAAGGGTCAGAAAACCAAGGCCTTGGAGTAGTGTCAGAACCCAAAACCCAGCCCCACCTCCCTTCCAAGGTACCACTGAACCATACTTCTTCTGTCTTCACAGATCTTTCCCTTTTGTGTGTTAGTAGTCCAAATTCAAGAAGAGGGCTGGTGGGTTCTTTGGGCAATGCTTCAGCTATGTTTGGGTGATTAGAGAATTTTGGTAGGAGTCAGAGATGCTTGTTCAAACCCCTTTTTGCTTGAGGTAAGCCTAGAACCTGGGGGCCTCACAACCTGGACATGTACTTGACCTCAAGGCTACTAGGATAAAAGGTGGGAGGGCTTTATGGCAGCACAGGAAGGGGCACTACTATGCAGAGCCACCTGCCTCATTGTGCCAGGCCCAAAAACCTCACTGTGAATGTCTCCCATTGGGTGCCTACAGGCAGTTATTCCACCTCCTAGAGAACACCCATAAGCCTGGGGTAACGCTGCCACCACCCAGGCACTGGTCTCTGGTAGGGTTCTGTGCAGCCTGGGACACACAGACCCTACAAGCCTTGGGGGTGCTTTGCCCACAGTAATATTTCTGGGTGCCTCTTATATCCCGAAGCATTCCAAGATTATGTTCCCTCAGTCCTACCCGAGGTTACATAAATAGACAATCTCTGCCGGCCAAGCTGGGAGAATAAAAGGTTTTCCTCTCCCCCTTCAACAGTAACACAACACACTACACTGTAACCAGATAACTGTATTGATCAGGGAGGGGGGTAGACTAAGGAAGTCAGAATACACTTTAAGCAAACATAATCAGTCAGAGTCTCAAATAGTCTAGGACATAATAATCCTTTTGAACATGTCTGGCCTAGACATAAATCCTAACTCCTGGCTAATTTCCAAGTCTTTACTTACAGAGAATCATCCAAGCGGCAGCCTCGAGGCACTTTTCTTGTGGCTTTTTCAAATGCCCCCTAGAAGAAGAGAGTGTTCCCCCCTTCCTTCAGGAATTTATGGTTGACCAGCCTGAACCAAAAAGATAGCAAGGGGGGGAGGGA
>NW_017729017.1:3960265-3965100 GCF_001723915.1 Gavialis gangeticus | reverse complement strand
TGGGAGCACTGGAATGATCCAAGTAAGGCGCAGGGAGAGGAGGATTTTTTCACAGGCTTTTCTTCTCCATTTTCTTGAGGCAGTGACACATTCACTTGGATGAGCCTTTTCCATTGCCGATGGAACCAGAATCTAAAATCTTCATAATGTGCCAAAAATTGTAATTATGTGGCTACACGTAGGAGCTTAAAGATGAAATTGGATTAGACTTTAAAATACTTCCTCTGGGTGACACACAGCACCTCTAGTAAAACTAGAAACTGATCCCATGGCTTCCCAGTCCCACTCTAGATCACCCTCCCTCACTACACATGGCTTCATTCAGCAATAGCCTCCAGTACCCTGCTAGCTGGCATCCTGGCAAACAAGCAATATTAAGTAGATTTGTACTGGAGTTGCTTTATTATAGTCAGTGCCCACAGAGATATCATTTCCTTTGCACATGGGGAGTAAGCATCACTTGTATGAGGAATATTGCAGGAGTAATGTAAGATTAAATGAGTATTACAGTGCAGAGATTCAGAGTCTGTGTTGCATGCCAGGTGAAAGTATTTGTGTGGGATTACTTATTAGTCACATTCAGAGAGGACCATCATTAAACAAATAGGAGCACTGCACTCACTTCTAACCTTTCTAAAATAAGTCTGAGATGCATTGAGGCAGCACTGAAAAAACTAGGAGGTCTTTGTGTGTCAGAGTATATGTCTGCTAGAATGTAAGGTTGAATTTTCCTTTTGACTCAGCTGAGAAATAGTGAGAAGATGGTAGGGAGTGGAAGAGGCTGAACGTTCCTCCAGGATAACCTAAACATACATAATTAGAGGTACAAAAGGAAATCAGCAGCTCCTATCCACCAACCTTTTCACTTTCCTGGCTGTAGCCTCCAGCTCCATTAATTATTTTCTATACAGCCCAAGTCAATGTCAACCTTAGTTGAGGGAGGGGCAGGGAGACAGAAGAAAAACAAAACAACAAAAAAGAAACAACAAACTAAAAACCAATATCCCTTTAGACATATAAATTATTGATACTCTCTCATTTCTTGATCTCTTTGGTGGCTGGCTTTGTTTTTTGTTTTTGAAATTACAGAATAAAAACACATTTTTAGAGTTCCAACACTCCAAAGTAGAGTATTTTTTTATTTGTCCTACATAACATATATACACATTTTCTTTCAGCGTCTGTTTATCAAGTGGATTTTCATTCCTTAAAGAGTGCTTCCTACCTCTTGCTGCCAGCGAATGATAAGTTGTTGTCTGCTTGAATGAAGTGTATTCTGGGAGCTCTCTGATGCACTGGTTATGTGTTGATCTAATGGTGTACCATGTGCATGTGCATGTATTTATCCAGGGATGACCAAACAAAGAGTCTCTCCAAGCTGGCAATGAAGATTGGTGATGTAGAACCTCATGGGATCCCGGACATGTGTGCAGATTGAAGCTGGAGTGGTCTCCTATTCACCACTGATTCCCAGCCCTGAGAGAGGACTAGGTAATGTTGCAATATACAGCATGGTCTGGTCAGCCATTCAGATGAGTTAAGATGTCAAACACATTTTAGGATTTTTTTTTGCAAATTTGGGAGATAAAAAATCCCAATGCATTTATTCTACTGACTAAAAAACTCATGTTAACATTCCCCATTTAAAATACAGCATTGGCCTGCTTGTAAAATGAGCTTTGAAGTGTTGAGCTGACAAACCCCAGGGGAAAGCATGTCTTTTATTAACAACTGCTGGTACACTTCAGGAGCCTAATTCTAATATTTAGTCAAAACCATTTCTGTAAGAGTAAAAGGAATCATTGGATTGGGAAATCCACTGGACATGGCAGGAGAAATTGGCACTATTTTACTGTTCGCTCCCATGCTTTGCTATCTGCTTCCTTCCTTCATAGTTTAATTTAAACTCTCCTAGGGAGGGGATAATCCATTTTGCCACCTTGTCTGATTAGAATTATTGCTGGGGCACTAGAAGTATGTTGTCATGTATCCATACCTGCCAATATTACAGACCTAGCTGTGAATTTTTTTATAAAAGTGCAAAAATATCATGGGACCTGAAGTTCTGTTGACTTTAATTTAGATTTAGGAAATTAAATCTGATTTTTTAAATTGGATTAGGTGTTTAGGTTTCTAAATCACTTATGCATTTTGAACCCCTAAGTCACTGTTTGTACAGAATAATACAGCATTTTCTCTGTATGCAACATATTATTCAACTGTAAATTAAGGCTACTATGTGCCCAGATTTATATTAAATATTTTTATTTAATATAGGAAAAAATGGTCCAGTTCTCTCTATCTGATATCTATTCTATACTGTATATAATCTAAATTAATGGAGGACTGCCTTAAGCCCTTCCTTAGTAATATTATTCATGAGAGGAAGCTTTGGGGGACCAGGCTATTAGCAATAGGATACAGAGCTTTATTCTTTAAGATCAGAAGTCCAAACCCTGTTGAGAACCATCTTGATTCAAAATGGTTACCCTCTGTGGCCTCTGTCAAGATAAAACTTGCAATCTCAGTCCAGCTCTTAGCAAGTTCTGTAGATGTCCATGTCACAAAACTGTAGTTACTGGGGTTGATTGTAAATCTAGTTGGTAGTCTAAGCACAGGCTGAATAAACCAAACTGCAGTAACCTGTCTAATCTGTCTTCCATAAAATATGTGGTTCACAGTCAGAAAACAGGCGCACCTGGCAGGATAGGACAACGTAGATCAATGCTGATACTTACTATGCTATCAATAAACAGAGAGCCTCACCAACCAAAGACGGCTTTGCTTGGGTGCAGTAGGACACCCAAATGCTTTCAAATACAAGTCTTAAATTGCACTTATAGCCAAACCATACCATGGATCTCCAACAACTAGAAGGGCTCCCAGTAATGTGGTCTCCCTGCTTGTTTGTGTCAGGTACAGTCCCCACAGCAGAGACGGAACAATCTGGCAGCACTCCCACTTCACAGATTTCCTTTGGTCCAAACATTGTGGATCCCACTCCCAGATTTCTGGATTCTGCCTTTAATTCATCCCTGCTTAGAAAATGCATCAGATAGCAGCTGTTATCCTTTTCTCTGCATCAGCTCAGGCAGGATTTTTGGTCTTAGTTTATTCAATTACGCAACAACTCTGTGAAGCGAAGTCGATATGAAGATTCCCCCTTTTGAGACCTTGACAAATTAGTGACTTGTCCAAGGTTGAAGAGAAGAGTTAGTGTCAAATCTTGGGATTATAACATAACAGTTCTTGATTCAGGGGCTTGGTGATCTGAGAATGGCTGATATAGAATGAAATATGAACACACTGAATTTTTTATATTGCAGTTCAAGAATATTTGGGCTGGATTCATCAAAGGAATAACCAGGAGAGATATTTTTCATTTGTAGAATCTTAATGAATACATGACTTTGCCATTCATTATTTATCTACTTTCCTATTTTAATTAATAGTTCTAGTGGCCATTTATGATTTTCTATATTTATAGAAAGCCAGTACTTCAAAAATATTGAATTATGCTGCTATCTATACTTGTGCCTTTTTAAAAACTTCCCTGCTAATACTAAGGATTGAAGACCATTGTTGGATGAATGAGGGAGAAGAACATCATTTATTTTCTGTTTTTTTTATGTCATGTCAAAAGTTGACTCCTTTGTTCCACCTCCCCTCCCCAATGTGTTTTTTTTACAATGCAGCTGATAAATACAGCAACCAAGGAAGTTTGATTGTTTCCTGCGCATATAGGTGCCACTAGAGGCCACCACACAACTCATGAAATAAGCTGCATGCAGGTAATAAATAAATATCCTGAAAAAAATCAGAAGTGCAGATAGCAAACAGGAGTTTTCCAGCATGTAGAGGTGGTACTGCTAATCTAGCTACTTCTTTGGTGCCCTCCATCAAAAATAACATATCCCGTGTACAGTTTTTGGTAACACCTGGAAACCCTTACTTGTTCTGACAGGGTGGACCAGGTTATTCTGGGGAAGTCCCTACTGCTTTGATATAGGGTAGGTTTTGAAGTATGGTTCAGGCAATTCTCGGTAGTTTAGAAGCTGTAGATGGTCAAGATTTACTTGGCCTTGCAGCAGTTGTTCCAGAAACAGTAGTAGGTTTAAAAAAATAAGCTGACTTAGAAACTATTTGGAAGTAGTGTTCAAAGAAGGACTGGTTTTAAAGATTCATAGATGTGTAGGCCAGCAGGACCAGTGTGATGGTCTGACTTCCTGTATAACACAAGCTAAGGAATCTTGTTGGTCTGGATGCATTAGCTAGTTCAACTCATCATTTGGTTTTGGTCACACGTAGGTAAGCGTTAATTTTTTTATGTGATAAGTTACTCCTGCAAGTTTGTCTCTCTGAATCTGAAAGTACAGTTCATGAAAGTTAGCACTCATCAATATGAGAAAGAATGGCAGAGTGGATCCCTCTAGAAACAGTAGGGCAAGGGTGGCCAACATGTGGCATGGGTGCCACAGGTAGCACAGGAAGTCTGTGTGAGGCATGCAGCAGCTTAGGGAGGGGACAGGCAGCACAGTGGCAGACAGGGCAGGAAGTAGAGCAGTAGATTGTGCAGGGAGCAGAAGGCAGAGCAGCAGATTGGGCAGATGAAGGAGACTGATGTGTCCCTCAAGGAGGGTGCGGGACTAATTTGTGGCACAATTGCCAAAAAGGTTGGCCTCAATTGCCAAAAGGTTTGGCCTTGTGCCACTGATAGATATATTGGTTCTGAAAGAATCCTCATTTTCCTTTGCAGGGCAGTTTTCTAGTATGGGACTAAGGCCTGAGACCCATACAACCTCAACAAAATGGGGAAGACACCTGAAATGTAATTG
>NW_017729017.1:3949021-3955265 GCF_001723915.1 Gavialis gangeticus | reverse complement strand
AGGGGGCGGGACTAATTTGTGGCACAATTGCCAAAAAGGTTGGCCTCAATTGCCAAAAGGTTTGGCCTTGTGCCACTGATAGATATATTGGTTCTGAAAGAATCCTCATTTTCCTTTGCAGGGCAGTTTTCTAGTATGGGACTAAGGCCTGAGACCCATACAACCTCAACAAAATGGGGAAGACACCTGAAATGTAATTGAGCTGCATCTCTTGAATGTTCCCCTTGAAAGCAGCAAAAGCAGGGGCATGGAAGGGTTGTCATTTTCAGAATGATAGATATGAGAGACAAAGATAGGATAATGGCCTCACCAACAAAATCCAAAGAGACAGAGAATAAAGTAAATGCTACAGTCTTCTCCCTTGCCCCCTTAACTGGAGCAGCTGGTACATAAGCTATGCAACATGCTCTATTCCCACTTTCAAAGGGATTTCAGAGGGTGGAGAGAGGTTGAAGCAGCTTTTAAAATTTGGTTTTTAAATATTTAAGGAAGATTGGCTCTAGCACTATTAGAAAGTGTAGAAGAGATGTCTAAAGAAGTATTAGATCATAAAACCGTGTTTCCAGGTACTCAGCTGCAAGTCAGGAGGTCACGGGCACAGTGAGTTCATTATAATTTTACAAAGTATTCAATCCAATGCAAAAATGGAATCCATTTGAAAAAGTTTGCCTTTCATTGTTTGGCTTTTAACAGCTTTGCATAGTATGCAAATATCAGGGGGAGAGCAGTGAATACATGGCTAGTTTATGTAAGGTGTCTAAAAATAAAAGAATATGAATGGAAAGGAAAATTCTGGCTCCAGTGAAGACAGTGGCAGAACTCCCATGGGGGGATGGGATTTCACCCAGGGTCTCCTACTTAACTGCTTTATTCTCTTTGATGAATGGGGGAAATTGCTACTAACCACAATGCCAGGGATTTCAACAAAGGGAGGGGAAATCCAGGAAAATGTCCCTCTTACCCTCTTGGATACACAACCTAATGGATGCAGGAATGTGTCAAACAGGAGTATTTAAAAAAAATTCTTACTTATGCTTATGATCCTAACATTTCAGAACCCCCCCCCCAAATGAATTGGCAGTAGATCACCTTTTTCATTAAAAATAACTTTTAAGGTGGACTTAACTTTATGTTAAAATGTCACAAATTGAAATGGGACTGAGTTTGAGTTCATGACACATGAATTGATTCAATTTTCAAATATTTTGGAATGATAATGTACAAGTATTTCCTACATTCATATTTGAGGGATGTAGGGCAGAGTCTAAATATATCCAGAGCTAGAAGATTTTTGAAGAGTATAAATGTTAACAACTCTTCTTATGATCTGTTGCAGGGGAGGGCAATTATTTTGGCTGGAGGTCTGCTTAACGAGTTTTGGTGAGCTGTCAAGGACTGCATGGGTAGCCCCACCCCTTGACAGTTGCCCTGCCCCCTGGTTGCCATCTTGGGACTGGATATCTCCCCCTTAGCCCTTGACCTTTGCCACCAGAAGTCCCTGCCCTTGACCCCAGAAATACTCCTTTTGGGAGGGAGGGGTTGCCATCTTAAAGTCAGATGAAAACCAAATCGTAACTAAAAGTCAAACACCTACTTTAACGTATTTTAATTTTATTACAAAAATATTGTTGCCATGATTTGTATTTGCATACTATATAGAGAGTGGATTGCATATTAACTCAGAAGTAAATTCTTAGTCTTGTATATTGTAGGGTGTGTGTGTGTATGGTGGGGTGTGAGTGTGTGTGTATGGTGGGGTGTGGGTGTATGATGGAGTGTGTGGGTGTGTGCGTATGGTAGGGTGTGTGTGTGTATGGGGAGTTGTGAGATAGTGAGGCTGTGTGTGCAGGGGGGCATAGGGTATTTGGAGGATTGTGTATATGTGTGGGGTTGTGGGGCCAGGGTGTGGGTGTGTGGGGTTTGTGGGGTGTGAAGGGGATGGGGTGTGTGGGAACCCCCCTCAGGTTCCCCATCGTGCAGCAGCAGGTGGGGGTGCTCAGGGAGCTCATGCTTGGCACAGTTGCTTGGCAGGGTGCAGTTCTGACCAGTGCTTCACATCATGGCGAGGGGCACAGCCTCTGCCAGACAGTCTGTTTCGCCAGCATTCCCTGCATGCATGTGCAGCCCCTGCACTTGCCAGGCATGGGATGGCAGCCACAGGTGCTGGAGAGGAATGCCTTCTCCACTCCACAGGGGAAGGTATCTGGGACATCCCTTCCATGTTGCACAGCACTGGTGGGAGAGGGGCTTGGGGCTTCCCTCCCATGCCTGGTGAGTGCAGGGGCTGCAGATGTACGTGGGGAGTGCCAGCGATACAGATTGCCCAGCAAGGGCTGTGCACCTTCCCACGATGTGCAGTGCTGGCCAGAGCTGTGCCCCACCGGGTGCCTGTGCACCGAGAGCCCTTGCCTGCTGCTGCTGCCACCGCCTGCCAGGCTGTGCACCATGGGGAGAGTGTGTGGGGGATCCCCATCCTTCCACCCTCCCTTGCACCCACACGTTGCCCACTTGAGCTCTGTACTATTGCTGCTCCATGGGCTCTGTGCTACTGCCAGGCCCAGCCTCATGCTCTGTGCTCCTGTTGCTTCTCTACATGTTGCCTGGAATCAGCAGGAGACCAGGGAAGTGGAACAGGTCCCCAGGGGCTGTGGGCAGCAGCAGCAGCAGCAGCAGCAGTCTCACCTGGAAGCTGTGTGCTGGCTAGGCCAGCCTGTTCTGCCCACAAGGATGGGAGCGAGGCACAGTAGGGTATGTTTGGGGGAGTATGTACATGTGGGAACCTTGCTCCCTCCCTTGTGAGCAGAAGGGCTGGACAAGGCACAAGTTGCTGGTGGGCCCAATGGGCCGGATGAAAGTGCTTAGTGGGCTAGATTCAGCCTGTGGGCCATATTTTGCCCATCCCGGATCTATTGGAAGGAGAGATTTGATCTTCTATCTCTCTAGTGTCTTTAGAGGAAAATGGAAAACCACTTGAACCATGGTTCCAATCGCACACCTGGTAATGCTTAAAGTTATGCAAGTGACAAATAGGATAGGTAAAAAAAATCCACAGAAATCGTTTTCATGAAATTTTTTTGTGTTTTTCCCCCAATTTTTTTCCTCAGAATGTTTTTTTTCCTTGAATGATTTCTCACTATAAAATAATAACCCCACAATCAGATTTTGGGGTAAGTTTTTTCTATTTTTAGCAGTTTCCAGGAGATTTGTTTCAGTTTTTGGATTTTTATAGTTTAATTTTTTTCTGGAAAAGAAAAATTCCAGCCAACAATAATAAGCAGTCCAGTTGAAGACTATAGGGCTGTGTATAAAGTCAAGCACTTTACTGCATGTAGGAGCAAATCATGCATGAGAAAAAGTTCAATAAGAACTGTGTTAGTAGGTAAAGCTGTATTTTATTCCATTTTTCCTCCTTTCTCTTCCCTTGTCTTGTCCTAGCACCTGATATCAGATATATTCATTTCAACCTATTAGGTTCAATTCAGCTGGGGCTGGGGGGAGGGGGGGCAAGGAAGGAGGGAGGTGAAGAGTAAACAGCAACAGGCTTCAAAGTTACTTGAATGTAGAGACTCCTGGAAGACCCCACTTGGACCAACTGGTGAGTTCATAGAACTCACAGCACATGCAGAGCTTCTAGTAGGAGCTGTGTTGTTATGCTGGTGAGCTCTGAGAGCTTGCTGCACATGCATCACACAACCAAATAGGAGATGCAACCATGCCACCACCACTTGTGGATCCAGTCCCAGACACAGGCTGAGTGCGGGGTCTGAGAAGCATCAAATCACTTTAATTTGATGGGGAGTTGTGGCCCAGACAACTTCATTATTTTTGAGGGATGGAACAAATGTCTCTGTTCATGGTGGAACCTCAGTGGAACAGTGCAAATAAAAGCCCTGACTTTGTATTTAAACTACAGTGCATTGCTCCTCTGGCATTTAGAGTCACTTGCTCTCAGGGGCCCCAGTAGTCCTGCCCAGACACCAAGTGCTCGTTGAGATGAGGGTCTGGCTGGGGCTGAGTCTGTACTCCACCCTCATCCTGTTAGCCACTGGAGACCTCAGCTAGCAGCTGCTCCAAGGAGTCCTCGCCACAGATGTAACAACCCCCAGTTTTCTTTTTTTAAAATATATATAGAAATGCATTCCCTTCCCCAACTATTTCTGACTTTTTCTCTCCCTCTCTATTCGTTATAGATAATTATGAGTAAGCTAAGACATAGGATAAGCTTTAACATTTTATTTTGGTAGCAAGTTTTTTTCCCCGTCTCTCCTTTGCAAATGTGTCCTGCTATTTTGATATGGATATCCACTGTTTTATATCGTATAATTATTATGTTTATTTTGATTTTTACTGTTTTATATTGTGTGATTACTGTTTTACTAATTTTTTACAGTTTTTTTTTAATTGATACTATATGATTTAGGATTACATGTGTAAATTAGCATAAGTCATGTTAAAACATGTCAAGTCCCCATGTTGTGTCCCCTGCCCCAGTATACCTTATTGTAACTCTGTTGTAACTGTGTGACTCGTGACCCCCCTCCCATGTAAATTGGTTACTTGAGTGAGTGGGTGATTGATAGGCAATGGAAGTTGGTCTAAAAATAGTTCTCCCTGAATGACCAAACCATTAACTCGATGACCCAACCATCACCCTGCATTGACCCTCCCTGGCTCAAGATTTGGAAAACAAAGACTGCTGCAGAAACCAGCCAACCCACCATTGCAACACAGCCACCTGAAACTGCATGTCCTCGTCTGGAGTGCACGTGCTCAGTACACCAGGGCTGACCCTTGCCTGGGCATGCCCCTGCCACTAGGGTCATAGAAGGTCTGCCCCTATAAAGAGGAGTAGTGAAGACAGACCCAGTGGGAACAACATTTCCATCTGGATCAGACCAGCTCCACATCACACCACCTATCCACCACAGAGGCCCTGCCAGTGACCCCCTCTGGACAACACCTTGCTGAAGGAGATCCTGACTGGCCATTGCGTATCAAATCTCAGCCTGGGATAGGTAGATATTACCTGTACCTTTCCTCCTCCAACTTGGACCCTGTCTCTTTCCTCTACTAAGCCTCTTTGATCCCTGATACCATTGTGTGTGTGTGTGTGTGTGTATGTGTGTGTGTGTGTGTGTGTGTGTGAGAGAGAGAGAGAGTGGGTGCAAAGGAACAAATAAGCTCAGTAGCCCATGTATTGTGTCACCATCTTTTTCCATTCAATAAACGCTTTGTTATTTGGAACCCCAAGTTGGGTTGTGTTTTACTGCAGCCAATCCCCGTCCCCATCTTAATTCCAGTCCGTCTTGGCTCCAACCTCCTCTTCAGGGGGGTCCTCTCAGCTACACCTCTCCTCTGCTTGCTGCCTCTCAGCCCTCTTTCTTCCCTGCTGTTACTCTGTTCACCACCTTTCTGCTGCCTTCTGCTCTGCTCTCACTGCTTTCAGCCTCCTTTCTGCCCCTTGCTGCTCCCCTCCTGCCACCTCCTGGCCCTCTCTGTCCTGCTCTTACTCCGTTCCTACTTTTGAGCTCCGTCCCGGCCCTGCCTCTTGCATTTGTTCTAACTCCTGTTCCCATTCCCCATCGTCTCCAAGTTCCCTCCTTACCTCCAGTTTTCCCTTTTTCTATTCCCCAGCTTTCCCCTCACTGTCTCTCACTACCTGGCTCTGTCTAGAGCCCCAGTTTCTCAGCCCTAGCTCCTCTCCAGTCTACCAGTTCTAATCCTAGCCCTGGCAACTTTTGCTCTCTCATTTTTTCCCCTCTCCCATCTTAACCCCCATACATCTCCCTCCCTTCCCCTCCTTCTGGAAATATTTGACCCTTGACTCCCCCTCCCATAGTCATCAAGCATCCTAGGTAACCCAAGTATCCCAAGCACACATATACACACCACATCACCCAAGTTAGGAACTCACCTGTGTGTATGTGTAGGTGGGTGGTATGTGTGTGAACTGGTGAATGTATATATATATATCATCGTGTGCACGATATACGAATTAGTGATCCGTGTATGTGTATTGGGTGTGTGGGTATTGACATCTGATTTTTGTCTAATTTTGAGAGTTGGCTTGACCCCACAGGACAACATGGGCGTGTATGTGGAAAGCTTCATGGACACTCCAGTCTCCTGCCCCTTCTGTGGGCAAAGGGAGACCCTGGTGCACATGACCCTTGGGTGCGCCAGGCTGCAGCCCCTCCACCTCCACCTCCAGAACCTCCTCCTGAGGTTCTGGTTGAATTTCACC
>NW_017729017.1:3930690-3944021 GCF_001723915.1 Gavialis gangeticus | reverse complement strand
TGTTTTTGGTCACCCCATCCATGGCCCCACCAAGTCCCAAGACCTCCTAGTCAACCTCCTCCTGGCCCTAGCCAAGTGGGCCTTGTACTTGTCCAGGAAGGAGGCTCTGGTCGAGAAGGTGCCCCAAGATTGTGGGGCCACTTTTCTCTCACTTGTCTTTGCACGTTTCCGGGCAGAGCTCTAGTGGGTAGCATCCACTGGCTCCTTGGATGCCTTTGAGGACCGGTGGGTGCAGCCCAGGGGGCTCTGTTTGGTGTCCCCTTCAGGCACATTTATTTTCACATTTTGACCCTTTGACCCATGCCACACTCCTATCCTCGTTTTTTTATTAGTTGTCCCAAGTATTTTGTTGTGTCATCCATCCATTAGCCCCATACAATAGGGGCTATTAGTTAGCAGCGCGGGCCTCAGGGCCCACGATAATTGGGTGGTACAAATAGTCAGGGTCCCTAATAGGCAGCCTAGCCTGGGCTAATTGCCTGGTGAGCCACACCTGCCTGAGGCTTTGACTGGCAGGCCTACCCCAACTAATGACTCCAGCTGTCTACTGCCTGGGCCTCTTGATTGGGTGTTGGGAGAGCAATGTCTCCATTTAGCTTCAGCTGTGGCAGCATATTTCTGGATTGCCAGCAGTTCTTGCTGACAGTCTGTTCTGGTAAGCCTCTGTGATCTTGACCCTGTTCATGGATTCTGGTTTTGGATTTTTCACTTGGATCTGGCAATTTAGCCATTGACTCTTGAACTTAGACTTGGCTGTGATTTGGACCTTGTTGTGGGATTTCCCCTGGATCTGGTAACTTGGTATCTGTTTACAGACCCCAAATTGGGCTTGTTTTTGGGCTCTGGCCCTGTTTCTGGCCCTCTTCTGGTGGCCTAACTATATATGTGACTTGTTCTGTTACATTCCTATGGGTAAAAAGAACTAATTGGGACTAGCTTAGAAGATGTAAACTTGTCACTGTCCCACTCCTCCTCTGGCTTTCCAGGGAACAATTCCACATTTGGACTGCAAACTTACTGTTCACAGTGGCAGCACTCAGAAACCTGTCATGTAGCTCTGTGTGCCAGGTCCTACACAGGCAGCAGTGTAGTACTTATGTTTGTGTGGCACCACAGGTGGAAAAATTAATTAGCATGGACTCTCAGATATGCAAATCAGTCTGCCCTCTAGGCCATGCCCATTCATTGCCATGCTGCTTCTGGTCTGAATGGTAGCAAATGCACATAGAAATACAAAGGGTGTCCGAAGATACCATAGCTGGGCCCGGCAAGCTTGTGGTTTATACATAGCTCAAGAATATTACCTGCCATATTGGTGTTAGATACTTGAAGACCAGTCAAGTTCCTGTTGTGGTGTAGGTGTTGCACAAAAATAGAACTCCATATGGTTGCTACCTTAAAGAAGTTACACTTGCTCCACAGCCTGCCTCAATTTGGAAAGCATCTTGTGCATGGGTCTCCCTGAACATCTCCACTGTATCCTCATAGTATGCAAACTGACTTTATCCCTTTGGAGACCCAGCACTATATATAGTGATCCTTGTTCAGGCCAACCATTGGATTTGAACTCCAGATTTTCAGCTACAAAAGCATAGGCTGAGTGAGAGGCAACATTCTAACAGGTAGTAGTTGTTGTAGGATAGGAAAGGGCCAAAGATCTGTCAATGTAGCTTATATATACTTCCCCTATCCAGAGAAGATCCTCCTAAATTGCATGAAGTCCACTAGAGCACAAGCAGTTCCTGACTTCTTATAAGTGACCAAACTCGCCGCATTAATGGAGTTTGAATTAGAAGCGTGTATCTCAGCCAGGGGAGTGAGTTCAATAGCTGGTAGCTGTAGTAGACTCTAGTACCCTAATATACAGTGTATGTGAAATAGAGACCATCTGCTCATTCAGCTGAGCTTTTGGAATACATAGCCCAAGCCTGCCTTTAACTAGAGAAATCTTTTGTCCTTTTTTTTAAATGATTGCTGTTGAAATAAGCCAAACAAACAAAATGAAAGAATAATAATAAAAAAACCCCAAAAGAGAAGTTTTTCTAACAAACAGGTCTGCAAGGTTACAATAGGAGCTTTCACAACTTTAAACATCAAAGTGTCTTCTTTCCAGGTATAAGTAAAAATAGTCTTTAAACAAATGAATAATAATTTCAAAAGTTCTTCAATTTTGCCTCAATATATTGTCCAATTTGCACAGCAAAATACAGTTGAAATGGGACATAAAAATTTAAGTTAAAACAGTCAGTGCCTGAGGAAAATGTGCTGGGGAAAATTATAGCTTACAGCATGAAAAATGAAGATAAAAAGGAAATCTGATGAATATTTGACTTTTTTCAATGGCTAGATATGCCCATCCAAAATCTGCAGTGAAAACAAAATAACAAATTATCTGTGAGGCCTTGCATTTCATTCCTTACAGAATATATTAATTCTGTCCTCAGAACAAAAAACCCCCCAATTAACATAAAAAATTGCTATGGACTGCTAAAAGCACAACACCTAGTGGGTATATCTATTACACAATTACCTTGTTAACTGCACAATACATTTAGACAGGATACATGTGCAAATTAACTATGGCACCTTAAAAATGTCCAACTAGCTATAAAATTATTGCTTGAAAATGTGTATTAACTTTATAGCTGGTTTCTATCCATCTTTAATTTGCATATGTAGGTAATCCTATGGTCTCCCAGCTGAAAAGGTGTGGGGGCATTCCAGGCAGTGGCTGAGAGACCACAGCTGCTGCAGTCTCCTGGCTGTGGGGTGCTCCATGCGCCCTTGCCGTTGAGAAACTGCAGCAACACTCCATGATTGAGGGGTCTGAAAGTCCAGTGCAGCTAGGACTGAGAGCCCCATCAGGTGTGGGACTGTCCTACCTGCATGTGGTCCCTGTGGCTGGGAGCCCCATCATCAAAGGGGGCTCCCAGATGTGCGAACGTACTTGGCGATGCAGGGGGAGGCCAGGCTCAGGTTCCCCTTACACTGGCAGTAAGGCACAATTGGATCTTCTGTGTGATCCTGCAGTCAGGCCTCCTACCATGCATTTGTGGCATGGAGGAAGTGTGGTTGTGTGGATCACTAGGGCTATGCAAAGCTTTGGTCCCTGATTCGATTCAGCAGAGATTTGGGTTGATTCAGTGGCCTAATCTCTGAATCTGAATGGAATCAGGAGACCCTTTAATCTATCAGAATCAAATCAGAACCCTCCAAATCAATTGGGAGAGATTTGGAAAGATTTGATGATTTAGACATAGACACAGCTTTAAATGTTTTTTCTACATACCTCAAGGTAGCAGGTGGCTTGTGAATGCTGAGGTGCTGAGGTGGATGGAGTATCCCACAGGAGCATGGGGGGATCCCCTGTGCGCTTGGCAGCAGACCCAGAAGTGGACCAGAAGCACTTCCAGTCTACTTCTGGGTTTGACGAGGAGCGCACTGGGGCTGGTGTCTCCTGGGTCTGGGGCGGGGGGGGAACCTGGGGTCCCCCGGTGGCTGATCGCCAATGGGGGGTTGACCCCCATCTGCTGAGTGGTGAACCCGGAAGTGGACCAGAAGTACTTCCAGTCCACTTCCAGGTTCGCTGCTGAGCACATGTGGGCCCCGCCCTGTGCTCCTGTGGGACGCTCCATCTGCCCCAGCATCACAGTGTTCATGAGCTGTGCCTGGTATCTCAAAGTATGTAAAAAAAATATTTAAAGCTGTGTCTATGGCCGAATTGCTGATTCTTCAAATCAGCATTGAGTCTTCAGATCTGTATTCGGCCAAATCGAATCAGGTACAGTGGTCTGAATCAATGAATCAAATCACTGTCCCCAATTTGGGCCAAATCTAAATTGCATATTGTCCATTTCACACACCCCTATGGTTCACACACTAGACCCAATCATGCCTTTACCTGTATGTCTGGATGGGACCTCAGTTCTCCCAAATTTTCAGGTACTCGGGTTGGAAATTCCTTCTTGGCTCACTTCAAGTGACTGCATGGTGGGGAGGGGGCATGTCTATATGGTGGTAGATCCTGGCAAAGCCTGCTTTATTTAAGACTGAAAAACCCTAGTAATTATGGAAATGTTTGGCTTGAGTCCACATGTCCAGTGCTGGGCAGCTTGTCACTGTATGAAGTTTTTTTTCTTGAGTCATCTGAGTCTGACCCTAAACCAAATCCAGCTGTCCCTAATAATTAAATTTCAATATCTCAAGCTAGGAAAGGGAAGGGTATTGGTGTTTGAATCTGAAACATGTTAAAGAGCATGTAAGTGGCCATGTTTACAGCTACTGAGGGATTTGGGGCCCACACTTGGGTGACAGGGTGGCAGGGGAAGATCACATTACTACAGGTCTGACCAGTGGCTGAATCAAAAAGACAGTAATGCATTGATTTAGGGCCCTTTTTGCATACCTGGTGTTGCTGGTAGGTGTTGTAAGGCTTCGGCCCCTTTCTGGTTGGCGCCTTCCTTCCCAGTGACGTCAAGGTGAGACTGCACCCTGGGGCCATCTAGATGGTTCTGAGCACTGCTCCTACTCACCTGCCATGACTTTGATGTTGATAGATGGGGAGGCAGTTCCCTGTCGGTGGTCCCAGAGAGGTCATGGCCCTGGTCTTTCTTCATGGGGCTCCAAATATCCCCTTTACTCCACCCTTACCACATCCATGGCCTGGGAGGGCTCTGCTCCCTGTAATCTTCCCTGGGATGATCACTTCCTACCCATGAGGCCCGCCCAAGTGGGGTCGGGTATGTTTGGCTGTCAATCACTCCAGATAACTAAAACATGCCCTGCCGGAGTAATAATAACTTAGAAGTTTCTTGGGTAAAGGCAAAGATGTTCGGCGTCTGCTGATGAAGTATAATGGGACTCTGGCTCCTCAGGACCCTTTTACCTCCCTGGGATGGGCAAGTGAATCTTCATCTGTGCCTCTGGTTACTTTTCCCAGGGACCAGCAGGCTAGGAGTTAATCACTCCTGTTCCCACCACCTGGTGGAGGTCACCTCTTCCCCACTGGACTCTGGGCCAGTCGCCGTCTGCTCCTCCCTCTTCAGCCAGCTGCCTGCTGGGTCCTGTTGTCACTCGCCGCCCTTCCTCATCAGGGTACCTGAATGTGCCAGCGCAGCCTGGTCTTCACTCACAACGGTGGGGATGACCTCCTTCTCCCTGCTGTCGTGGAAAAAATTAAGTGTATGCCGACAACACAGAAGATTGACGCTGACATGCGCAGATACCAACTCTATGAGTGGAAAATTCCAGGGCTCACCCAGCACGTGCCCCCTGGGTGACCTCAGGACCTGTCAGTCAGCACTGACCTACTTTCTCCACAGGCGCATGCTCAGTTACAAAAAAGAGCGTGATCCGACACATGCTCAGTTGAAAAAAGCATGACATAATTTGACCAGAAATTTCCATTGTGTAAGTGATTTGATTGGCCACCAAATTCATATATAGGGCTTGTGAGCCCCTCCCAAGGGGGGAGACCCACTCGACTGACAGACAGAGGCTGATGTGTCAGGGACTGTCCTGTCAGGAGAGGTATGACCTGGAAGCAGAGGCTGAGGCTGCAGGGACTGCTCTCCAGGAGGGCTTACCAGCCCACTGGTCTCCTCCCCCGGTGTACTCGGTGACTTGATTCAGTTTCGTATTACGTTTTGATCCTACGGTTACCTGACTGATTTGGCTTTTGCTCCTGACTACGATTCTGCTCAACCCCACTTACGTCGATCACGGTTTCATCTCGGCATCCCGGCTTCTGACCTTGGCATCGGCGACCATCGTTTCTCTTCGTTGTCCACTTGGACTGGCGTCACGATGTTTGTTCTTGTTATTCGTTTACCCATCCTATGAGCTGCTGACCGCCCCTGGGACTAGCGAGTGGGCAGCTGCACCTAGCTCTGGCTAGAAAGCAAGGGCTCGCTGGTGAACCCTGTGGGCCAGCAGACCCCTTTGTTGTTGATAGTTCTCGTTTTGTCTGTTTACCTGCAAAACTGTAACTGAAGCAAGCAGCTCTGCCTACACCTCAAAGCGTAAGTCAATAAATCCACCTGTTTGAAACCATAAGCTTCCATGCCACTCAGACTCCTCACCGCAAATCCCACCTGTTCGTGTTCCAATCGCCACCCCCGGCCCACTGTGACCTTGGGGCCTTCATTTGGTTCCGACACCTGCCATGCCCCTCCAGCCAACTTTGGCTTCCTGAGCCTTGACCTGTGGTTTTCCTCACCAGGGTTTCCTGGCAGATGCTGGGACATCTTGCCCTGTGCCCAGCTCCGCTGCTCCTACCCAGCTCCACCTCCTGTCTCTCCCAGCCAGAGTTCTGCCTCTCTCTGCTTGGCCCCACCACCTGTCTCTCCCTGGTAGTGTTTTCTGCTCCTTCCCAGCAGCTGGATGTTTCCCCAGCTGCCTTTTGAGCAGCCTGCGCTGCTTTTACACCCTGCCTCCAGGGCTCGCTGATCTGTAGGCTCAGGCAGCTGCAGAACTGCTGAGCCTGCATTGGCGTGTTCTCGCAGTTGCTGCTCGTCCCGGTCCCTGCAGTGAGTATTGGGGCTCATCGGGTGGGATCCTGGGACATGTTGGGAGGGGGCTTCTGCCTTCCCTCCCACACCTGGATAGACCAGAAAGCTCACTAGAGCTTTATTGTGAAAACTTAGAGTCTGAAGAATACATTGAACTTTTTAGGACTGATGCTTTCTGTTCACAGACGACACTTCTGTCTGTGAATGGTCTTCACAGTGAAATGAAAACGCTGTCCCTCATGGTATTACACAGCCACTAGGTGGAGCAAGTGTATGGAAATTGCTGTATGATTCAAGCTATATTGTAAGCTTGCATGAATTTAAAGCAGCTGCTGTGCTGTTCTGAATCAAACTATTCCTTCTCAGGCTGAATATTGGTGCTACATGGATTGAATTAGCATAGGCCAAAATACAAGCATGTCTGGGGGTTTATTTGAATTGCATTTGGAAAACTTGCTGCTTCCTGTACTGCATGATGGTTTTGTCCCAAAACTGTAAATTCACTGAATTCTGGAGAGTTAATGCCAACTCTCCAGCTTTATGGAATCACTCATACTTATGTACTTACCTTAGTCCTACCAGGAGATTGGCACTGGCTCTTTGATCACTGGTTCAAAGGTATTTGTTCAGCTCATCTGGGAACTCCACATGGTTCTTGAGCATAGCAGCAAAAGTTATAGATACGTGGATTAGTTCACTATGAACTTGTGCTGAAAATGAGGGAAGATTTTAGATGACAAAAGTGGAGACAAAGGTCACAGTAAAAAGGGATTGAGCAGAAAATAGTCTTTATGACCACCCACGAATGTTTTCTATCCCTTTTCCTTGCAATTATGCCTTTTTTGTAATTATGAAGCAAATTGCAAGCAGAATGTAAATAGTATGCATGTAGGTGGTGGTGGAGATTTTAGCAAGTAAATCATATGTAGTCACTATAGGCCAAATCAGAAAAACAAACAAAACATGCTTAAGTGCCTAAAGTGCATTTTAGGTGAAATTTAGCTGCCAAAGACCCAGTGAGTAATTCTTAAAAGCCAGACTAAATTCTTTAATTTGTGTGGGAGACTCTGGTCATCTAAATTTGTCCAGTAAGGAAATTTAGATGCCTAAAATTCTACTGTTCTGTTACTGTTCTCCCTAATTCTGCATCCTCTGATGAGTTCAATCCTGTATGTGTGCTCAGAGCACATCTGGAACTACTGGGACAGCACAAAGCTTGGGTGGATAGTGCTGTCTCTCCTGAAGAGGCCATGCCACTGTACAGCCAAAGTATGAGAGGGGGTTTGACTTCAGCCCAATGTTGTTGGCATCCCCATAGAAAGGGGAGTTCTGAGTTGCAATGTGTGTCACAAGGACTGGTTAAGAAACTTGGATTAAAAGGTATCAAAAGTGATAGGAGCCAAGACCAAAACCCAGGACTGTTCCCATTCAGGGAAGACTTCTCACCACTCTTCACCATGTTCCCTTATATTAATTCTCTCTCTGGTCCCATGAATCAAAGAATGTTTTCAAGCACAACTTTAACAGGAAGAGTGGAGAGGTCTCTTCCAACTCCAGCATAGCCTCTACCCTGATGGTTAGAGGTGAGAAACATTGATGCCTGTTCCTGACACCACTACTACCCCTTTGTGGATCTGAGCAGACAGGAGGAACGGAGTCTTCCTTTATGTTTGTGCGCTGTAGTGCAGTGCTCTCAATCTTCCTTTCATTCAGATAGCTAACTGGTTTTGATAGGGAGTAGCTTTGGCTGCATAACAGCAGGAAGAACTGGGGCATCATATTAAGATGCAAATCCTGTTTACGTGAGGGATCAAGGGAACAGCAGTAGGCAATGTTACTTGCATATACAGGACAACAAGGACCAGAGTGCGTCAGTAACAATTGTAAAGAATGTTTCATCAGTTCTTCATGTCCTCACCTATGCTGGCTCTATATTGATTTCTGGGTATAAATCAAGTTGTTCACTTTGACCTGTAAAGCCCTGGATGTCTTGAGTCCCACCTGGGAGACTATCTGTTTTTCTGCGTACCATGATAGCTACTGAGATCAGCTGGAGCACACAAATGAACAATTTCCACATTTAACTGTGAGGGCAGCTTGTCAGGCATCCTCACTGAGAATTCACTGGAAATCCCCATCTTAGTAGGTTAGCAATTAGTTTATTAAGCTGTAAGTGTAATACCTGTTTTTTTCCTCAAGTTTGTGGCAAGTGGGTGAGATTGATTGTATTAAGGGAAAGTCTCCTGATTTCAGGAAGTCATTTCTGTCTGAAGTTTTTGTCTTTTTAGTTTGTTCTGTAATTGAGTTTTTAATGAAATTATTGAGGGAATGTTTCTAAGCCTTTTCCTTTAGGCCTGCTGTAAAGTTATCAAACTTCTATCACTGCCTTGTCTGTTTGGCATAAAGCACAGATCTACCAGTAAATCAGTGCACAACTCATTAAATCAATGATCCAACAGCCTGGGATGAAACAAACGGAGGTAGTTATATACAACTTTTAAAATATATATATATTGTTAGACAAAACTTCCACTATTTTTAGCTGTGGAACATATGAGTCAGAAAGGACTCTGAAGGAAGTCATAAATTCTTTACTGTCACTTCTATCTGCTTTTCATTCTGGTGCTCCATTCCTTCCTATCATCTCTGCTTCCTACCTATTTCCCTTTCCCCATGTTATAGTGAAGCAGAAAGTGCTTGTGCTGAAGAGGTCTGTACTTGATGCTCATAGTATATTTATTAGTATCCTCCAGGGTGCTGGCTGCCTGAATTTCACAAATAAACTAGCCAATAAAGCCCAATCCTAAATTTCTGCTGATTGTATAAAGATGCTGTTTGAAGCAGTTTCATCTTTCTAGTTTCTTTTTCTCACACATACACATTGTGGTATAACATGACCTACTGAGTATTAAACCCATCACTGCTCATGGATGTACCTCTGCTGAAAAAAGTTGATGCTTTGTTCCAGATTGTATGTCACAAAAAATATAATGATCATGTCCTTGAAATGCACAGGCTGCCGAGTCTGTAGAAAAGGGTGACCAGGTGAGTTGTCTATAATTGAGCGTGTGAAGATTCAGGTGCTCACTGGAGTGCATCAGGGTGCATCAGTGTGGGGGCAAGAATATCAGGGGACAGGCTGACACTATGTTGTCACTTCAGGACCTAATATAATGGGTGGTTGCATGTTCCAGCCCTCCCTGAACTACTGCTGCTGAGAGGCACAGAAAAACACAGAAATGGTCACCGGGGCATTTTCACTGATCTCGCTTTTTAGAGGAATATCATTTTGCTGTAGTTCTGGAGCTTGCTTCCTTCCTTCAATAATCCCAATATTTGTACTAGAACTGGTTGAACATTTTCCATCGAAACACTTTTGACCAAAATTGTCTTGTTTTCATTTAATTTCTTTCTGAGTTTTTATGAGGTTTTCAATGAAAATAGTAAAAAAAAAATGAAGAAAAGTATTGTTTGGTTTTGTCCCTCTCTCTGATTGCTGCCCCCTGTATTGCCATTTGGGGGTAAGGAGAGATAAAGGGGGACAATTAACTACTGTTAAAAACAAAGGTAAAAACTCTTCGGGATTTCCAATGAAAAAAATGGCAGAGCCAATATACAGAATTAAGAGTTCTCAACATCCTTGCGGAGCTTAAATGATGCATTAGCTATGTCCTATGTATGGGGATAAATCTCACCTCTGGAGCCCTTCCTAAGTATAATGCATCATTGCTGCAAAACAAAAAAGAGTGTTTTCTCTGCAGTGATAGTTCACTTGATATAAAATCCCAAGGGAAATAAAGCCCAGAAGATTCTTGCTTTGATATAGCTAGTCAAGGCCAGCCTTATATCCATTCTTCATGGTTTACCTAGATTAACTACAGGTAAAAACTGCAGCTAAGATTTATATCCAGGTTAACAATCTTGGTGTAAAACCACACCTTTTTACAGCAGAGACAAAGCCACGGGGATTAATTTTAAATAAAATACATTTGTTGGAGGGGGTGGAGGAGGGGAGGGAAGGTAGAACATATTCTTGGGCTTTCCTGAAGTTCATGGGTGAATTTTTGGTCTGACTTTTCTATGAAAGTTCAATAAAGACTTTGCTAAATTGTCTGAGTTCAGTGAGTGCTGCTGAAGTGTAAATAACATTTTTTCAGACTGAACAAATCTCTGTAATTGTTATGTACTGCAAAGCATCTTATTCTCTGGTGCCTGAAAAACACAGTGTATTGCAGTCTGCAAATATGTTTAACTCCTTGTATGTGGGACACACTCAGAATTCTCTGAAATCATGTCAATTCTGTTGATCCCATTAATCTGAATGGTATGGGAAGAGGCAGTTATGTGTATCCAGAGGTTGATATGCAAGATACTTTGTTGGGTGAATAATGCACATGCATAGAACACTAAATAAGGTTAACTAACAATCAGACTTGTTCCTTCCATGTGCATGGTGGTTGTTTTGCTAACGATCTGTTTATCTATCCCCTAATGTAAAGAAAAGGACCTCATTCATAATCCTGGATTGGGAAATATATATATTTTTCAACCCAGGAGCACATTTGAGATTTCAAATTTGGAGGAAAAGCCAAAATCTTGAGTGTATTTGCTAATCAACAAACTGTAGAAAAAATGGTTCAGATCAAGCAAAATTTAATATGCCAATAAGTTTGAAATGCTTTGATTTAATGTTGATCGTATTTTAAAATTATTCTTGTTACTTTTTTAACCAAAAAAAAGAAACAAAAATGTTCTTTTAATGCAGGAAATGTTGCTTTTTTCACTTAAAACATGTCAAAGTATCCTGTTTTGGCTTTTTTTACAATTTCAATGTATTAACTGGGTTTTTTCGGGGGGAGGGGGTTTCAGTGGGAAAATATTTCATCAGAACTTCTCACTAGCTGTACTTATGGGCTGCCGCTAAAAGGAATGGCTGGTTTAACTCTAACTTGTGCTGTTTCTTACCTTTGGAAAAGTAGAGCAATTGTATTGCAGAAGAGTGCAAGAGAGAACTGGGGACAAGATCATGTGAGGGGAAAAAGTCTCTTATTGTTCAGTTGGATTGACAGTGGTATAAATACGGTTGTACTGATTTGGACAACAGGGTGAGGTTATATCACTGTGATCATTTTTAAGTTTTAATCTGTCCTAGGCTTGTAGGGGAAAAAACAATACTAGCAGGAACTGGAAAGCTGCAACTGCAGCATAGTTACTAGTCCTTTCTGGGAGACCTTTGTCCATACTAGAATGTAGAGAAAGCCTGCACGGTATGGTAACCAATAGGCACCATTGGCTGGGAGCCAGAGATCTAGGGAACATCATGGGTTGGTCTATGTCCATTGTCCTCAATAAAGCAAAGCAAAAACATTTGTCTTTAATTCCAGCAGAGTCCTTTCTTGTCTCTTCCGAATGGGATGCTAGGCCAGAAACCTCAGAACCTTTTAGGGAATGCTTACATGGCACCATGCAGTGCTGTGCAGAGACCTTGAATTAGCTGTACAGTGTGGTGCCCAGGCTAATTAGCCCTGCTGCAATCTTGCTTCCAGTTCTGCAGCTAGCATGTGCAAAGCTCAGGCTCTGAAGTCAGTGTTCGCAGCCTAGTGAAATTTCTCCAAGATCACTGGGCTCTGATCTGGCTCATTGCTTCTTTTTTTGGATTGGAAGGTCCCCAAAATTTTGAGAGGATTTTTTGGATCTGGGATCCTGAGTTGGGCTTTATCTGTAAGGAGCAGGGAATCTGTTGTTTGTTGTTGATGCATGTTTTAAACACGTGTGTTGTTCTGCTGCTTAAGTGTTGTAGAAATTAAAAGCAACTGGTGTAAAATGGCATCCTTCGGGCTGATCACATCGATTTGGGTAAGATAGGACTTAACCTGAATATTTGTCCAAGTATTGAATTGCTTTTGAGGTTTGAAAAATGTAGTTTTTATTTTTTTAAAGAGTTTTGACTTTTCCTTGACTCCTGAAATGTTGCACGTTTGTATTCATACACATTCACTAAAACAATCAACAGTCCCAAACACCACAGGGCACCAGAATTCATTATATTAAATTTGTTTCATTACAAATACTGTAATAGGAAATATTCTTATCACTCCACTGGTACTGCTCTAATATCCTGAAAGGTCCAAATCATATGCAAGGTACATAGTCTTTAGGAGAATGTTGTTATTTGCAGAAGTGACCATGCACTAGCAACTGATAACAGCAGAGTGGTCTGAAGCCCCATGGTTGCAATCTGAAATTGAATTTACTAACTGGTTGCATTCAGTTAAGCACATAAACATCTGCTTAATTTTAAATGCAAGTTTAAATTCATCTCCATTCAGCAAACAACTTAAATCAGTGAGATTTTGGGGCTCCTATAGATGTGCAGGGATCAGAGATTCAGTTTGCCCTGCTAGCTGCAATCACTCAATTCCTATTCAGCACTGAATTTAAGCATACGCTTAAAGGGCATTTTTACACCTGCTGGGGGGGGGGCGCTTTTAATTAACAGGCTGTGCTAATTAAAAGTGCCCGACCGTCATGTGTATCAGTGTCCTTTGAATGAGCTTTAGTTCAAAGCACCCAGTTGCCATTTTTTGGCACAAGGACACTGATACACGTGACATTTAGGCACTTTTAATTAGTGTAGCTCACTAATTAAAGCGCCCTCATCTCCCCCTCCCCCACCATGCCTCTCAGACCACATGTAAAAATGCCCTTTAAGTCTACGCTTACATTCAGTGCTGAATAGGAATTGAGTGATTGCAGCTATCAGGACAAACTGAATCTCTGACCTTGGTCCAGCATTCAAATCAGACATCTATTAGCCCAAGT
>NW_017729017.1:3921052-3925690 GCF_001723915.1 Gavialis gangeticus | reverse complement strand
GAATCTCTGATCCCTTCTTGGCTTCACAGCTTGGACTGTGCCTATCCCTACAGGCCTTCTTGGACTTGGTATCTCAGGTTGTTTCCTTTGGGTGACTAGCAGTGATTACAGTGACACACACACACAAAACCTTTTTACAATTAACTGTTATTTAACCTTTAACAGTAGGAAGCAAGAAGCAAAAAGCAAAGAGGATTTTAAAACACAGCCTGTATGTAGGTCTGTTTTACCTCTGACCACAGTCCTTAACGTTGAGGGGGTGGGTGTTAACCAGGCCCTGTACAAACTCCTTCAGGAACTGCCCTTTAAATCCTGTCAAAGTCCTTTTTTTTCTATTCTGTGTTTTCTGAGTCTGGTTAAATTGGTTCAGGCACCTCTTCAGGATGTCAGAGGTGAACTTTTAAGGCAGTTGTTTTGCATTGTTGCTGAAGTTTTTGCCAAGAAATGAATATTGGACCTAACCTTCCCAGATGCAGCTCCTGACAAACCTGCTAGAGAATTAACTCTGTATATGCAAACAAAATGATGGCTGGGTCAGCATACGATGTTTGTCAATTATTACAGGCCGGTCAAAATCTTTCACAAAAAAGCTTTGATTAAGTTTGTGCTTAAAATGATTTACTGAATCATGGCCATCAAATTTGCAGTTTTGGAATCTAAGGTTTTGGGTTGAGTTTTCTGAATCCTAATCCATAAAATACATGGAAGTATATCATATTTGGGGAATATGTCCTATTGTAATTTTACTTAGTATACAGTGTGAAAACCAGCACAATTTATGCACACTACTTGTGGAAAATAAAGAACTAGGTTTTCAAGCAGATGGCAAGCAGTGGTAGGGATTTTTGCTTTAATGTGCTGTTACATGCCTGTAGAATACCTGCATGGACACATGTTACACATGCTTAGGACAGCTAGTTGAGTTGCCTGTTGAGAGAAATTTAACAGGTGATTTCACATCCATGAACTATCTGTATCTATGCCATGAGTTCTACTGATCTTTTCTTTTTCTAGTACACAGAATATCAGCTGCTGTCCTCAGTGAGAGACAGCAAAAGGCATACAGGTTACATATAAAACCTTTCTTCTAGAGGAATCTCATCAGTACCAACCACACTCTCCAATTTAAGTACAGACAGTATTTCTCTAACTTTTAGAAGCTTTCTGAATAGAAGGAAATCTTTAACTGTGTCCTCTGTTCATGGTATTAACTGCTTTGCTTGAAGAACTGAGCAATGGAGTGCTGATAGGGTTTAAAGACTGACTGAAGGAGTTCAAAAGAGAGGAGGCTGACTCTGGAGATGATTGCATAGAATTAATTTTAAAAGAATATGTTGAAGAACTGGAGGACTCAGTGAATAAATCATGGAACAGAAACCTTTCCTTCATAGGTTTGGGTTGCATGCTCATATCCAATTTAGGTTGCAGATAATAACTGCAATGTGTTATCACATATTAGCTATTCGGTGGGCTCTGGAAATGAAATGTTCTCTCTAGGTCATGGTGGCGGCGCACTATTGGCATAGTGTAAAGGGAGCTTGCCCAGCTGTAAATTACATTGACCATGATTTGGGGAAAAGACTTCCATTTCAAAGGTTCCTCAGTCTCACTTCTTTGACCAGCACTAGATTAACTGGCAAATGAACATTAAAAGTAATCTAATGCCCCATCTACATATTTCAGTTAAGACATGAATAACCAGTTAATAATATCTTAGGTTGTGACTCAGCCACAGCTTCAATCAGTTAATGGTGTGATAAAGGAAGGAATACACCACAAAATTATTCCACAAAAAATGTGGAATAATTTTGTGGTTCATTCCTTTCATGAGCATGTGGCCAGGTGCTCCCCTGAGGCTGGCAGCTGCACCAGCTGATGGCGCTTGCAGTCATGGCAGCGCCCATGTCCCATCATGATCCAAGTCTTCCCCTGCACTGGCAATAAGGCATGATTGAATCTGATTCTGGATCCCATAATCACACCTCCTACCATGCACATTTGGTATAGCAGGCAGCACAATTGTGTGGATCATGCATCAGATCCTATCATACCTTTACTAGAATGTCTGGAGGGGTCCTGAAAAACAGCAACAAAGGAGCAGCTCCTTGCTGCAGAAAATAGCCCCAGCTGAGTATTTTCAGTACTGCAGGTATCCAAATCCTTGAACTGTTCTTAGCTGGATCTTCAGCTGGTGTGTCTCCAGGTTGCTACAGTGAATTATACTAGTGAATGGTTCTGCTACTCTAAAGAGTATAGGACAAGTAAATCTCAGAATCAGATTATAAATCAAAGTATTTCCTGATTAACACCACATTATTAGGTACTGGGAACCTTTTTCTGATCTCTCTTGTGTCTATATCAGTGCAATTCCACTCTGTTCACTGGCATTTATGTCAGCACACAAGAAATCCAAGGTCCCACTTATGGTAACTACATAACCACCTATTTAACTTTAGATGAAAGAGTAGTCCCCTTTGGTGTGTTGTAGCAGAGTGCTCAATTAGGCCACTGAGAAAATAAAACCCTCCCACTCATTCCCAATCTGCATGTATTAACTCCAGAAAGGAGCTAGTGAGGACACCCTTGGGGGCAACTTTTATTGTCACTTTTTTCAGGGTTACCATGCAAGGAACAGGGTTAGGAAGATATAATTTAGTTCTTCAACAGCATAACTAAGCTTTCTGGGGCTGTGGCATAGATGTACAATTTGAATAATCCCATTGCAGCCAATTAATTAATTAAGTATGTGTAATGTGAAACCCTTAAGTACCTTCCTGAATTTAGCCATGATCAGTAAAGGGTCCATCTCTGTGTGGCTGAGTATGGATGTCTATTGCCTCATGAATAAGGAAGGAAGGTTTGTTGTTATCACGGCTAGGGACAGAAGTTACACATAAACCAGTTCAAGTAATCAGAAACTGGTTTAGGCCTGTAGCAGAACAGAAGTTCAGTGCACATAAACCAGTTTTAAGATAAACCTGGTTGAATGTTATATTAGACTTAACTGACTGAGGTCAAAGTGGTTTATGAAACTTGTTTCCCAGACCTCTTTCTGGTTCAAGTTAAATCAGAGTCCCCCAGCATCCCAGCACTTTACAGCGATGGGCTGGGCTGGGGTGTCTGTGTCAGAGAGCAGGGCTGGCCCCACCCTTCTGCTCCCTAGCTGGGGCAGTGAGGTCTGGCTCACTGTATTCCCTCTCCTCAGCCAAACCCCGTCTGGGGCCAGGGAGGTGGGTAAAACTGCCCTTCCCCTGAGTACATAGCTGCCCTGCCCTGCTTTCTTAGTGCTGGCTGTGACTGTGGACTACAAATCCCAGAGGCTCCTGGAAGCAGGAAGAGGAAATGATGAACAACTATGCAGAGTCCTGCTGTTGTGAGTCTGGACTGCAAATCCCAGAGACCTCAGGGGCGGCAGGAAGAGGAAGCAAACACACAGCTCATGCTGGCTATATGCCAGAGAGCCATGCTGTAGTGCCCCCCAGTTTCTGGTTTGAGCCACTGCAGGCATGTGGCTGCATTGCCTGAATCAAAAGTAAATGTCTGTTCATTTGCCTATTGGTTCAATCTTTGCAGCTTAGACTAACCTGCAAAGACTGAATCAATTCAGCCACAGTCTTTTGACTTTCTGTACTTAGCCCATGAGTCAAGGTGTGTGCTAGATGGGAGAGGCCTGGGACTTGGGAGTACTGGCTCTTCCAGTGGCCTACTGTGTGAACTTGGGCAAATTTCTTCACCTTTTTGTGGCTCAGTTTCCCTATTGGTATAATGGGGGCAATGATATTGGCTTTCCTTTGTAAAGCACTTTGATATCTACTGAGAAAAAGCACAAGGTAAGAGAAAGACATAGTTGTATACAACAAATTGCTGAGAAAAGGCAGATAACTCAGTAATGAGGAGGGAAAGAAATACTGAACTTCTTTGCATATGTGCTCAGCTGCTACTGTCAGGAATGGACAAGTTTGTATAATAGTTTTTAAAAGGTATCTGTGGTTTCTGTATCTGTGAATCCAATTAACCAGTAGCAGGTTTATGATGCAGAATGGAACATCATTGAATTCCCCCTGTTGGGGTTTTTATGGCTGTCATGCATTCTTGGTTGAATGGCACTCTTATCACTATTTTTATTTATTTATATACTTTGGGTGCTAAAAATTTAACATGAATGATTTTCTCATTTTGCCATCTGCTTTCGATCCCATCACATGGCCTCCCAATGAGCACTGGGCATAAAACCCTTTTAAAATGATCCTACACATTTCCTGTACTCAGCAGTCTGCTTACTGCAGCCAATAGATCTAGGTGATGGGGCTGTATGATTTAAAGAGGATCATTAGGGTTATGATGAGCTGTGCAACTGCCTTGTTTATTCACAGTTAGCAATTTCACTCCAGCATCCCTTGTCTCACATAGATTCCTGGATTAACCTTTTGTAGGCAGAGTAGCATGTCTGAAGCAGCCCTGCAACATCTAGCTCTCTATGTATGCTCAGAACACAACGGATTCTATAACTTTCCACTGATTTCCATTGTTTTTTCACTAATTTGGCTTGCTGTGCTGGTGCAGTTTGGTCTTCTGCTTTTAACTAATAATATGGATTCTACCAGGTTCCACCAGGTCTGGAGGAGTTGCTTACAAAAC
>NW_017729017.1:3914288-3916052 GCF_001723915.1 Gavialis gangeticus | reverse complement strand
GGTGCAGTTTGGTCTTCTGCTTTTAACTAATAATATGGATTCTACCAGGTTCCACCAGGTCTGGAGGAGTTGCTTACAAAACATACACCCATTTAAAAGATTCAGTCAATCTGCATACATTTTTCTCACTCCTAGCTTGTGTCTTGAGTACAAATGCTGAATGAGTGTCAGAGAAGTATTTTGCAAGGCTCCTGAAAAAATTATTTATATATTCAATATACAGTCTTTAATATAGAACTGAAAGTCAGAGGAAAATGTATATAGCACTTCACATATAACTAGAAAATGAGGAGCAAATCATACTTTGTATGTTTAGCCTTGTACACAGGAATGAAGTGACTGTTTAACAATTAACCTGTAATGCTTCACAGATGGAGGGTACCAGGTAGGCCAATTCACCCCTTGCTGAAATCAGTGAGTCATTCTGTCAGCTTCAAGGAGAGCTGAAGCAAGGCCTGAAAGCAACTGATGTTGTGTTTCCAATTCAGATGCCAATTGTTTCAGAGAAGAAACATGGAGAGAGTTAGAATGACACCTTTCCCCTAACTTTAACTACTTATAATATTTTTATCTATCTATTTCTAAGTTAAGAGCATGTGGATATTTTACTCTTGAACTCCAAAGCCATGTTGCGCTTGGAATCGGATCATTATTTCTCCTTGAAAAGGAGCTTTCCCCTTCTACTATGAAAAAAGACTTATTTTTAAGCAAAAAGTCTTGTGCATAAGACATACTCATTTTCTCATGTTTGTGCTGAAATGCTCCAACTACTTTGTGTAACTTTGCCACACACTTTACATTATCTCATTGCTTTAATGAAATCTCTTTTTGTAAAAGCAAATTGGAATTCTGTTTTATTCATTCCTTTCCTGATGTACCATCAATGTCCTGTTAGGTTCAGAAATCTAGTTTTATCCTTAACAGTTAGGCCTTACACATACCATATTTTGGTGCACACCACCAAATGAGACGCATTTTGTTTGGGGCTGGCAGAATGAAGAAAAAAAAAAGACTCCCGGAATCAGTCTGCATGTGGGAGAAGTGGAGCATCACTTACTCTGTCCTTGTAAACTCTACAGCTAAAGCTTTGATCTTGTCACAGCCTTGTTGAATTGGCAGCAGCTTTTGGCGGCTCAATTCAGAAGCAGCTGTGACAGGACAAACATTTTGGCACAGAACTTGCAAAGAGAGAATGAGTGATTTTTTTTTGAAGAGTGAACTCCACCCTTCCTGCATACAATTGGGAACCCAACATGTAGCTAGCCTCTGGCAGCCATTCCAGCATCTCTATGCCTTCATTCCAGCACAGAAATCAGCTTCCTTACTTGAAAATATGCCTCAATTTTGGGTGGCTATTTTTTGAGGAAAAGGTATGTGTATGGTATGCAAGTAAATACGGTAGGTCTATAAAGCCTAAAAAAATAGGCCACGACCCCCCACACTTCTGAAGTCATTTATGATATCAGAAAGAAATAAGAAAAGTGTACTCTGATCAGAGCTCAAAGAACAGTACCAGAAACCTGTTATGCCTATGTCTGTAAAGCCTATTGAGTTTTAATTGGAATGTTTCTATTGACCTGAGTGTTTCCTGGGTTAAGTGCTTAATCCATAGAAGGTAGGGTGGACACATGAAAGAGTGCAAGACCTAGAACCACCACTGATATGGAGAAGTGTATAAGTGGGTCGATTTGTAGCAGATACAGTCAGCACTCATGACAGGTTGTTAAACGGTGATGATAAATACAAAGATAAATAGAGTGGGTG
>NW_017729017.1:3906160-3914246 GCF_001723915.1 Gavialis gangeticus | reverse complement strand
AAGTGGGGCCTTTAATTTCGCATTAGGATTCTCCTCATATTTGTTAGATAGAACAATATTAACCTTTTGAATTTATTTAGAAACTCATTAGTGCTCTCTACATAGTCCATTCTTTTCCTGATTAGCTCTCCTCATTACAATTCAAATTTCTTTCTGCTACATTTACCACATTGTCCTGCTTCCTCTCATTTCTATTGTTGCTCAGCTTAATTTATTAAGGCAGTGAAAAGAAGGTGGGAAGAAGGGGGAGATCAGTTGACAGAACAGACTTCATATTCTTGGCTACTATGGGAAAAGGAAGTAGAAATGGCTGAGTGGGAAGAAGAAAGAGCCCATATGGTTATAGACAGGAGGAATGATTACCCCCCCCCCCCACCACCCACACCCACACACACCACTTTATTTGTGGTGCTCTTACAGGTAGGGTACATGAGGCAGAGAGTATGTTGGACAGGAAAGTGTATGGTCTCAATGCACTGTGCTTTTGCAATCCTGGGCAATCAGAGAAAATTAGTGTTGGAAGGGACCTCAGGAGGTCATCTTGTCCAACCCGCTTCTCAAAGCATTCACAACTAGGTCATTCCACTCAGGGCTTAGTTGACCCAGGCCTTAACTTTCAAGGACTTCCATTTGTCCATTGAACCTCATGAGATTTTTTTTTTGGTCCAATCCTTCAATTTGTTGAGGTCTCTCTGAATCCTTCCTCTATACTCCAGCATATCTACTACTCCCCCAAACTTGAAATCATGTGCAAACTTGCTGAGGGTGCACATCCCGTCTTCCTGGTCATTCATGGAAAATATTGAACAAAACCAACCCCAGGGTTGACCCCTGGGGCACTCCACTTGGTATCAGCTGCCAACTAGACATTGAACCATTGACTACTACCCTCTGAGTCTGATGATCCGGCCAATTTTCTCTCTACTTTACAATCCATTCATCCAACCCATAGTTTCTTAGTTGGCTTGCGAGAATGTTGTGGGAGACTATCACAAGCCTTGCTAAAATCAAGGTATATTACATCCACTAGTCTCTCTGCATCCACAGAGCCAGTCATCTCATCACAGAAGGCCATCAGGTTGGTCAGGCATGACTTGCCTTTGGTGAATCCATTCTGACTGTTCATAATCACCTTCTCCTCCAAGTGCTTAGAAATGGATTCCTTGAGGATCTGCTCCATGATTTTCCAGGGACTTTGGTGAGGCTGACTGGTTTGTAATTCCCTGGATCCTACTTCTTCCCTTTCTTGAAAATGAACATTATATTTACCCTTTTCCAATCATCCAGGACCTCTCCTGATCACGGTGATTTTTCAAAGACGATGGGCAGCAGCTCTGCAATTGCACTGGCCAACTTCCTCAGCATCTTTGGGTGCATCCTGTCCAGCCCCATGGACTTATACACATCCAGGTTTTCTAAATAGTCCCTAACCCATTCTTTTGCCACTGTTAGAAGCTCCCTCCCTCCCCAAACTGTGCTTCCAGGTGCAATAATTTGGGAGTTGACTTCGCTTGTGAAGACTCAGGTGAAAAAGGCACCAAGTATTTGAGCCTTTTCAGTATCCTCTGTCACTATATCGCTTCCCCCTTTTAGTAAGGACCCACATTTTCCTTGATGCTTCTCTTGTTGATGATATACTTGTAGAAACCCTTCTCTTTACCCTTCACATCCTTTGCTATCTGCAACTTCAGTTGTGCTTTGGCCTTCCTGACTTCATCCCTGAATGCCCAAGCAATACTCTTGTACTTCTCCCTAGTTGTTTTTCTGAGTTTCCATTTTTTATAAGCTTCCTTTTTGTGTTTTAGCTTATTGAAAAGTTCCTTGCTTAGCCAACCTGGTTTTCTGCCATGCTTGTTAGTCTTCCTGCACACTGAGATGGTTTGTTTCTGTGCCCTCAGTAAGATTTCTTTAACGTACAGCCAACTCAGAACTGACATCCTGGATCAATGGCACTGACCTTCACCTATTTTTGTGAGTGTGAACCTAGTTAGTGGTGTTAAGCAAATGGGCAAACCCTTGCATTTTCATCCATTGCTCCCTGACTTGCAAGGGATTTTAAACTTTGTCCCCTTAAGTTTTTTTTTTAAGTGTTTTGTTTTTAATGTAATGAAACATAATTACTTTTATATTGCTTACATTGGTGTTATAAAGATCCCTTTTCTTTTTCTTTTCCACAGGTAGTGATTGTTATACCCATATTTAATTTCAGAAATTTTGACTTTTCAACTATCACTAGTATTTTAGCACCTCAAACACACATGAATTTATCCTGATAACAGCCATGAGGGAACAGGAAATTATCATTATACTTTTACAGAGAAATTAAGAGATTTGCCCAACTTTACACGGGGAGAGATTGGCAGAGCTAGAAATTGAACTAGATGAAGTTACTTCATAGCAAAAGCCCCAGTTTTTCTTTTTCCTTTTTTTTAAAATGCATTCCCTCCCCTTCCCCAACCATTTCTGACTTTGTCTCTCCCTCTCTATTCCCTATAGATAATGTATAAGTACTTATGTATAAGTGATCTAAAACATAGGATAAGCTTCAGCATTTTATTTTGGTAGCAAGTTGTATTTGTTCTGTTTTTTCTCCGTCTTTACATTGTATAATTATTATGTTTATATTAATTTTTACTGTTCTATATTACCATTTTACTGGTACTATATGATTTAGGCCTACATATGTAAGTTAGTATAAGTCATGTCAAGTTTCCATCTTGTAATATCAAGCCTCCATCTTACCCCCATGCCCAGTTGTGTAACCTATGACTCACACCTACCCCTCCTATGTAACTTGGTTCCTGAATGGATGGGAATGAATGAGGGTGCTTGAAAGATAATGGCAGTAAGTCTAAAAATAGCTCCCTCTGAATGACTAAGCCATCAACACCAGTGACCCAGGCATTGGAACAACTCTCAGCATTCAAGACACAAAAGATGAGGCAACCAACCATTGTGCCAAGTTGCACACGCTCAGTAAGAACACCTGGAACCCTCTGGAACAGAACTGACCTTGCCTGGACAGGCCCTCCCCATAGGAGATCAGAGGTAGTCTGCCTCATAGAAAGGGGTAGTGAAGACTGACTTCTTGGGATGCCATTTTCACCTGGACCAGCACCATGCCACGCCACCTGACCCCCCTCTGGGCAACACCTACTGGACAAAGACTCCTTTCCAGCCTGGATAGGCAGCTATCACCCCTACCCTTTCTTCAACCAAAGACTTGGACTCTGTTTCTCTTCCCTACCTGGACTCCAGCCCTTCCACTGAGTCTCTTTCTCCTGCTGCCATTGTGAGTGCTTGTGTGCGTGTGAACCAATAACTTCATGGGGCTGTGTAGGGTGTTGTCTATTTAATAAACCTGTTATTTTGAAACCCCGAGTTGGCTTTTTGTCAGTTTCCTGACACTTTCCTCCTTGCCACCACTTATCTGCCCCCCAACCAATATCTCAGCTATCTGCTTCAGTTTCCAGCCCCAATTTACCTTAAGTAACCCCAACCCTCAGTTCCTCAGCCAGTTTTTCTCTAGTCCACCGATTCTAATCCTGGTTTTGGCAACTTCCACTCCCTACGCTTTAACTCGCTCTCTCTCTCTCTCTCTCTCTCTCTCTCTCTCACTTTAACCTTCCCCCAAGTATCCCAGATACCTTAAGCACACACATACACATTGTACTATTCAAGTTAGGAACTTACCTGTGTGTATGTGTAGGTGGGTTGTATGTGTGTGAACTGGTGAGTGTGTGTATCTATCTATATATCTATATATATGTCATTGTGTGCATGATATATGAATTAGTGATCTGTGTATGTGTACTGAGTGTGCGGGTATGTACAAATGATTTTCGTCTAACTTTTGGGGTGTGTAGTGTATGTGCTTGAATTGGTGATAGGTATGTATGTGCCTAGCCTGGTTTGGATGTGTATGTGCCTGAGTTGGTTGTGTGTGTGTGTGTGTGTGTGTGTGTATGCACCTAATTGATTTTTGTGTTTGTATACGTGCAATTGTCTAACAGCGCAATATTGAGATCCTGAGAGTTGGCCTAACCCCACAGGGCAACAACTTTATAGTCCAAAGTTGTAGTCACAGAATCATCCATCCTACTAATTGTTTTCTTTCTGTGCTGGTTGTAGCTTGGCTTTTTTATGTCTTTATAATTATTGGCCTTTTCTTCATCTAGAGAAAACTGAAATATTATAAAAACAATCATTGCTTTTCCATACGTATGATTTTGGACTCCAACAAGGCCTAAAACAAGCGTAGTAATTATTCCACTCAAGTCAGCACCATTTGAAGAAGGTGGGCTGTTTTGTGCATCATAGTTTTAAAATAAGAGATGTGGACTGGAAAGAGTTCAGTAAACAACATGAAAAAGAAATGTTTGGAAAATAATGCCTATGTGAAAAGAATAAGGGGACAGGCTTACACAGTTTGCCTAGAGGTGAGAAGGTGAAGGCTGATGATGCCTACTACAGTATAAGAGGGGAATGCTAGAAAAATGGGCAGGATAAGTTACTTCCTAATTCTTCAGTACCCAAGACAGAGATGAATTGGGCAGGTTATTTTATAATGATCTATTAGAACAGGTGTCGGCAACCCTTGGCACGTGTGCCGAGCATGGCACATGAGGCCATTTTGCTCGGCACACCATGGCTAGCCCTGGCTCTGTGTAGCTGCTGCCAGTGATGGAGCCCAGGCTGCTCCCAGCAGGGCTTGCAGCATTCCACCTGCCTGCTGGGAGCAGCCAAGGCTCCTGGCTGGCAGCAGCTACCCAGAGCTGGGGCTGGCTGCAGCTGGGAGGCTGCAAGCAGCTGTGCTGGGCTCTGGAGCACAGGCATCAGCACCATACTGGTGTGTTCACTTGTGCGTCAGAGTGGGCAGTGGGGGAGGAGCCTGAGGCAGTGCAACCCCGGTCTCGCCCCCTCTCCTAGCATGGAGCTGGTGACTGGGCTCTGGAATCTGGCGCAGCTGTTTGTAGCCAGCCTGGGCTCTGGGCAGCTGCAGCAAGCAGCTGGCAGGCTGCAAACAGCTGTGCTGGGCTCCAGAGCTCCACATGTGATTGTGGGGGAGGGATGGGAAAACAGTATAAAAGGCAGTATTGTTTGAACTGGCCTGCTTTCTGCCTTGGGGTATGACAGTTACTGAGCTATCTTCCAGCAGCTCAGGAGCATTAGACAATGAAGGCTGCTACTAGCATTGATTTGAATGATTTCTTAATTGCTAGCCTAGCAAGTGGGATTCCACAATACTGTTTGCTTTCTTCTAGGCCCTCTTATTGTATTATTATATTCATTGATTTATTCTTTTCAATTTTATATTGGATATTACACTATAGAATTTATATAGATACATTTCTACATTTATATTTTATATTTTATTTCTATACATATATGCCTTGTGGCATATTACATATATTATAGAATTTATATAGGAATGGAGATGCATTTATATATTTGTATAAAAACAAGACACTGAAACACACTGTGAAGCATGGTAGATAGGCAGCTGGAAAGCCTTCAGGCAGTGGCAGAAGAGGGGGTATAGGGAGAGGTGTAAGTCCCCCCCCTCAAACTGAGATGCAGCCTCTTTCCTACAACTAGCAGTGATGAGGATTCCACAAGCAGCAAGGAGAGGGGAGTGGTGCCAGTGCCAGTGCCATTGCCTGTGCCTGCGACTGCATTCCCTGCAAGAGCACCCGCCATAATCCCCACCCTCTACCACCACCAGCATGACAGTCTTCTCTACCCCCATTCCACTTCCCATGCTGAGCCTTCAGTGCCAGAGGAATAGCTGGATCTGGATCTGAGTGCCCTAGCAAAGACATTCTGGGGAAGGAGGGGGAATAATCTCAGTTTGTCCTCCACACCTCTCTAGTTTACCCTAGAGTCAGGTCTCCTTCCCCAAAAGGCACTTCAGAGGAGGCTGAGGTAGAGCTTGCAGAGGCAAGTGGCTCAGCTGAATTTGCTTCTCCTGTTGCTGTGCCTCTGCCTGCTGAGAAGGGGGAAATTGCAGCATCCACATATGCACCCACACCCCAGAAGTGAGAAGGTAGTGTGGTTTGGGATCATTTTGAACTGGCAGATAATCCCACATATGCTATCTGCCTGCACTGCCAAGCTAAAATCAGCCAGGGCAGGGGAACAAAACAAATGAGTATGGGAATGCTGATGCATCTTCATAGACACCACCCCCTTGCCCTTGCTCCTCCTCAGCCTGGCACCAGCAGGAGTGTGCCTAAAGGGAAGTCCCCCTCTCACTCCAAAGCTCCTGCCCCTTCAAAGCAGAGGCAGGTCACCCTGGAACATGGGGAAAAGCGGACAAAAAGTGGGGCATTTTTCAAGGGTGAGAGAGATCACTCAGAGCATTGGGAAGATGCTTGCCATTGATGGCCAGCCCTTCTCCTTGGTTGAGCAGCCAGGGTTCAGGTGGCTCATGGTGCTCATAGCCCCAACCTGCCAAGTGCCTGCATGCCAAAATTAGCTCCAAGCTGCCAAGTGCCTGCATGCATCATCTTCAGCAGGACAATGGTGCCCTCCCTGTATGAGGCATGCAGGGAGTACTTGAGAGAGGAGCTGTACAAGGCTGGTCCACAGGTGGCCTTACATTTCACCTTGGACATCTGGAGCAGCTGGGGTGAAGATCATGCCTACCTCTCCCTCACAGGGCACTGGTGCAACCAGTCAGGCCATCAGTGGGCTGTCCTTCAAGCTGAGGTGATGGATGAGTCCCACACGACAACCAAGATCATGGGGGGCCAGGAACTGCTTGGTGGTTCGTTGGGTAGGGTGAGCTCACCCATGGGTTCATGGTCACCAACAATGGGGCCAATATGGTCAAGGCAGTCCATATTGTTGGCATCTACTGTGTGGCACACAAGTTCCACCTCATTGTCAGGGATGCTTGGAGGGGGACAGGGCTGTTGGTGCTGGTGCCAGAACCACCAGCAAGCTGATTTCCAAATGCAGGAAGGTGGCAGGCTACTTCCACCAGAGCACCAGAGGGGCAAGATGCTGCGGGACAACAAGCAGAGCTGAACATCCTGCAGCACAAAATCATGCAGGTTGTGGAGACTCAGTGAAACTGCACATGCCTGATGCATGAGAGGCTGGTGGAGCAACAGAAGGCCGTCCGTGAGATGGCCTTGCTCAGAGAGATTGGGATCAATGGCCCCCTTAACAAAGCTGAGTGGGATACCATTTCCCAGGTCTTGGTACTCCTTAAGCCCTTCCTCAAGGCCACCGAGACCCTCAGTGCTGGCTATGCTCTCCTTAGCCAGGTGATCCCTATAGTGAGAGAACTTCAGAGCCAAATGGAGAGCTTCCAGGGAAGTTTCCTGGTTGGGGCAAGCTGCTGTCACCAGACATCCAGGGACTGGTGAGGCGGCTGAAGGAGGGCATCAGAAAATGGCTTGATCCTCTGCGCTCCAGTACAGTCCACATGCTGGCTGCCATGTGTGAACCCAGGAATTCCAATGTTTATATTGAGTCTATGAGTTTCTGTACCTACTACCTAGGAGGCTGATGAAGTGAAGTTCATAGGTCTGGTTGTGAAAAGTGGTTTGTTAATTCCCTGTCAGGATCAGGCCTGAGAGACTGGAGACAGAGTGGGTTTTTTTTTTTGTGAGAAATGTGCCCCCACACGTAGTTGGGTATTCTTGTCTTTGTTAGATTCTGGTGTGCAGTTTGTGGGGGTACTGGAGATTGTTGGCAGGTTTTATGTTTTGAGCTGTAGGAAGTTTGCTTTTGGTGATGAGGTTAGGTTAGCAAGATTCGGTACTTGTTTGAATTTACAAACCACTTTCCAGAGCTGAGCCTATGAACTTCACTTCATCAGCCTCTTAGGTACAGAAACTGGCAGTTCTCTGGCAGCTGCTGGAGAAGAAGCTCCTGCAGAGAGGAAAGAAAGGCTCTGTTACAGTTTGGCTGCCTGAGATGTGTCAAGGAAAATTTTGATTGAATGCTGCCAATGCAGAGAGAATTAAAGCTGACATGTGCAAGACAGGCTCATGGAATTTTCCATTGGGCTCACCCAGCATGTGTCCCCTGGGCGATCCCAAGAGCTGTCAGTCAGGCTGACCTACTTTTCAGC
>NW_017729017.1:3885242-3905595 GCF_001723915.1 Gavialis gangeticus | reverse complement strand
CGGCCGCCCCACCGTGACCACGACCGTGAGCTTGGCTCGCCAGCTCCGGGGCCGTGACAAGATGCTATTGGTGCTACTGTGCTGCTGCTCACTAAGTTATTATTTTACCTGTTGTCATTTAAAGTGGTGCATCAGGCTGAAGCTGTAAAGGAGGAGGAGGGCTCATTGGCCTATACTGTGTTGTATAGAGGCCCCAGCTCCTGTGTGCCTTAACACACACACAGTGTCACGTATGTCACGAGTTTTGCTTGTCAGCAGCTTGACATGCAGTTTCCCAGAAACCCATCCACTTATCTCCTTGAAACTTGGCAGATTCCATGGCCTCAGAAGGGGTGCCATCCCTGCAAGTTTAATCTGAATCAGGGAAGAAATGAGTTATAGGCAGTTTCATGTTTCCCCATTATAGCCTATGGGTGAAACGTGAAAACAATGAAACAGTTTCAATGAAATGAAACGGAACAGTAGTTTTGAAACTAAACAAAACTCAAAATGAAACACTGTCTCATCAAAACATTGAAATGGAATGGTACTGTTTTGCACAACCCTAGTACACAGTGTAGCACTGGAAATCAAGAAGCTAATTCTAGTGCTTTGTGGCTCAGTGTGGTTCCTTGCTTTTGGTTAATTTTTGGTGGCCCTTTGGAAAAAGGGGACGAGGGTTGCTGGATCAACTGTGGTGTTTTATATTGCTTTTGCCTTCTAGATCTTTGATTTTTTTTGTAAACTCCATGCATGTAACTTCTGTTCTGCACTTGTTACTAAAGCAGAGATTCCCAAACTTCTTTATTGCATACCCTCTTCCAGATTTACTAGCTTCCCATGGACCCCTATCAGTATACATTTTACATTTTAACCTCTTAAATGCCTATTATTATTATAATGAAAATTGATATGCCATTATAAAATTTCTCCTGCATACTCTCAAGAGATCATTTGTATACCCCAGGGGTACATGTACCACAGTTTGGGAACACCTGCACTACAGTATGTTGTCTGTGTGATTGCCATACTGTTCAATGGCAACCTGCAGAGGTGCCTTGTGGTCTGAAATGGGAAGTGTCAAAGAGATTTAAGACTTTGCATCTGTATTTATAAAACACCAAAATAATTGTTTTAGGCTGACAAGTTTCTTTGGGTAAATGTGGTTTGTTTTGGTTTTGTTTTAGGCTGGTACTTACAATAGGGAACTGGATGCAAGGCCCTGGTAAGGTACTGTAACAGAGCTGGTGTCTGGGACATACAGTGAAAATCTATAATCAAGAGAAGTGGAGAAATACAGAAAAATGATGATCTATGAAACATGGGAAGTAAAACTCTAGTAGTAGGTCAAGCACTATAAGGTTCCAGAAACATGCTTCTACTAAAATAAATAATTTGCCCAAATTTAGGCTAGACTTTGCCAGTTCAGTCACACCTTGGCCTGTGAATAATTTTGGAAGAAAACAGAGAAGGATTGTAGCAGAATCAAGGTCTTACATCTGATCCAAACCCCACTTAAGTCAATATAGAGATTTTTGTTGGCATTGGATAATGCTGTGAGGGCCAGAATTTTAAGAGCTCCACCCTTTGACTCCTCCATCTACATTTTCACTGACTACCTGTCTCTGGCTTCTTTACTTTTCATTCCATCCAGGAAGAGCACACACCAACTGCTGAAACTTCCTTAGCCTGACGAAGGGTTTTTGAACCCGAAAGCTTGCTTAATAATTGTTTTCCAACTATTTAAGTTGGTCTAATAAAAGATATCAGATTCACCCGAAGAACCTTGTCTGCCAAGAGCTCCAGGGTAAATTTCCAAGTGCTGGTAACCACAACTGTAACCTGATTTTTTCAGAGGGGCTCAGTTCCTGCCTTGTTGCATGAAGAAGAGATGGATTTTTAAAACCATTTGGCTCCCAGCATGTCAACTGAGTTCCTCTGAAACACACACCATTTTTGGTGTCTAAATGGAAACTGACTTCTTTGGAGATTGTGATTTGGGTTTAGGTCTCTGAATTCTTCAGTGCTGCCTTTGAAAGAGAAATGGCTTCATTTTGGTCAAGTGTAGAGGAGTGGAGGGTGATATCTAGAGTGTTTATTTGTTTCAGAGAAATGAGTCCTTAGACGACTGCTGACAGAGGAAAAGAGAAAATGAGCAGTACTGTAAATCAAGGGCTTTTGGGTTGCTGGCAGTTCTGCAGAAAAAGTATCTATTATTTAAGTCAAACAGAAACATTTGTAACCCTTGCTGGCACACTAGTCCAGGTGATATGCTAGATTCTGGATCCTCAGGGTGCCAGTAGCCTTGAGAACCCCGTCAGGCAGGTCTCCTGACCAAGGTGTCCCATGGATCGGTGCGTCCCTCACCCTCACTACCCAATAATTTCCTTTAAGTCCAATAAATAAATGGGTTTCTTTATTATACACAACTATATACAGAAAAGTAATGACTAATCAAAAGAAAAAATATATTTCTTCTCTATACGTATATCAATAGTTAATAATAAAACCAACAATTTGAAAATAATTTACAACTGCAACAATAGATGAATAATTCCACCACATTTATCCACCGCTAGATCCACCACTAGATAACCACATGATCCACCGCTAGATGGCAGAGGCAAGGCTTTTGCTGCTCTGGGGAAGGTGGACTCTCTCCTCTTTCTTGGTAACTCAGCAAAAACAAGTCTTTGACCAGCCATTTCAAGCAATAGGCTTCTTTTCTTTAGTTTCCTTCTGAAAAATACACCTTCAGCAGGCACGGTGTCCCTGATTGCACAGCTCCAACCCAGGCAGGGAATCAGCTTCTCCTGGGATGACTCAGGCTCTCCTCTGTCCTAAGTCTGCTCCCCCACAAGCCTCAGCTCTATTTCCTCTGTCTGGGGGAAAGAGGGACTGTGTGTCTGCCCTTCTCTCCAGGTTGGTGTTGCTCTCTTCCGGCTTCTCTCCACTGCTTTTCCCTCCCTCAGCTTTTCATGGCTCCACAGTAGCCAGTCAGAGCCTGGGGTTTGCAATGGGGACCCTTGGTTACCGTTCAAATGCTCCAGTAAAATGCATGTATTGTGCACAGCGTACCCTCTGTTTGGAAAAGCTATTTCACCCTCTACAAACTTATTGCTGCCTTTTGTGCAAAGTTCTTAGGCACAGCTCACCCATTCAGCTTGCAGCCAAGCAAGCCTTTGCAGCTGTTGCACATTGTTTTGACATTTTATTACAAATGAAACACATTTGTTTTAAAATAATTTTCAGATCACATACAGCTTTAGTTTGACCCAAAACAGGACATTCCATTTTAATTTCTGAGCAATTTTCAAGACTTAAAAAAAAAAGTAAAGGAAATTTAAAAAATGAAAAGTAGTTCCAAATTAGAAAATCAGAATGTTTTGTTTAAAAAAGTATTCAGAATTTTTTTTTACCTTCATTTTTTGAAGAAGAGAGGGGAGAGAAAGAAGTCACTGGAATCTATACAAATTCACAAAACTCTTCAGTGTTGAAAACTGGCATTTTTCATCAAAGTTTCAACTGAAATAGCCTTGTTCTACTGATGCTTCGGTCAGGACACCATTGTAACAAATCTAAGAAGCAGGGAACAGTTGCACAGGTAGATAAAGAAGTTTGGAGGAGCAATCAGTTGCTGAGCTGGACTGGAATACAACAGGCAGGAATACCACATCAGCATGCAAATTTTTGTTCTTGTGAAGCAAAACAACTTCAGTTAAAAGCTTCTCATTTTCATCCTTTCATATTTTATTATTGGCTCCAACATATATTTAGGGGTGGAAACATTGTTTTGTTGTTGTTGTTGCCTTTTTAGGTCTATCTTGCTTTTGAATCTTGACAATCTACAGACTATCTGATTTTTTTAAAATCATGTGTGGACTGTCATTATCTGTACACTGATATATGTAAAATACATCTCATACTCTTTTCCTATTGTACTGATGATTTACCTTTTTATTTCTCAGCTGTGAGATCAGGTGAACAATGAAAAAGCCTTCTCTGAGCTTTCTGAAGTACCATCCAGAAACATTCAATGGAGCGAGTTGGGATTTTTTTTTTCAGGAAGGTGCTAATTGTCAAAACCAAAACATTTCTAAGAAATATGACTGTCAATTAAATTCTAGCAAAACCCAGGCAGGGTTCTCTATTGCTTTGGCCAGTATCCATCAGAAACCATTTTGGTTTCCTGCTAGCTTGTCTTAATGGGGTTTCTAGGTCCATAGCTATGGGGCAGCCATGCCAGGAGAACTGTTCTGGCCCAGGACCTCAGGGATTTCCAGTTTTTTGCTGCAGAAGAGGAATCCAGAAGCCTCAGGAGCCTTAGCTGTAGCTGGGGTTCAGTGCTGGGTCCCTTAGACTGGAGTTTATCTCAAGTTGAAGCATTTGGGGTTTCCATTTCCCATGCATGGAACTGAGAGTCTGGAGGCTATGAAGATCTGGAAAACCCAATGCTAGCCTGGACTCTCAGGATCCAAATTCTTGGTTGAACCAGCAGGGACCCCAGAAGCCCTGAGAACTTGAGCTTGAGTTGGGTCTTCTAGATTTCTAGATTCCCAGCTGGGATGAACTAGGAGTTTGGAAGCCCTCCTCTCACTAGGTCTTAGCTCCCAGTTCACTTTGAAATTCCTGAAACAGTTCTTCAAACATTTCAAAATATTTATTTTTTTCTCTTCTGCAGGAATTTAAAAAAAAATCCATTTCATTTGATTTTGAAAAAAAATCCATTCATTTGAGGGCTTTTTTCCCTCCTGCAAAATGGAAATTATGTTTTTTGATTGGAGTCTGGTGGCTGATACTTGATTAGCTAATGCTTGATCAATCTTAGACAGTTGGCCTACAGCCTGTACTTGTTCCATCCTAAGTGCAGGACTTTGCACTTGCACTTTCTTTTCTACCCAGGAGAACCTTCACAATCTTTTTTCCTATGCCTGATGAAGGGTGTTTGTGCCCAAAAGCTTGCAATTAAAGAATTTTTTTTGGTAAAAATCTAGTTGGTCTAATAAAAGATATCACCTCTACCACAAGTCCTGATTGCTTTTGTTCCTGATGCTAATTTCTATTTTTAACAAACTCACTATTTGATGAGATATTTTGATGAAGCTGAAGTAGGTGGCTTTAAAGCAGGAGTGAGCAAAATACAGCCTACCAAGGGATTTTATCCAGCCCACTGGCCCAGGTGCAGGGGGCATCCTATGGCCAGTCCTGCCACTCCTGGACATGGAGCAGGGCTGGGGCAGTGCAGTGGCCAGACTCAGCTCCCCAGCAGCCCCAGCAGTGGTAGCTTCTTCCAACTGTCATTGCCAGTGTTGCTGCTGCTGCTGCCAGACCTGGCCCTGCTGCTCAGACACCCTGGCCCATCTGCCCCACACCCACTGCTGGGGGCACCAGATACAGGGGGTGGGCAGTGTCTCCATGCAGACTGTCCCAGGACCCTGCAGGCAGGGCATGCTTAGCTGGGTGGATGGGATGGGGCTGCTGGTGGGTGGGAAGTGGTGTCCAGGAGTGGGATGGGTGAGTACGGCTGGGGCTGGTGCTGGGATTATGGACCAGTGACAGCATGGATGAGGGCCCAGGGTAGAGCTGTGATTTGCTCCCTGCACATCCCTGTGAAAATGGTGCCCATCACAGGGATGTGCGGTGGATCACAGCTGTGCCTCAGGCCCTGGCCCCGTGCTGTCACCACCCCATGATGCCAGCCCTGCCCACCCATCCCGCTTCTGCACTTTGATGGGCGTAGCACATCTGTGGGAAAAATGGGTAAAGGCTGCTGCTGATCTAGATTCTCTCTTTACGAAGACAAATTGGCTTCACCTGTTTTTATCGTTCTCCCCAAATTGTAGGGATTCATCCCCAGGCTGTTCAGCCAGTTTCTGATTTTCCTCTCAGTTTGCTCTGGCATTAAACAAGAGTAACTCATTGAAAATAATGGAATTAAATCATTGTAAATTCAGTGAGAGAAGAATTTAGCCTTTAGGCCTTTCCATTTCTTATTTTATGAGTATTTCAGTGAATGTTGGATGATAGTAAGGAGTCATTTTGATTCCCATGTTCAAGTAACACTTCCACTAGCTTCAGAAAACATTATTGACTGGGATGATATAGTTGGGGATGGTCTTGTTCTGAGCAGGGGGTTGGACTAGGTGACCTCCTGAAGTCCCTTTCAACCCTAATTTTCTCTGATTCTAAACCTTCCTGTGGTGGGATGTTAGAAATAGGTCCCTTCATTTTCAGATAATCAAACTCCTAGCCTTAGTAAATTTGTAGAACATAATTTGGGCTTTCTATACAAACTATTTTTTTTAAAAAAATCACACCAATAAAAATATATGGTACATTTTAACTCTGTAAAAGTAGTTATTTTGCAGGCCATCCACTTTTCTAGAGAACAAGGATAGAAATGTGCTAACATAGAGTGGGTGGTGGAATCAAAAGCCTATTTAAATGAAGCATGGGCTTTAAAAGTATTAGCATTTTACAATTCCAAACTCAAATGTACACCTTCAAAATATTTTCTGTAGCAAAACATTAGAGGCCATTAAGAGAACATATTTTACAAAGAAGTGAATGCACTTAAAATTTTTATATCTCTTTGGCTAACAGAAGAATATTAACAGAATAAAACATTAATTGTCAGCAGAAGAACAATAATAACTTTATAAGGCAACGTTTTTACTTTTGCTACAAATTAGCTGAATCTGGCAAAAGCCTAAAGTACTAAGAGAATTTAATTAGAACGTACACATTTGAAAAGGAAAAAAATACAAATGAAAAGGAGTTACAATAATTTGAAGTATCTTTCATTTTAATTTCTTTCCCCTCACTTCAGTGAGCCTTTTTTGGTTTGCTTTGCTTTGTGAGCATTATATTTTGCGTTTAATAAGCAAAACCCTGCTATCATGCATTTGTTATTCTCATAATCTGCTTTTTAGTCTTCTTTAAACCAAGAGGTACCCAGCTTTGCGTGTCAGTTTTTGAGTTGCATTTTACACCTGAGTTCAAGCTGCGTTCCAGGCTCATGCCAAATGCCACGCATAGTTAACTTGGCTATAAATAGGTACCTGGTTATTCAGGTTGGGGAGCCAAAGACAGCTGGACATGGCACTAGGCATATCACTCCCTGGTGTGCTGTCAGCTTAAGACACTGGTATGTCATAACCACATCAGCCCAAGGGGCTCAAGAGCGCCTTTGACTTGACTGAGAACTGTGCAATAATCAGCATAATGTTCATGTTTGTCAGTGCCTCACTTTTATTCAGAGAAATGTTGTTCAGAGGATGAAATCATGTATGATCCCCTTTATTTAAAGCAGTGGAGGGGCCAGCCCTTTTGACAGGTGTGCTCCAAGGTAAGCCCTGCTCCTTCCCTAAGTTCCAATACAGTTTCTTTTCCCTTGCCTAATCTGCTGCTTCATTTTCCGCTCATTGTCCTATTTGCCCTGCTCGGCCAGCTGTTCTGCCTTCTGGTCCCTCCCCTATCTGTTTCTGTGTTCCTTACTCCCTCCCTGATCTGCCAGGTGCCACACGCAGAAGCTGCCTGCAGCACTTTTGGCACGTGTAGCGCAGGTTGGCCACTTGTGGTTTAAAGAATACAGTGTGCTCTGAAGCACCACTGTAAATGATGCTGTTTATAGTACCACTTGATTGTGAGAATTTCATAGAGTGCTCAGCATTGTTCTTATTCTGAAAATCCAGCCCACAAGATAGATAGCTGAAAATGGCCAAACTCTTGGGGAAGCAAGTGTTGTTTTGCTACGGATGCAAACCTGGAATAAGAGGGTATTAACATTTGGCCATGAGCTGAAAGTTCAGGTTCTTACTTGGGTAAAGTAAGTCAAGGAAAGTTTTTAAATCCAAATAAAAGTGGACTAAGGACTTCAAGGTCTGGCTCGAAAGGGGTAGGACCATAGAATCACTGCATTTTCCTTCAGGACTGGTTTCACTGTCCTTCAGTGGCTTGAAATAGACCCCTGAAGATGATTCAAGATCTCAGGGTGTTTACAGAAGTTGTTATTTTTGCCATTTAGAGCACTTTATTGCCACGACTTAACAGAAGTGCATGGTTTTACAGCATTAAAAATGGTACAGCACTTTAAATTAACCCTTGCTAAATGAGGTATTAAAGTTGAAGCACTGTATTTTGCAGTACTTTAGCAGCCTACAGTGCTTTACATATCTTCTGGATTCTGGTTAAATTTCTGACCAGTGGAGAAGCCCCAGGAGACTGCAGAGCATCCCCTGCCTCATAGTCTGGAACGTGTAGGGAGGCACTGGTCACCCCTTCCTCCCCATCTCCCCCCCAACACTGCACTTCTTTTATGTTTAAGAGCACTGTAACTTTATAGTCCTATACAAAGTGCTGTAAATTACAGCATTGTAAGCCATGCATGGAGCACTTCTGTACACACTCTCAGCAGATAAAACAAGTTGATAACTACTTCCTGGTTAAACTGGAGGATTGGCTTAGGGCTGGAAAGAATACAATTCTGCTTCCTTTTAAGATTATTTTCTTTCTTTCTCAGTATTAAAAGTTTAATAAGGTCTTTCACTGAACTCTGTTGGGATGGATAGAACTGTGGGAGTTGGAAGGGTTGAAGTCCCTCAGACTGAGGTCTCCTTTGTGCATCTGATACAAGCCAACACTGAGTTCCTTGGAAAAAATTGCTTTCATTTCTAAGTGGGAAGCCAGTTTATATAATTCCACTTTGGGATTGCATGTTGTAGCAGTTCATGAAGTCTGCATTGAGGGGGAAGGCATGCATGCAGGCCCATTCCAGAAACACACTTGTCACTCCTATTGTACTCAGTCACAAGGAATAATTTATTACTAATAGTCTTGAGATAGAATCACTTTTCTAGGACCCTTTCCTCTTTCCAGAACAAACATGAGCTACCCCCTTCTCCCGCCCCATACAGCATCTGTCTCATAAAACACTAGTTTGTGAGGCCTAACAGCAGAACAGGAGGAAAAAAAAGCCCTTGCATTATACCATGACTAGAGAGAAAGTCAAAAGGCCTTGTCTGGTTTCTTGTCAGAGCAGTGTAATTTGCAGGATATGAGACCTTACTTGATATTTTGCCCTGTGACAGAACTGGAGAAAGAATGAAAAATGGTGTAAATGTCATCTTTTCTTGTTACAATTTCCTGGTCCTCGTTGGATGATTTACTAGCTAAGGACAACATTCTGACCCTTTAAAACAAACTCTGCTGTGGTTTCCATTGTCTTTTATTTTCCTTTATTTAGTGACTTTTCTACACCTTCCTCTTGCTGATTGATGGATGGAAAATGGACACTTCTCAGTTAGAACTAATTAGTTAATTATCTGAGACTTTTGCTCAGGGAACAGGTACGTCTTAAAGACAGGAATTGATGAAATGGCCTCTGTTTCTTGGGTGTGCCTGTATTTCAAGCAAGCCCTCTTCCCTCCCCCACTAAATTACCATCATGTACATAAAATAGTGGTGCAGACTGCTATAGAGATCTGGCATTTGGTTTTCATTTCTAGGCTTTGGGGGATTGCATTGGACCACTCAATTTGCACCGGGGCAATGCCATGCATCATTGCTGATGGATTTGGAGCAGTGACAAGAAACAACAGAGCAGCACCTCCCATGTGACCTTCCCTTAACCTCCAGGTTTTTTTTCCTAGTTTACAGCAATGTCATAAAGAGAACAGTAGTGAATACTCCTTCAAAGGCAGCCAACCCTTGTTGTTCCTTATCAGCTCAAATCTTTGTTGCCTGGAGCTGTTTAAATCATTTCACTTGCTAAAATGTAAAGACGATTTTCTTTTCTTTTCTTGTGAAATGTTTAGGCTTGTAAGACCCGTGCATGAAGGACCAAAAGGCACTTTGTCTAGCTGCACTGGGAAATAGAATCTCAGTGAACTCATTGTTTGGTTTCCTAAGATTGGTTATTACAATTTAGCTTGGCCAGAGCTACCACCACCAAAATACCCTGCTAGAATCAGTGTCTAGGCCTCCTGGGCTAGGGACGGACATTGCACATAAACTGGTTTAAGTGATCAATAACTGGTTAAAACCTGTAACAGAATGTAAGTTCCATTCACATAAACCAGTTTGAAAATCACTGAAACTGGTTTAAGGTAAACCTGGTTGAATGGAGTATAAGACTTAACTGATTTGTGTCAAACCAGTTTATGCAGTGCCTGTCCCAGACCCCTTGCTGGTTTAAGTTAAACTAGACTCCCCTAGCATCCTGGCATGCTCTCGGGGCTGGGGTCTGCTCCACAGCAGAGCTGACCTGTCCCTTTTGCTCCCTAGACAGAGCTCTGGCATAGACTGCAGGTACAGCAGCATCTGCCTGGCTTCCCCCTGCCTTATCCCGCACCTTGCTGCTCATTGCTTAAGCAGGAATCCCTCCCCCCTTCCTCCCATCTCCCACAGCACAGACCCCAGCTCCATAGACCCTAGGCATGTGGTATGCTAGCTAATGCTGAGAGGCATCTGGGTGTGTCTCCAATTTCACTAGGACAGGCAAACAGAACAGTGACCAGTTAGGGGTTTTTGCAGCTAATCAACAGGTCAGCTAGTAATGTCCCTCTTTGGAAAAAGCTGTTCAAGAGCTTGAACTTTCCTGCCCAGAGCAGGGGGGCTGGACCCAAAGATCTCATGAGATCCCTTCCAGCCCTAAACTTCTGTGAATCTGTAATGGAGAGAGGATATTGTTTTGCTGATGGGGTGATAAACACTGTTATCAGCCCCCTGCTGGCTTGCTTGCCTGCCAGTTTGCTGTAGACAGTATAAAGAAGAAGGGTAAAAGATAGAAAAGCTCCATATCATCAAGAGATGCATGCACTGCACCCCACCCTCCCTCTGCCTCAGAGTGCTAGCCCAGGGCTTGGGTCTGGCAACACTCCTGCCCCTTGAGCGGCCAGTGGGGGAAAAGCTTTGGATGGTGCAGGCAGACTTCCCTAATTAGAACGTCCTGCCTAGACCTGGACACCCCCGCCTCCACTCAGCCTTGTGGAAGGGAAGGGAGGGCTGCTTTAGCACCCCTCAGCTTCTAGTCTGAGTCACTGCATGCATGTGCATGAATTTCCTCAGTCCAGGGAGAATGTCTGTTCGGTTACAAACCAGTTCAGCCTAGCCAGGTTAAACTAAATTGCAAAGGTTGAATCAATTCACACTCAGGTTTTTTGAATGTCTGTCCCTAGCCCCTGTCCCACATTCACACAAAGTGTTCAAGGCAGTTTATGCAGACTACTTTGCTGCTGGGCATCAATGTTATGAATGTCAAAATATCATCTCCTCACTAGTTAGTGAATAGCAAATTGCAGGCTTTATTTATTTATTTATTCATATTCTTAGTTGCCATCCACAAGTCTCTGATATGCTTTGTAGACATGATACAATTGAAGTGAGCAAGACTGAACATATAGAAGGTAATCAGATACCATGGTGATAGACACAGCCTAGGAATCTGAACCAGGAATTGTTAAAAGAAACAATCTCTCTTTGTATTCCTTAGAGGCAATACCAAGCTCATTCTGTCTGTGCTTATGGTTGGTCCAGGCAGGGTCAGCTTCTGCCATTACAGTGCAATGTTGATTTATTATTCTTTGTGGCAGTCCACTTAATATTGTAAATAATACTTAGGATCTGGATTTTTCTGACCAGTAAGCATTACACCGTTAGTTGTTTTGCTCCTCAAGTCTCCCCAAACAGCTGCATCCTGTAGGAAGTTCATCACTTCTCCTGTGTTGGATCCTACAATGAAAAGAGAGGGCCCAACTGGCTTGGTGTCATTTTAGCGCATATATTTTATATGCTGAAATCCCACAATAATACATAAGACTGAGGGATTCTCTCAAAGGCAAGAACTACGTGTGTCTTCTAACTTCCCTTAGATGGAATTGTTTCATGTTAAGATAATTGGTTTGTATGAGCACCCCAAGCTCAGGGGCTAACCAAAATCAGAAAGTCTTTTTGGTTAGAGATGTCCATGAGATTTTTGGCACTTCCTGCTTCTGATCAGACTGGAAAGGTGGTAAACCCAGATATTCTTGTATCCTGATTCATTTTCAAGCTGCTAGAAGGGGCACTTGCAGATGAAGGTGAAGGTATAGGTCAGGGATTAGTTTATCAGAACTGTTCTTCCATCTCTCATATCAGATATTTAATTATTGAGTTATTCTTGACAAATGCAGCAAGTAACTTCTGAGAGATCGCGTGAGGCAAAACTGATTTAATTTCCTTTAATCCATAGCCTGGATGGAATGCACCCAAGAGTGCTAAAAGAGATGGCTGACATAATAGTATCAATGATGAGGATATTTGAGAACTTGTGGCACTCAGAACAGGTTCCAGAAGATTGGAAAGAAGCCAATGTGGTGCCTATTTTCAAGGAAAGAAGGAAGGAAGATCCAGGGAACTACAAGCCAAACAGTTTGACCTTCATCCCTGGAAAGATCTTGGAAAAAATCATCAAAGAATCCATCAACAACAGGATAATAGAAGGCAACATTCTGAGAGAGAGCCAACATGGCTTTATTCCTGGTAGGTCTTGCCTGACCAACCTCATTTCCTTCTATGACCAGGTGATGCAGCACCTGGAGAAAGGAGAAGAGATTGATGTTGTATATTTAGATTTTAAAAAAGCCTTTGACTTTGTCTCGCATGATGTCCTCACAGTAAAATTGGGGAACTGTGGCCTCAATAACCTTGCAGTCTGATGGCTGGGGAACTGGTTCCGTGGTTGGACCCAGAGAGTGATAGTCAATGGAACCAAGTCAACATGGCTCATGGTGAGGAGTGGCATCCCCCAGGGTTCAGTACTCTTTAATATATTCATAAATGATCTGGATTCGGTTGCCAGAGGCAGACTGGCTAAGTTCACAGATAACACCAAATTATGGGGAACTGCAGTTATGGTAGAGGATAGTCTGGCAATTCAGGGCACCCTGGATAGGACTGTAAGGTGGGCAGATCAAAATCTGATGACATTAAATACAGAGAAATTCAAGGTGCTCCACCTTGGGAGAAAGAACCCACATCATACTTATAGGCTCGGCAGTGCTACACTCACTAGCATCACAACTGCAAGAGACATGAGTGTCATGATAGATCACAAGATGAACATGAGCCACCAATGCAATGCCAAAGATGACAAAGCAAATAATACTCTGGCTTGCATCTACTGATGCATCTCAAGCAAGACCCAAGAAATCTTTCTCCCGCTTTACTCAGCCTTGGTGAAGCTGATGCTGGAGTACTGTATCCAGTTCTGGGCTCCATACTTTAGAAGGGATGTGGAGAAGCTTGAGACAGTCCAGAGGAGAGCCACACACATGATTAGAGGTCAGGAGGACAAGGCTTATGAGGAGCAGCTGAGAGGCATGGGACTCTTCAGCCTAGAGAAGAGAAGGCTCTAGGGGGACTTGGTGGCAGCTTTTAAGTATATAAGGGGTGTGTCAGGAACTGGGAGAACATTTGGTACTCCAAGGAAAAAAAAGGTCTAATGGTCACAAACTGCTAGAAGACTTTTTCAGACTGGATATAAGGTAAACCTCTTTACTGTCCGAATTTCCAGAGTCTGGAATAGACTCCCCCCCAGAAATGGTGCAAGCACATACTCTGGATACCTTTTAAGAAATGCCTGGATGCTTATCTTCCTGGGGTGATCTCATGCCATCTGACTTCCTGCCCTTTGGGCAGGGGGTGGACCCGATCTTGTGAAGTCCCTTCCAGTCCTAATGTCTATGAAATCTATGGTTCTGGGATGGCAGGCTTGTTCAGGCTGCCAAACGTGGGTATCCCAAGAAATGGCAAGGGATACTAAAACATGTTCTGATGGTGATAAACATGATCACTAGAGACGTACCCAAACCAAAACAGAAGACCCAAGCACATCCAAACTTTGCAATTCACTCTTAGTCTCATGGTCACTTTAAGTTCAGCAGAGACTATGTGCAGTCATCCAAGGGCTGACTTGCTGGACAGCTCCACACAGCAGCTGAGACTAGAAGCAGCAGGGTTGGTAGATAATAATTATTAGTTACGGAACACTAAGGCTGTGTGACGCTTCAGTCCCTGATTTGATTCAATGGAGATTCGGCCCAATTCGGTGGCCAAATCTGAATCAAATCAGGAGACCCTTTAATCTCTTTGAATTGAATCAGAACCCTCTGAATTGATTCAGAGAGATTCGGAAAGCTTTGGCGATTCAGAAAGTAGCAGGCGGCTTATGAATGCTACAATGCTGGGACAGATGGAGTGTCCCACAGGAGCATGGGGGGTCCCCAGTGTGCTCAGCAGCAGACCCGGAAGGTGACCAGAAACACTTCTGGTCCACTTCTGGGTCTGCCAAGGAGCACACTGGGGGGCCCTCCTGAACCCCCCTGGCTCAGTGACTGGTGCCTCCTGGGTCTGGGGGAGTGCCCGGGGTCTCCCCACAGCTGATTGCTGAGCCTGGGGGACACAGGGGAGGGGGGACATGCATGCATTCCCTGGCAGACCCGGAGGTGGACTGGAAGTACTTCCAGTCCACTTCTGAGTTTGCCGCCAAGCATATGGGGGGCCCTCCCATGCTCCTGTGGGACACTCCATGCCCTCCAGCATTGCAGCATTCATAAGTTGCATCTGGTACCTCAAGGTATGTAGAAAAAGTATTTAAAGCTTTGTCTGTGGCTGAATTGCTGATTCTTTGAATCTTCAGATTTGGATTCGGCTGAATTGAATTGGGGACAGTGATCCGAATCAATGAATTGAATCACTGTCCCTGATTCAGGCCGAATCTGAATCCAAATTGAATATGGCCCATTTTGCACACCCTTACTGAGCACCTGTAAGCTTAGGGTTTATAGTATCTGACTGGTCATTTTCCTTCTTCTGTAGAATTTTCCCTGTCATGTCTATTGTCTTACAGCAATATGAAAAATGAAGTTTCTATTTATAGTGAAATTTATTTTGATGGCCTCCCGCTTCTCCCAAAATTGTTTAAATCAAAACTTTAAGTGCCGAAAACTATGGTGTACCTGTTTCCCAAAATCTCTCTCTCTCTCTCTTTCTCTCTCTCTGTATAATAATTATTTTGTGGTTGAAAAGTTTTTTTTTGTAGTTGTTAAAATAGGAAAAACTTAAAATTTGGAAGGAAATATTTCCTGTGAATTTTTTTAGGTTTAAAAGACAACTTTGCTTTCGGGGGGGGGGGGAGGAGAATTTCAGTGGAAACCTTTTGACCAGCCATCAGGTTCTATAATTTTTAGCTCAGCCTCCAAATCAAATGATTCCCTTTTGCTGTCCCCTTACCAGTCACATTCTAATGAAAAATAAATCACCAACAAAGGCTCATTTCCTTTCCCTGGCATACTTAAAATCTTTTCTTCTCCCTGATTGACTGTCTGAGATCGTATATCTTCTCTTATAAAACATTAGAGGTACTATTTACATTTTTCCCTATGAACCCCCTTGACTGATGTCAGATAAAGTAACAGGAACAAAATAAACCTAAAGGGAAAAAAAATCTCTTAATCTCTCCTCTTAGAGGCAGAGATTTTTTTTTCCTTTTGGGGGGTTAGGTGCTCAAAGAACTGTTTTAGCTTCTTCTTCTGCCTCTTTTCTGTTTCACATGGAAGCCAGTGGAAATTCTGCTATTGATTTCAAAGGAATAAGGGTCAGTCCTTATGTGTGCAAATCCATCAAATTGCCTAGTGTGCAGCAGTTTCACTCTTTCCTGGGTGCCATTCAAACCCATCAACAAGCAAAATGAATCCGTGCGGCCACACTGTACACTTCAGAATCTCTCACTGTTATCCAAATGTCAGAACTGATTGTATCAATCTTTGTAGGTGCATAAATGGAATGATGCCAACTCCCTTGTTGAGCTTTGTTGGTTCCTCAAGGCTTTTGGGATTAAGATCTGTGTGTGTGTGTGTATATATATATGAAAGAGATCTTACTATATATAACCGATATATGTAGTTATCAGTGTAGGGGGATGCTGTTCTGACTATGCTCAGAGTAGGAAGGAACCGTTTTTACATTAGTTGTTTCCAGAGTTGAACTGTGCTTCCAGTCATCTTTCTTCTCAGGTGTTCCAAGGTATACTTGCCACTCAGACAGGATACAACTTCCAAGAATGATGTCGGACCTTCAGCCAATGCCAGCAGATATGCCATTGCTTTATACCAGATTCCTGAAAGCGATTTGCCTATAATACATTGTGTTAATTAGACCTTGTGCTGAACCAGAAGGCTACTCTGAGATTTAAACTGTTCCAGTTCAAAGGCTAATCAGCAATCCTTCCTTTAAGGAAATGTTTCAAAACCTTCAGACCTTTCTTTTGACTGCATCGACTCCCACAATTTTCAGAAGCGTCTGGCTCACTTTTATCTGTTCTGAGCAAGCCCATGTGCTATCACAGTCAGTGAACTGTTCAGTTAGTGTCAGGAATAAAATGTGAAAGGAAAAAAGCATTTGGTTCCTGTCAGGTAGATGAAAACTTAGTTTCTTTCCTTTTCTTTTCTGTCTCCTGGAGAACAAGCTGTATGTGGAAGGTGACCTTTCCCCTCTTCCCTCCCCACCTGAGCTGAAAGAAATTCAGATGACACATCTAATGACAGATAGATACCAGCATGAGCAAATTGTGCTTGAACTTGCTCCAGAGAAAATTGTTACAAGGCGGGCACACAGATTTGGCAGCATTAGGGAAAGCACAGATCATAGTCAAATGTTTGTGTCATTTGGAAACACCACCAAGAGGGGGATGGAGGGATGAACAGGTGAGCTCTAAAGGTTACTGTGGAGGACATAAAATAGGGCTCAGAGTTAGACTTTTGAAGAATGCTTTCCATTTGAGGAAAGTTCAGATGAGATCAGATTAATCTCAACAGCCCACAGTCTTGTTTCTTTCATAATTTTATGTGATTACTTTTTTTTTAATGGGGCAGTATGGCATCTCTATATTTACAAAAGCTTTTCCTGATATATGTCTAGACAGAGGAGAAGGTGTACTTTAAATGCAGTGCAGGGTAGCATCCTGAATCATAGCAGCTACTCAAGAGATTTTGCTGGTAGAACTTGTCCTCACTCTGAGAACTGAAGATGAAAGATTGAACTGGATTCTGATCTTGATTGCAATGGTGTAAATCTAATAGGTTGAAAGTACTTGGAATTAAACATATTCTGAATGTATACCTGTTTGAAATGAAGTGCTAGCCAAGCACTGTGGTCAATGTAATATATGCAACCTAAGAACATGAAAGAAAAGTATTGGATCTAGGGTGAGTCCCATTGAAGTCTATGGGAAAATTCCAGTTGATTCAACTGAATCATTGCCAAAAACTGAACTAAGCCATGACTTTTTCAGAATTGTGAGCAATGTTTTCCAATCAAGATCTAAAACTGGAGTCCATGCTCCCTTAGTTATATGATTGTATAGGCAAATGAGGTAGATAGAAGTGCAGATACTTATAATTCAACCTGCAAGTCATTTTCTGGGCACAAAACTACAGATCTGCATGCTGTGTGGAAGGAGACAACAAATTTCACTCCCCCAAAAAGAAATGCACATCACAGCCCTTTGAAAAATGTTTCCAGATCTATCAAAATAGCATCTCCAGTTTAAACTACTGTATGGGGCTGAATTGGTTAGTTCATAATATGGGTTTAGGTGTCTTCATTAATTTATGTGAAGCAGGCCATTGATTTCAGATTCAGGTTCCATCATGGTGAAAGATACCTCTCCATCACATGGCCTTAAAGAGGTGGGAGTTTACAGTGCACTGCAATGCTTAGTCATTCCTTCAAGATGTTCTAGGCAAGTAGGAAGGAACAGCTCTGCTCCTTACAACAAACAGCTCTTAGCCATTTAGAAAGTAGACTTTGCAACCAAAGGCACAGCAAGGAATGCATGAGCTTGGCATGCAGCCACTTCCAAGGACTGTCTCAGAGTCAACCTGTGATGCACAGGCTGAGACAAATGAAACCTACAGGATTGTCATGCAATTATCTTGTATGCCAAACTCATTATGGGCAAATCACATATTGCTTCAGTCTCCCTGAGGTGTGTGCCAGTCTGGTAATTAATAATTCTGGGCCAAATTCAGATTGAGCATAAGCAGGTGCAACTCCAGTGAAATCAATTTATTACACCAGGATCCAGATCTTTTGCCATGCCAATGCATTCTTTCAAGCCAGCATTATGCCCCAGGGCCACCAAAACTTTTTCTTCCTAAATTGTAATTTAGAGTGAACTTAAAGCTACTCTGAATTACACCCACATCAATGGCCTCTGAAAGATGGCTCTGCAGCTTGCTAGAGCTGTGTGCTCTAGTTGCATTCTCTCCTGCACAAGGCACATTTTTATACTACTTAGGGGATATTTAGCTGGACATCTAAACTATATTTTAGTGCCCTTTATGATCCTAGAATTATGGAAAGGTACCAGGAAGAGAGCTAGGTTCCAGGCCTAGAGCTGAATCTGATTTTATAACTTTAGTAATAAAAGCAGTAAATCCTCACCATAGTAAACTTTCTGTTGAACAAAGAAATTTGGCAGCATTTTGAGCTTCCTTCCCTGATGATGTTAGCTGTTCTTGGGAATTCCCTGTGTTATTTAGGACCCTATTCTGTAGTTTGGTCTTGGCATGTAGTTCAAAGTCTATTTACAAATGCTCAGGTATATACTAATCCATGGCCTGGTTCAACATCCAAGGGACAGACTCTTGTTAAGAGCTGATATTTCATAGATTTCATAGATATTAGGGCTGGAAGGGATCTCAGAAGATCATTGAGTCCAGCCCTCTGCCCCAGGGGCAGAAAGCCAGCTGGGGTCACAGGATCCCAGAAAGATAAATGGCCAATTGACTCTTAAAGGAATCCAGAGTAGGTGCTTGCACCACCTCTGGCGGCAGTCTGTTTCAGGATATGAAAAGTTACAACAAAGGAAAGTGTTTTTATTGCACAATAGCAAACCATATTAGTTCTACAAAGCCCAGGAACTATACTGCATAGTCACGGGTGCCAGCTACTGATGTTTAATCTATTAACAAAGTATTTAAAGATATGCAAGCATCTTATTTGTAGACCATTCCTGTAACTGTTCCCTCAGACTGTAATGAGCATAGGGTCAGGCTTTCACATGGGAAGTTTCCACCAGCCCAGTTTCCAGATCTGTTGCTCTCACAACTCACTGATGAGGGTGTAGAGTGAACAGTGTTGGAACAAGGTCGAGACTGACCCTTTGTGCCTTTTGAATTAAATTAAATGAAAGTAGCTGCCCTTCATTCTGGAAAATTAATTTCAGCTAGGCTGATAATGTTTAGAATAAATTCTATTTACAAAACTGTCTTGAACGAAGCTGTCTCTGTACCAAGAAGACCAAGTGAAAAGTCAGCAGCCGTGTTTCACAAAGGTCTTGGACCCAGCTCTGTCACACACAGTAACATGGATGGGATTTCCATTGATAAGAATGATCTGAGACACTGCTCTTTAATGGCCTATACTAGGCAGCTTGTAGGCTGAACAGGCAGTCGTAAAACCTCTTCCAGAGACAGGAAAATGCACTGAAATGCACATTATGGCCATACAGGCTTGTTCACAGGGCTTGCCCCAATGGCAGCCTGTAATGGGAAATGACACATTCATGTTGAAAGCCTTAAATGTTCCTTAGGCATATTGACAAAAACTGCGTGCTGCTCCTTAGGCATGTGAAAGAACATGAAAGAGAATATTTCTTCTCTGCTGATTAAAACCTTTTTATTTCCACAAGAAACCCATGAAAAATTAACCCTTAGCATTCTAGGCTCTTTTTTTTTTTTTTGCCTCTGCTAAATGTTTCGTCCACTGAAATAAAGTATGGATGATGGATTAATCTATGGACTAACTCAAGGCAACCAGCCATGTGGTGGAAAATCTTCCTAGAGGTGAGTTGTATTGACACAATGTGCCCATATTTCATCAGGAGGTCTTCATTCACCTGACACTTATCCTTCACCCAAGACTAACCTTTTACTAGTGTAGGGCCCCAATAGCTCAAGAAATGATGGTGCTAAGGAATGGGAGGGGACATCTGCTGTTCAAAGGGTTCACTCCCTAGGGTTTCTTTGGTTTTGCCAAACTCCCTAGAGTTTCTTTTGGCCTGCCATTTTCTAAGTTTTGAACACTGATCCCTCCAGCTAGCTGCAAAACACACCCAGTAGACCAGCTCTGAACATTTATATCAAAATGAAATAATGACATTTACCACATTTTCCAACCAGGTGTTATTCTAAACTATATATTTTCATTATTTCACTGCAGAGCCAGAAAAAGTATGTCCACCCTAATGGAATAGATCCCTAATGTTGGTGGTATGAGCACACACTTCAAAAAAGATGCTGTATATAAAATAAACACATGTATGACATCCTGA